>NW_024347788.1:115874-373146 GCF_902729225.1 Pteropus medius | reverse complement strand
AACCTTTCTATGCCTAAGTATCTTTTTCTGTAAAATGGGAGTGAGAGACTCCCTGTGAGTTAAAATATGTAAAGTACTCGAAACAGCTCACAATATACCCTCAATCAATAGCCTTGTGGCCTACTAAACTTTTTGGTATAGAAACAAATCAGACTTTAGTTTTTATCTGATACATACATTTATTAGATGAAACATTAAAACTGCTATATTCTAAGTTTTTGGATGTATTTATTTCAGTATTTATCCAGCAACATAATGTAGATTTTCCCCAATTAACTCATGTAATGCAAAAAAGACAGATTTTATAGTTTGTATGTAAACTACAGAAAAGATAATTTCATAAATTTAAAAGCCCACTTTCATTTTATAGGGTTGGATACCATCAATAATTGACATGATATTAAATCGAGTGAATATAAACAAAATATGTAGAAAATAGCTTATTTTATTAAGTTAGTTTATCTTACAAGGAATATTTTTCATATAAAGGAGGAACTATCTTTTCTACTTACTGAATAACTGTAAGAATTCAAAATTTTTCATGTATAATATTTTAGTTAAAACATGACTATTAAATATATTACAGATGCATTAAAGGAGACAATAATGACATTTTGTGACTTTTACAAGTTGTAATATTTTGGAACACTCAAGAATATTCAGTCAGCAGTATAATTTAATATGCATATATTCTTCAAATTTTCAAAAATATTGCTTTAATTTTCTGAGAGTTGAAATTGTATTGAGCATACAAAACCAAATCCAAGTACTCATCAATATATTGAGGATAAATTGCACTTCAGTAGATAATTAGGGTATAAGTTGTCCATAGAAATGGAAACTACTGATGTTATTTTTATGTGAATGAATATGCATTTTATTGCATCATATCTAGCACAAAAAAGGGCTTTTGTACTTTCACTTGTGGTCATCCTTTGTTTTATGAGCTATAAATAGCAAATCTGAGTTTTCTGAGTTAAAAGATTAAATACTGTTTAATAGTTACTTAATTTGACATTCAAAATAATAATAAGGGTATTCATTAAAATATAGATTTAAATGCATTAAATTTGTAACATTGCCAATGTGCCATACACGAATATTTTAAAATATTTTTAAAATTGCAAATAGTTGTATTCATAAACGGAAGAAAGACCTGTTGAGTAACTAGTTATTAAGTGGAAGAAATGCTGTTGTCTGTAAGGTAGCTTTAATAATGATGAGATTAGTTAATTTACAAAGTAAATGACAGTATGTTATATTCTTTCACAGTTGTTAGCACTGTGGGACTCCCACAAATTTGTTATATATTGACATGTAGCAATAAGTATGTTTAATGAAAACAATCTCTATCCATATTGATTTTTGGTTGCATATTATACTTCATTCATTCACTCCATGACTTATACTCATCATTATTCATATATAGAATTATTAAAATTGTTAGAAATGATGCTAAATTTAATTAAGTCATATTAAATAATATAAATCAAGGTCATTTAGAAAAAACAAACTTATAGTATGTGTTATTAAAGAATAATAACATATTTTGAAAATTCCAGCAAGATAACTGTATTTCCATGGGTATGTGCTATTGTTGATATTATTTGTGATTTTTAGTTTTTCTCCAGAAAATTGTAATACAATGTTTAGGTATTAAAAGTATAAGGCGAAAAATAGAGAGAGAGAGAGACTAAACTACAATTTCTGAATAATACCATTATCGACAGAAAGGAAAATTATCTGTTTTCAGAAAAAATGGAAATTACACAAATTTTGTATCTTAAGCACTATTTAATTTATGTATCTAACAACTTCTACAACCAAATTTATGTATCTTACAACTAATTTTTTACAAAAATCTGTTTTAGAGAAAAAAGCTCAGTTACAAACCCCATTTGATAAAATTTGAAATTATAATAGTTTATTAAATATGTGTAGTGATATTGAGGAAACAGGTTAGTTTCTTGCTTTATAGTGGAGAATAATAGAGTGTTTCAGATTCTTCAGTCTGAATGCTTCTTTTAAGTTTTATGTTACTATTGCCTTCTATAGATACCCTGCTCTATTCTATTTCTGGTGGTTTATAAATTATTTTCTGTAGGTTTAAAAAGTAAACTGTAATTTATAGCCCCTGAAAGGTAGCCAAGATTTAAAATAATTTGCCTTCTATTTTAATGTGGATTTGCATTTCTAAAAAAGTGTAAACCCAAGAACGTACATTTCATTCTGTTTCTATTCCTACAGAGAACTGTAGCAGAACAAAGTAATTATACTTCTTTAGTAGTTATGAAAATATTTAGTTCATGGATATGCCAATTAGGTTTTAGCATTTCATTTTTTAATATTTTCTTTATGATTTTAAAAAGGAAAGAGAAAATTCACACCTTACAATTTTGGAGATAGAAATTTTGGCATAAGTGCCCTGGGAACCGTAATTTATCATTGTTAAATCAAATATAAAAGTGGAAATTTATTGGTGCAAAATTAGCTAGGTCTTGTCACATGTTTATCTTGATTAATCATTATCTTTACCCTTGATCTTCCAAAAGCATTTGTGCTGGTTTCCAAGTTTGGGAGCAAATATGTAACCGATTTAAAAGTGAAAAATTGTTTTCCAGTGTAAAGTGAAATTTAAGTTAGAATGTAATTCTTTATCCTTTAGCAGCACTGCCCAATATAACTTTCTGGGATGATGGCAATTTATGTGTCTGTTGAGTACTTGAACTAGAGTAACCAAAGAACTGGTTTTAAATTTTATTTGATTTTAATTAATTAACATTATTTATTTAAAGATCCACATGTGAGAAGTGCCTATCGTAGCTTCAAAATTTTATTATTACTCTGGCTTTCATTAATTTAATCTAAAAATTTTTTTTTTAAATGTTGTTTTAACATTTCATCTTCACATGAAATTAGCATTGTCAACAGTTTGCTTTATAGCAACATAATTTTTATACAATTTAATTTGCCATACAGGAATGACCACTAGTATAAGCAAGTGAGAATTTCTAAATGAGATGTTTCAGTTTCTCATTTTCTTGGTATCTCCAGACTTTTGTAACAATCAGCCACAAGTGCCTGTCAGCTACTCTGTTTAAAGCATTACGGGTTTTTCTTGTCTAGATCATTATGATCTGGTTTAAGTCCAGAGAGAAACATGTGGAGATCACATACATACAGAATTCTCTGGAGAATTGTGGACTAATTCTGGGGGAACCGAAGTCTCATAATTTAGGATTTAGAGTATGGAAAATCGATCCCAGGGGCAGGTGGGAAGGCAGGTGTAAGCTTTTATCCATGACATTTAAACAATTTGACTGGGGGCAATTTTGCAATCATGACTATTGGTCCTATGTGTATTTGAACTTGCTAAAGAAGGCAATATGGCATATAAGAATGCGATGACTTTGGCTCAGAAAGTTCCTTAGTATGGTTTTGAATTAAAATATAGATGCAGATACAGCGAAGAAATAAAACAAAGGAAAGAACTGCAGTTTTCTATGTGCAGGGGAATGGAATCAGATAGGTTGCAGGGTATTAAGGGGCAATGATGACAACTGAAAGCTATCTTGCATTGGGTGGGGTCAAAGCTGATACAAATAAAATACTGAGAAACAAATCTTTCTCAGTTGCATTCCTTAAAAAGGCGAGGAAACAGCTCCCACTTGCTGGCCAATTATAATACTTTGTTAGCAGAGTATGAAAAATAATTGAGTTTCACGTTAAGTATTTGTTTGTTATTAAGAACAGTTCCAGATTTTTCCAAGAATTTTTATTTTATTAGAGTAAGGCAAAAGTTTAATAATGTGAAGAAATAGTCTCCCACAGACATTGCTGTTAAAAATGCCACAAATATTAATGAATGCTTTTTTGCATTAATTTATTGATTTTTTAAATTATTTCCACTTTTACTGATATATTATTGACATATAATATGTAAGTTTAAGGTGTATGAAGTGATACATATTTTTTATGAAATTATTTCCACAGTAGATTAGTTCATTAGTTAATTAGTATTAGTTCATCCCCTCACATAATTACTTTTTTTCGTGATCACTTTTAAGACCTACTCTCTTAACAACTTTCAAGTACATAATACACTATTGTTATAGTCACCATGCTGTCCATTAGATCCCTTTAACTTATTCACCTTCTATCTGGGAGTTTGGACCTTTTGATTAACATCTCCCAATGTCCCCATCACCCAGCCCCTGATGACCTCCATTCTACTCTCTATTTCTTTCAGTACAGCCTTTTCAGATTCTACGTGTGAGAACATACAGTATTTGTCTTTCTCTGTCTGATTATTTCACTTAGCATAGTATCCTCAAGGTACACTCATGTTGTTGCAAATGCCAGGATATCCTTTTTTAATAACTGAATAATATACTATTGTGTGCATATTTCTGTCTGTCTATATGTCACTAACTATCTACCTATCATCTATCATCTATCTATTATCTATCTTCATCATTATCATTTATCTGTTGATCTAACATCTCTCTATCTCATATCTCCTCTATCTGTTCACCCCTGTAAGTATACCACCAAGGTCATTTACATGTCTTGGTTATTTTAAAAAGTGTTGCAAAGAACATGAGGGATGCAGCTATTTTTTGATACAGTGATTTGGTTTCCTTAACAAAAATATCCAGAAATGGAATCGCTGGATCATATGGTAGTTCATTTTTAATTTTTGGAGGAACTTTCATCCTGTCTTCCACAGTAGCTACATGAGTTTACATTCCCACTATCAGTGCCTAAGTGCTGCACCAACGGAGGCACTGGAAGGATTCCCGGGTCTCAGTTAAAGGGATGCCTTGGAAGCCGCCTGGCGCCTGCTGAGCGGCAGGGGGCGACCATGGGCCTGGGTCTGGCTTCACCGGGGCTCGCCTGCAACCTGATGCGCTCGCAGGACGCCAAATGGTGTAATGGGAGCCACCTGGGGGGCGGTGAGAGCTTCCTGGGGCTGCTGGAGCAAGCAGGCAACAGATTTGCTGGGGACCTGGTGTGACAGGAGCCACTGGGGGCCTCGGGAGCTGACTGCGCTGGCTGCAGCCGGTAAGTCTGGGGCAAGCCTCTGGGGCAAGCCTGGGGCAAGCCTGGGGCAAGCCTGGGGCAAGCCTGGGGCAAGTCTGGGGCAAGCCTGGGGCAAGCCTGGGGCCTGGGTTCCCAGCGGCGGGCTGGGAGCCCTACCATGGAAGCCGCCTGTGGGCACGAATGCTGCGAGGCGCGACTAGAGCTGGCAGACGCTGGGCTGAGCCAGGGGCCTGAGTTCCAGGCAGCCCTCAGGGAGCCACCTGGGGTCGTGGGGGGAGGGAATCGGGTTTTTTGGTAAAGTCAGGTGCTCACTTTACTCTCCTCCAGCCAGAAAGGTGCCAGTCTTTTTCTGAGCTGGGCTGCCTTGACCTGGCGGGTAGTTGTGGCTCACCCTTTCCTACCCGACTCAAGGAGTCTTTTCTTCTTTCTGTGCTTCGTCAAGTGCTGTAATCCCTCACCTGTAATCTTTGGTTACTACTTGTGGGGGTATTTTCCTGCGCAGTTGTTCAAAATGATGATATTTTTTGGAAGGGGGGCGGTAACAAATTTCTATGCCACCATTTCGCTGACGTCATCGGCAGTCCCCAAGTCCTGTTAAATGCTGTTTTGAATATCATTGTATTAAAGCTATGAAGACTTAATTTTTAAATACAATTGAAAAGTAGTAATTCCTGGAAATCGGAGTAATCAAGAAAAAAATTTTAAGGTTATTTAGCTACTTAAAAACAATGGCACGGTATTGGATATTAGTGAGAGGGAAATTAAAAAATTAAATTTCTTTCGTAATTCAAGTCTAAACGTTTTTCGGTCTAAACGTTTTTTCAGTCTTGAAATTTTTATGTTGTAGAGAGTCGAGTTTGAGAAAAATGAGCAGGGCGCTAGTGATGCTTGGCAATTCGATTTTTAATGAAAAGGGAAACTAGGTTTTGCATATGGGATACAGATTTTTAAGTCAGAGATTCTAAAACTTGAGTTCATGCATAAGCTTCAGGAAATTTACAGATAACGTGGAAGGTGGATCCAAAAATGTTGCATGTGTATTTATCTGAGCCATAGTCTTTACAAAGTCTCAGAGGAGTTTTTGTGTGAAAAACTAGGAACCACAGTTTTAGGCCAAACCTTGGGTCACCACTTAACCTGCTGTGATGATAAAGGTGAGTATGAACTCTTTAAATTCATGTGATCACGTTGTTATAAGAACTACTTTTATAACAATTTTTGATGGTTTATACATATTTCCACTGGATCACAAAAATATCATTTTCTGCAATATGTGATGGTCTTAAATACACCAGGTGAGAGATAACAGGTCAGTAGATTCAGAAGGGAATTGAGAAATACTTATGTATTTTTTTGCATAGAGATATTTTCATTTGACCGAGCATTTTCTACACGTTTTCTTTTTTTAAAAACAATATCTCATTGATTTCTTGCTATCTTCATTTGAATATCCATGGCTATGATTCTGTGATGCAAAATATGGCTGATTAACTGAATTTTACATAACTACTTTTAGTATTATATACATCAAGAATGAATTTCATATTTCCAACTGCAAACGGGGCTTTTCTTCTCAGATATTAAATAGCGGGATCATACTTAACATATTTAAAATAAATTCATCATATTTTGTAATAATGCTCTCTAATCCTGACGGCTCCATTACAATTAATAACATCATTTTTGTAGTCATGTAAGTTCTATATGTTATTGACTTCTTTATTTTTTCTTTTCATCAAAATACCCTTAGAAGTATCTCTCATTCATATATCTTTTTATTAATAACTGTATCTCTACATAGTACCCTTTCCTCCCACTCTCTATTTCAATCAACCCTGTGTTCTCACACAAATTAATTTTCTAAAACAAGATTTTGATCAAGTTGTATAACCCTTTAAGATCAGTTAATAAATTTTTACTGACACTGGGCATTAATCCCAATGACTTAGCTGTAACTTAAAATCTTCTATAATCTGATCTTAACCTACATTTTTTTGAGTTAGCAATTCCTCTAAACATCAGAATTCTAGTCATTATTGTATCAGGTTCAACTGAAATGCCAACTTCTCTGTTTACCTGTTTTCTATTCTGTCTTAAAGTCTCTGCCAAATACGTCTGCTCACCTTAATATAAAACAGCAGTCACAATACCAAGTATTTCCCTGTTCAGACCTGTAATGCGGCCTGGTTTAAAAGAATGGAGTGGTGTTGCCCTCAGCAAATATAAAACAGGGCCCTTCCCCCACCTCCACCAAAGAGGTTATGATTCAGTAATAACAAACCCAGCTCATCTAAAGTCAAACAATAATATTGCTTTGGCTAAACAAAACTCATCAGCAGGAATGGGTTTGATTTGCAGAAGCAGTATCAAGCTATTTCTTAAAACATTTACTTGATGTTGAAACCAGTGTTCATGGCGTGCCCTAACTTGTCTAAAAATTGCAGTTATGTTTATAGGGTACCTGTCAAAAGCATGTTTTGTCCTTAAAAATGAGAAAATACCCATTTTGGAAAGCAGTGTGTGACTTCTGCTTTGTCTCTCACTTGGTTTTAGTAAGGTCAGTACATATTGTAAAACAATATGTTTTTAAATAGAGAACAGTACTGGTAAAGTTCTTTTTTACAAAGATGGTATTTTAAAGATAAACTAGCTTGAAAATTAATTTTTATAAACATATATGGATGTTAATTCTTTGTTTATTTTCCTCCCATGCATACATATATATGTGTGTATATATATATGTGTGTGTGTATATATATATAATATATACAAATTTACTGTTTTTGAGTGAAATATTTTTTTTATTTTCATGAATGTTTTGCATTATTGCATTAGTACATGGCCTGTTTTCTTTCCACTATATTCTGCATATATTAAGGGGCAAGGCTATACACTTCTATAGCAATCACTGTGATATTAAACATTTTTTTCTGTAGTAAAGGTTGACATACTGATGTCATTATTTCCTGATGTTCTGGACTTTTTTTGTCTTTGCGTGTGCCTTGAAAAGTGATTTGTACATTTTCTTTCAAAGTATGAATTGGTCTTGATGACTAGCTCAATATTTGGAACATAATGAGTTACAAGTACTGAGTTGTCATCCTGTCCTTACCATTCTATTTACTGATATTAGACTTTGGGCCAATGTCTAAGAACTTGTACCAAGTATGTTTCTCTTCATACTGAGCATTACTAGGACTTTTCTGCTCCCGTGCTAAATAATACACAAGGCATCAAATTCTTAGCTTCTTGGTCCTACAAATACTTGCTCCTGAAAAATATCTATGAACCTACTAAAGTAACTCAACAAGAAGGCTTAGTGTGAGGTCTGACTTTGCACAGGAAAAGTTTGAAGAAAAAAAAAATCTGAGGTTCTGTCATCTCTAAGTTACCAAGAATCAGTAATGTAGGAATATAGCTTAAAATATAAACAAATTAAGGGATAATGGAAGAAGCACATTTAACTACTTAACATATCAATATTTTTTTTTCAAATATGTGTTATAATATTTTAAAGAGTTCTGTTTATGACACCTTGTTTTGGGAGATGAGGGAAGAGAACAGGTATCAGTTTGTGTATTTACTAAAAATTTGTTACTTTTTTTTTTACTCTGAAAAGGAGTTAGAAGTCAAATTGAGCATGTCTTAGTGAAGAATTTGTTATTATATGTGAGAAACCAGACATAATTATTTCCTGGGTAATGAGATTTGCACACAAAGAACATTTTCATTTTAATATTATCTCTTTTCTCTTTAAGTAAGATAAAATATTTAGCCAATATTCATTAGGAATTTCTCCTTCTGAGAATGAGTTTTAGGTTTAAATAAACCTGTAGAAAGCAAGATCCAACTTTGGTAAAAGCAATTAGAAGGATCAAGCTCCGCCCTTATAAAGAGCAATGTGCTTTTTAAGGAACTCTGAAAGCACCAAGCCTGTGCCCGAGGATGGGACCGCTTTTGTGCTCATCTTGCTTGTTCTTATTGCCTCGACATATAACTCCACTTCATTACTTATTTAAATTACTTATTAAAAATAAAAGCAGTTGTTAATGGAAGGTACATCAGCAGTAAGTTGTGGTCCAGCTGCAGTATATAACGTCACTTCTACTGAGCTGTTTTTTCACTGAAAGAGAATAACCTGATTGCCTTGTGAAAAGTACTCAGAGAATGAGTGCTACTCACAGCTCAAGCAACTTCTCTTTTGTGTTCTGCATCCACTTGAACTGACCTCTCTTCATTTTTTAAAATGCTGGATGTATGTTAAAATAACTCAGTGTGATTAAACAATACGGATGATTTAGAGAGGAGTGAAATAATTCTTCCTTCTTACTCAGATTATCTCTTCTTTGCTCAGAAAAGTCATTTTAATTGCTGCTATCTACTTACTAGTGAGTTACTAAATAAACCAAATCATTCATTCATATTCCCAATCATTAGTGCATTCAGTACCTTATTCATTCATCACCTATTTCTGATTTATTCAACTAAATTTACTAGGTACCATCACTTTTCATAGCTCTAGGTTTTAATGTATCACTCTTGGGGCATTTTTCTATAAAACATTAATATCATGTTCAACCTAGTTTAGTCCAGTACAGTTCTTAAGGAGACTTATTTTAAAGATCAGTATTTTGTATGTACACTTACAGACTCCTTTCTAAGTGGAGAGCGAGCACATTGACCCTGAAAGAAATGAATCTTCTACAAAAACCAGACCTCCCTATTATTGTATCTGCTTAAGGTTGAGCTCGAGTTCCTCCCCACTCCACATTCAGTGTAGAATCATTTCGTGTGACAGTAAGCTAAATGATGAATCGGTTTTCCTCTGCATAGTACTTTTTGTGCTTTTCCTGTGAAATTAGTCCTTAATCGTGGTGACTCATGAAAAGGGCCCCAGGTACACACAGTACAGTTTTAAACCAACTATTTCTGGATTCACTTCTGTAACAAAGATCAAAAATGGGAAAACCACACAAATTATTCTGCCTGACCTGACAGGTACTCATTTGGGAATTCAGAACTTGACTTTGTTACACAAAGGGAAAAGCGGAGTTTATATTAGGATTATAATAATAATTTAAAAGAAAGTGGAAGGATTAGTAATGTAGCGGCATGAAACTGACTGCCAGCAGTTATTGTAAAACTTCTGCAAGTTTGATTCTAGGTTAAGAACAAATGTATCATTAAAAATAGTTCAAATGTATCATTCAGAGCAATATAAATCATAGTAGGATGGTTTGATTTTATTTGAAATTTATACTGCATATTTTGTCTAAAGTCTAGAAACATCTTTTAAAATTGGAAGTTCTTAGAAATTGTTCCACCCTAGAAATTATTCTGGAAACTGAAATCTCCCAATATATAATCTTTGCTACTACAAAATCATGTATTTTTCTCATTTTGATATTATAAAAGTGAAGAGTAAATGTGAAAAAAAAATTACATTTTCCAAGGCTGTCAAAATATTTCCTATCTTTGTTTCAAATAGAGAAAATAAAAATTCTATAATGGTTATTTATTCCATCCTGAATATTTTTTAGATATGGGAAGAAATATTGGAAAAAAACAAAAGGGGATTTTGAAACATCTGGCATAATTTCAACTCTGCTATAGATAAATTTCACATTATTCTAGTGTCATTCTGAAGCTTTTATAGATTCACATATTCACAGAATAAAAGTCAACCTGGTCTGAGTATTTCCCATTTGTCTTTTTGGAACTGCAAATTTATTTTTCATCATTCATCGATGTTCTTGAAAACATCATTAATATATATTAAAATAAAATTCCAATTGGTAAGAATAATATTACCTAGTAGAAATTTTCTAATCAGGTAAGCAATATATATAGTACAATATCATTTCCTGTTACCAATATTTAACTGCTAATACAAAATTTAAACTGTGTGCTTTCAATAAACAAAATTATTTAAACAATTAATAAACAAAACTTAGACTGTATTTTCTTAGTAAATCAATGAGTTGATGTTAATTTAATCCACAGTAGTCCACTTAGTAAATAATAATATGCCCCTAATTAGCAGATATCTAAAGGCAAATAATATTCTCTTCTCTCTGGAAAAGACTAAGAATTTATTGAAACTTTAAATGTATATACATCGTTAATATTTTGTGGCATCTACAGATACTGTTTTTGTTTTTCAAAATCTTTGGAAGAGTCATAGACATGACTCAAATTCCTATTGTGGGAGTATGGAAATATAAATATATGTCAATATGTTTAGCAACAGAAATACAATTCATTGAATGTATAAAAATCTGTTATAACATTATGTATTCTCCTTAACAGCTGTCCTTTTGAGATTTTAATCTTCTTGGGGTTCACATTTCTGACTGCAGCCCGCATTTTGGTAAAAGATTGAGGAGATGAAGGAATTGAGATACTGAGGACAGAAGATCAAGGGAACGTGAGAGAGACTGCTTTGAGAGGCGTTAGAGACAGTGTGTGGCTCCTCATTAGGTGAGAGATGGGTACTGTCTGTGAGTCATAGGTGGATCTGTCGTAAAACCTCCTTACATGTTTATGAAAGAATGTAGGTTAAATATTGTATATTCCTATTTGGCCTCGGAGTCTTTAAAAGCAGCTCTGATCTGAGGCTGAACTGCATAGCGTTTTCCCATAAAGAGTGTTCTCATTATTATCTTGTCAAGGCAGCAATGTGTCCATGTGTAACAGGAGCTTTTGAAGCTAAAACTTTGTCAAGGTTTATTTGAATGTTGAGGTCAAACAGAAGGAGTTTGCAAGACAGTTATTTTTTTATATCCCGAGATCTTCTTATGTTAGAGTAACAACCACTATGTAAATAAACTCCACAATTTTAGAATCATCAAACAACGACTATTTAATTCTTAGACTTGTAACAGCCCAATGTGGATGATTTTGGTCAGCTGGTTGTCCTGTGACATGGTTCCAAATGTGGGCTCTTTCTGTTTATTTTTTTATTTTTTATTTTTGGTGGGGGGGGATGGTGGGCATTGTTGTCCACTGAGATCTGGGTGTTTTCTGCTTCTACCCAGCAGACAGGGCAGGAAGCAGTGGAGAAGGACATTTACTTCTTTAAAAATTGAACCTGGATGTGACACATCTCTTGCACTCATGTTCTATGAAGAAATAGTTACATTGCCTTACCAAGATGAAAGGAGAGTAGGATGCATAGTCCCAGTTCCCATTAACAGATGGCCTCCATGGCCAGGGCCAGCCATTTGTCAAGTGCAGTTATCCACATCTAACACAATGCCATTTGCTGTTGCTACTTTATGAGACTTTTAAAAGTAAATTTTTTTGCGATGACCTGCATTCAGGTATTTTAATACATTTTCATGAAGCTCGTGTCAGAGTCTGGAAGAAAGCACTTGGTTTCCTTCTTAGGTGTGCACCTGAGCAGTTTTGAACATATTGCCCCAATCACAGTCTGGTGGGAGGGTCCATGGTGGGACCTCCAGGGCTCCCAGAAATTCTGCCAGAGGCACTTCTTACACTCCAGATTCTGGATTTGTCTATATGGAGATTGCATTTTATTTATTTATTATTTATTTAATTTTGCCTGTCCTCCAGGCTGTAAGACGTTACTCAAGTGGAAATAATTTGATTAGAGAGCCTTAAACTAAAATATTGAACTGTTGCATATTTGATGTCCCCTGTTTCAGAGGTCCCCAAGAGAACCATCCTCATGGTTAGTGATTCACCAGATGGATTCAGAACTAAGGTTTATTATAGTGAAAAGATATATGACAGGAAAAACAAGAAAAGAAAGACACAGGACATGTAGTATCTGGAGACATCCACGTATGGGTTTCTAAAAGCGCTTCTTTCTATGACAGGGCAAATTAAGTATGATCCTTTCTTCAGCGATGAAAAATGCAATGATATGTTTGCATTATTCTTCCCATGGAAGCCCACTAGAGAATCAGTGCCCACAGTTTTATTGGGCTGATCACATAGGCAACCTCTCTCTAGCATGTTCAAAATTCCAAGTTCTAAGAAAGAAAACAGGCATTTACCATAAATCACACTATTTGTACAATCGTGTACACTTCGTAATTTACTTTTGATCAATTAGGGAACAGGCCAAAATCTGAGTTCCCAGACAACAGCCAAGGATCAATCTTGCGAGCAGGCCCTTCTAAAGATGGCAGTTTCAGATCTGCTATATTAACTCTTTACACTGCACACCCACCAAAATGTCGTTATGTTTTATTGCATTAAATCCCCATAACAGTTGAGATACTTTGTATAAGGGAAAGAAAATTTAACGTTAAGGGAACGTATATGTTTTGAGTTCCAAAAACATATCAGACCTTTTACTACTTTAAATATCTTAACTAAAGGAAGTTAAGAATTTTGCCTCTGGCCACATGATTAATAAAGGATCAGGTAGCTGAAACTGAAAACCAGATTGGAGGATTTTGGACTATACCTTTGTGCCTTTTTTCAAAATACTTAAAAAAGTCTTTAGAACGGCACTGTCCAATATACTAGGCAGTGGTCCCATGTGACCGTAAACACTTGAAGTGGCACTAGACCCAACTGAGGTGTTCTATAAATGTATTTACAAACCATATTTTGAAAACCTAACATAAAAAAAGACCATAAGCTAGCCCATTAGTAATTTTTAACATTTAAAAAATAATTTCCGAATATTGATTATAGTTCGAAATAATATTTTGGCTAATTTGGTTTAATTATACTATATTTTTAAAATTGATTTCATCTCTTTCTTTTTTAATGTGGCTAGAATGCAGTTTTAAATTACATACATGGCTCACATGTTTCTTTTGGACAACACTGGTCTATACAGACAGGACTTATCAGGCTAAAATCCTATGTGGGATCTTTGAGGCCTAACCATTGGCAATCACGAAGACTTTGCAGGTAGGCCTGATGCGGAAGCTGCCATCACCAGTGCGTTGCAGTCTTTGGAGGGAGTTGAAGTCAAGGATTCAGCCCTGTCCCCACCCTAGGCCAGCCCTGCTGTTACACATATCTGCGTGACTAGCCCAGATACCTCCATTTGGAGGTCTCCTTATGGGAGACAGAGCTGGGACTCTGGCGAGGCACTTTTTGGGACCCTCCACTGAAACGTCCTTATCTGGGGTGACTTTTGTTCCACTCTCAATGTTTCCCCTCTCCTTTCAAGTCCTCTGGGTCTGTAAAATCTCCAGAACCTTTTGCATATGGTTCCTCACACCAACACACTTTTCCTCGCTCACATTGCATATTCCCTCTTCCTCACTGAGGCCCCTGTGGGGAAGAATGCAACAGGGAGAAGCATTCAGTACTGTGTTCTCTTTTGGAAGGTTTTTATAGGAAGCTGGGTGGGGTGAGGGAGCTATTAACAAAAGAAATAAAGGGTTATTTTTAGACCAGGGCGTCTTTTGGGGGAGGGGAACAACACAGGTTTTCATCAGACAGACTGCTTCTTCTTTCTATGGGTGGGTGTGCTTGAGGGGGCCCAAGTGACAGATGACATCATTGGTGTTGACTAGAAAATTTCAGGCTGGTTAAGATTATGTTTCTGGGAGAGGTTGAAATAGCTCTTAGGTCAGATATTAAGTCTAGGTTTGAGATCCTGAGCTTTAGCACAGGTGAACACTATTTTGGGGCCGTAGTTTTCATTTTAACATGTATGTAGGTCATTTGACACGTTTGTGTCTTGCTTCCTGCCCTGTGTTCAACACTAAAGCCAGTTCAACATAGCAGCTATACTTGATTTGATTTCTGTCCCAACAAATAGCATATACCTTTTACATAGGAGGGTCTCAGATATTAGCCAATTAAATAAAGAAATGTAATATTCTAAAATAATACACATAGTTAATACAGAGAGTAAGTGGAAGTCACATGTTTCAGATTCTGGTTTTCTGATATCAGAACTTTTGCTGCTATGATGGCCATCTGTGTTTTGGATTGGTGGCTTGTGCAGAGTCAGGAGAGAACTGATAGGGATGTGTAATTCTGAGTAACAATTTTTCAGTACTTGTATTCATTTCCTATTGTTACTGTAACACACTTAGTAGCCTAAAAAGGCAGATTTATTCTGTAGTTCTATATAGGTGGGAAATCGAACATGAGTCTCGGTAAGGTAAAGTCAAGGTGATGGAAGAATCGAGTTTCTGGAGGCTCTATGTGAGAATCTGTTTATTTGCCTTTCCTAGCTTCTAGAGGCTGCCTGCCTTCCTTGGCTCAAGGCGCCCTTCCCTCCTCTTGCAGGACGGTAACGTTTCATCTCTCTGACCATTCTTTCGTAGTCACATCTGCTCGCTACTTATATTGGATCTACCTTCATTACCCAGAGTCTTCTTCCCTCCTTGACGTTTTTAACCTTAATCACATCTGAAAAAAATCTCTTCTTCTATGTAATGTGACATACTCACAGCTTCAGGAGATTAGGGCACACCTTTGGGGACCGTCATTCTGCCTACCACACTATGTAAATCAGTAAATCTCAAAATAAATTTGTTAATTTCTAAATTACTATTTCTCAAAATGTGGTACCCAGAGCAGCAGTGATTATGTCACCTGGGAACCTGTTGAAATCAGGAACTCTGGAGGTGGAACCCAGCAAACTCTATGTTTACAAGCCTTCCAGGTGTGTTTCTAATGTACAAAAAAGTTTGAGAACATTCTAAACCATTCTTATACTCAGCAAGCTTCCAGGAGGTAGCTATGTCTGAATCTGCGGTAATCCAATAACTCTTCAGTAGAAAATATTACAGCTGGGTAACGATCCTAGGAATCAGAGAAGGTCAATGTGAACGTGCTTATTAAGGTTGAGTGTCTGACAACCCGTTATCATTACATTTTCAGAGACAGTTGAAAACAAATGAGAAAGTCATCTCCATTGTAGCTGAGAAAGTTATTGACAGTAGGCCTTCAAAGAGGAGGGAGATAAAAATAATTGCATTTTATATCTGTGTCAGAAGAAAATGATTTCTGGAAGCTTGTGACACATCATATTATGAATTATAGTAGTTTGAATAAGCCACTTTTCCTTTTAATCCATCTCTATTTTCTACTCTATAACCAACCACCAAAGTGTAGTTTAACATCTACACTGTGACTATTTCTAAGTAGGTGGTGTGTAGGAGATGGAAAGAGGTGTGTGGCACTGAAAAACCGGAACTATTGAATGGGAGATATGACAACTATTTCAAAATATTCTGCAATGTAATTAAGTGTATTTCAGATGAAGTGTTCACTCAGTAATATAATTGAAGTGGTTGTCATAAGCTGAGCAGATCTCAGAAATATTTCTAGAATTCAGTAATATCTCTGAGTTTCTTTGCTAAGTATGTGCTTAATTCAATAAGGTAAATGGTTCAAATGAATCCAGCTGATGTGCTAGATTCATGACTCACTCAGCTACTTTGTTTCCTTTTTTATTCTACTTTTCTATTATAAATAAGTTGTATACATCTACATTAACATAGGAAAATCACCCCTGACAGCTGAGAGCTGACCTGGCACTATCAGCTTGAGGCTCTGAGGTTGTTAGCAGGTGGTCTGGCCCAAACGGCCGAGCCATCATGTTCTCCTGTTGATCATAATTTCATGGAACACTAATATCAGACAAGGCAACTCTCTCTGTGACTTCAGTGGTTAAAGACAAAAAAGAAACAAAACTGGAAGAGCCTCATAAGCATATCTGAACAGAGAGAAAGTAACAATTATGTCCAGATCATAAAATTGATCATCCATCCTCCCATACCGTATAGCTAATATGGGAGGTATACTTTGGTTATAAAAGTCTATATTATTTTTATTTTAAGAAAGGCAAGTAGTTTTACTTTGAATAAATTTAAAATTTTCCTAATTACATATTCCCTAATCTATCATATTTTTGTGTGACAAAAATCTAAAATATCTCACTGAATGGGTCCTGGTTATTTGGAGCTGAAATAGACCTTGTCATTAAATGCCAGTGTCCTCAACCAATCCATGTCATAGTCATTATTTTGTGCATCAGATCACTGTGAAACTATTTAATCAGTAGGAGGAATGTCATGTCAAAGTTCAAAGACCCTTTTCAATTCGATTGAAGTATGGGAGTTTGAACTGATTGCTAGACTCAACACAAGTTCTAATTCACATCATACTTTGCTCCATTGCCAGATATAGTACAGACCTGTAGATTTAAGTTAAAAATGTATTTACTCATTTCTTTAACAATTATAACCTACTGCAACTACAAATGCTATTTGATTTCCTTTTTCCTTTTTGATAATGCCTTCCATTCTTTTATCTATCATCTATCTATAATATATACATATATACAAATATGTATTTAATGTCAGTTTATAATTCTGTCTATTTTGTTTTTGATCTTGTGGGGACATTTCCCAACTTAGTTACCAAGACAACCTAATCATCTGATATAACAGAAACACAGATGGCATTTAAAACTTATAAGATTTCAATTTTGGATCATTTATTTTGCTTGTTGATTTAAATGTTTTAACTTTTAGTTAATTGAATAAAACAGAGGTAACAAATGTTTACATCCTTTTAAAGGTTGTTTTCTATTTTCTTCATGTAAGATTATTTTCCTTACTAAATTTAAATAAACACAATTATCAGCCTCTCTACATACATGCATGTATACATATGCATGTATATATTTATACATTTATGCAAAACATTTAATTTATAGCTCCTATGTATCTTTCCATGAGTATAAATCATGTCTTTATTAGATCTCATTTTGGTGATGTATATAAAATTTATGGACAATTGAACATTAGGACCTACCTATTAGTAATATTTAATTATTATTTTGTCTGTCTTATACTTCTCTGTTTAGAACAACATACTCTGAGGAGAATATTCTCAATTCTGTGCCAATTCAGTGGGCTACCTACTTCATTACCTTGGTCACTTGGCTCTGCTTACATGTTCCAGTGATAAAGGTGCAAAGATAGAATTTTAATCTATTTGATGTCTGTAGTAATGACCAAAATTAAGATATCTAATCAGGGAGATTTAAATCAAGATATGGAGGGAAATGAAAACAAGCAGTGGAGAGAAAGTCTTGGGTTGTGATGTAAATTATAATTCTTAGTATATTTAATTGTATTCCTGGTCTTCCTACTGTTCAGTTATAGGAATCAATATATTTTCCTCTATCCTTAAGCTATTTTTAGGTGGTTTTCTATCATAGTTATTTTTGTGGGGAATTGATTTGCACTTCAAAGGTATCTATAATTTTGTGGGAATTTAAATTTAAAAATATTAAGGTGTTTCTATTATGTGGAAAGGGCTCTTCTAGATATAACAGAATGCAATTTCTAAATACAAGCTCATCAGCCATATCTGTGTGTGTGTGTGTGTGTGTGTGTGTTTGCATGCAAACGTGCAAACATACTTATTTTTCTTAGTGCATAGGAGAAAAGGCGGCGTACATTTGGCTAAAAGATAGACTTGACCAAAAGGCTACAGGGATTCAGAGTAGTGGCTCATAGTCAACCAGGGCACAGTAGGTCTGTTCCCCGGAATATTCTGATCCTCAGAAGTCTTTGGCCATTGGCTTCAGCTAGCTCATAGCCCAAGAGCACCGAGAATGAAGGAATGATGGCATCACTTGAGGATGGATCTTGCCACATAGCCCAAAGCTTTTTCTGTGTATCTTCCCAGCCTTCTACAAAGGAACATATGACCAATTACTAGGGCGACAATGCCTCAGAGAAAGGGAAAATAATCAGACATTTTGGGTATTGCTGGACTTATTGCTTTGAATTGACAATTACTGGTGACTCCAAACACTATTGTGGTCCAAAGTTATACTTAGGGCTTAGGGAGGTGATGTTATGAATGGATCCAGTGGTCCATGAATCCTCTCTGTGATTATATCCCCAGCCCAGAGTGCCTAATAGGGATAGACATACTTAATAACTTGAGAAATGCTCACATGTGTTCTCCAACCCATGAAGTGAGAAATATGGTGTTAGAGAAAGCCAGAACGTCTTCTCAACTACAAAAGTATTTACAAGAATCATACCACATTACTGGAGGGATTGCTAAGACTAGAACCATTGTTAAAAAGTTGAAGATGCAGGGATGCCGATTCCTACTAGGTACCCAGACAACTTACCGATTTGATCTGTGCAGAAGACAGATAAATTTTAGATGCCAACGGTGGATTGTTATAAATTTAATCGGGTCTTTATTCTAATTGCTGTTTCAGATGTGATTTCATTGCTAGAAGAAAACAATACATCTACTGGGACCTGGTAAGTGACTATTAATCTGGCAAATGTCTTTTTTCCCCTCTATATTTGTTAGTTAAAGATCATCAGAAGCCATTTCCTTGCAGGTGCCAGCAATATAACTCAATACAACTTCTCTGTTCCCCAGGGTTGTCTCAGCTCCCTATCCTTCTCTGTTCTACAGGGCAACATGCTCTTCCATTACATTGAGTATAATGTGTTGTTTTGACCTAGTAGCAGAAAGTAGCAAATATTCTAGAATAAGATGCATGTATGTCAAAGAGTGGGAAATAAATCCCACAAAGTTTAGGGGTCTGCCACCTAGGTGAAATCTCTTGGAGTCCAGTGGTTCAAGACATGGTGATATATTTCTTCAACAAAGAAGGACATATTTCTGCATCTGTCACCTCCTACTACTAGCAAAAGGGACAGAGTGCCTCAGGGGTTTTTTGAATATTAGAGTCAGTATATACCTCATTTGGTGATGAGGATGAAATGCTGATGGACACATGGCTTTCTGGAAGAGAAAGGATGAAAGCTTTGTGAGCTGATGTGAAGGATATGAAAATTCTCACTCAGAGCCCTTGGCAAATACTCTCCTCCAGATAGTGAGCAGCGGGGACGAGACTGGTAGTAAGCGTCCTCTGCTTCTCTACCTGTTGACAAATCTCCAAAGATGAACAGTGAGAGGTAGGATTGAAAATAATGCCCAACTGGTGCTTTGATTGCTGCTCACTCTCCTTCAGGGAGGAGGAAGGAAGTGTGTTATCAGGACGAGAGAGAAGCAAGTTCTTCAGACTCAGGTTAAGGGTAGTATGACTATAGCTGTTGAGTCAAATAGCTCTATTTCACCCAAAGCTGGACTATATGGTATTAGGAATGAGGATATAGAGCTTTGGGTACATGGAAAACGTTAGAGGTTTGTCTGATTGAGCTGTATGGGCAGCTTCTCACAACAGAAATTAAATGAAGTGCTTTTGCTTATAGGTATGACATGGGTCTCCCATTCTACACCCCCATCCCTTCAACTCACACTACCCCGACATCTGCCACCTTAAAGAGAAAGACGCTTTGGGGTGAGGCCAAGGTTGACAGGTAGGATGATTTCAGTGATGCCAGTTATAATACTATCATGCCGTGTGGAATCAGGCTTCTGCTTTCGTCTTTATCTGGAAGTTATGTATGGATAGCTGTGTATGCATGGATGCCAAGTTGGATTTGTTCTGTTGTCAGGAAAGCTCAACTGGAACTATGTTTCTCAGAATTTTCTTCCTTGTATATGCCTGCCTAGGATTGATGACAAGAGAAATCTTTACAGTATTTGGAAGGTGGAAATTAAACATCTGCCATTTTTAGGCTTGAGAGTAAGAGTAAAGTTAGATGCTGTTGTAGCTCAAGAACCCTGTCATCAGTCGACTGGCTCACGTTGCTGGTACACGATAGTGGGTCCTCTGGCTTCCTCTATGTCACTATTTTCTGCTTTTCTGACTACTGAGTCAGTTGAAATGGCACCATATCCTCCTGCATGTTACTCAGATCACTGAAGCTTAGATAGGTGAGAGACTAAGTTGGGTTTCAGTTTATTTTTTTTTTGTGAGTTCCAGCTTGTCTTCATAGATTCTAGTTTGTCCATGGTCTTCTCTACCTCTCATCCATCTTCCTTCCCAGTTGCCTGCACTGCTGATGCAGCTGTACCCTGTGCTGCACTAGATTCCAAGTCAACAGAATTACATAAATTATTTACATAATTATCAAAACTATGTAAGGTCAGATTCATATAATAATCTTTTGGACACCATTTCTAGTGGTCTGCTTCTCTAATCGAATCCTGACTGATAAAAAGGAAGGAAAAAAAAATGAAACTCTCAGTAGATGGATTTTATTATTTGGTAGATATATGAAAAACATCTTAGTAAACTAAAAATGCTAAAGGACTATCTTAATTTGTTAAAGAGTATGTCTAAAAGATTTCTACTCAACATTATACTTAATAATGAAAGACAAGAGTGTTTGTGTTGAAGTCAGGAATAAAATAAGTGTGCTTACTGTTACCATTTCTATTTGTCATCTGACTAGAAACCTTAGCTTGTATAAGACAAGAAAATATAAATTATAAGAATTGGAAAAGAAGACATGAAATATTACTTATTTGGAGATGACTTAATGTGTTTGTAGAAAATGCAAGGTAATCTAGAAATAAACTAATACCGTTAAAAAGAAATTTTCCGGGGAACTATATGCAAGGCCAATTTAAAAAAAAAATTATATTTTTATGTATTGGTAATGAAAATTAGTGAAATTTAAGGATCGATGGCATTTTAGTAGTTACAGAAAACTTCAGTTACCTAGGAATAAGACTAATGAAAATGTGTAAAACCTCTCTTTTTACAACGAATACAAGAATTTTATGATATTTACATATGGGAATTTATTATGCTACTTTAGTTGTTGCCATAATAAAATACCACAGACTGGGTGGCTTAAATGAAAGACATTTATTTTCTCACAGTTTTGGAGACCAGAGTCCAAGATCAAGTTGCCAGGGGTGGTTTATGGTGAAGCCTCTCTTCCTGGTTTATAGACAGCCACCTTCTTGTTCTGTCCTCTCATGGCCTTTCCTCTGTGTTTGCTCAGAGGAGGAGGGAAAAACATCTCTTGTGTCTCTCTCTTCTTTTAAGGACCCCAGCCTCGTGGGATTATGGCCTTATTCTTATGGTTTCATTTAAGCTTAATTGTTTCTATAAAGTTCTTCTCCAAATACAGTCACATTGGGGGGTAGGGCTTCAGCATATGAATATTGGGGCGGAGGGGCACAATTTAGACCACAACAAAGGCTCTTCATTTCTACACTATTTACAGTAGCTGAAAACAGCAGACAGCTTAAATAACCATCAATAGTAAAATGGGTAATGGTATTGTTTTTCTTTCTTAGTATTGGCAAGGGAATACTATATGGCCATAAATAAGAAAGAAATTTTCCTACACATAGCATAAGTATTATAATCCTACTGTTAAGTTAGCGAAACCAGATACTAAGTAGTATACATTATATAATTATATTTATTTAACGTTCATAAACAGACAGAAATAATCTATGGTGACAGAAGTCAGGATACCCATCATCTTTGTTGAGAGTACAGTAATTAAAAGAATGAGGAGAGTACTGAGTGTTGAAAATGTTCTGTTTCTCCCTTGGTGCTGTGATTACATAGGTGTATTCACTTGATAAGTGTTCATTCTGGTTCATGATTTTTGAACTTTTGATATCCATATTGAAATGTTTGTTAAGTTTTAATAAAAGCAGTAAAAATTAGGGAAATATTACTCTTTGGGGAGCAATCAGTTCTATTGTTATTGAAATTCTGGTTTTGAGTGATCCAAGATAATAATAAAGTAAAATCTCTGCATGGAAACTTAACTATTACGGGTGCATCAATTAAAAGCAAATAAAACCAAATGACAACAACTTTAGTTGTGACACTTCCGAGCACATTCCCCTTACATATGTACTTTCTTGCCTAGTTTATAGCCCTTTACAAAAAAAATGTTCACTGGC
Organism: Pteropus medius; assembly: GCF_902729225.1. NCBI lineage: Eukaryota > Metazoa > Chordata > Mammalia > Chiroptera > Pteropodidae > Pteropus > Pteropus medius. The sequence goes on along the minus strand of NW_024347788.1, from coordinate 350,325 downwards.
TCCAAATTGTACTGCTATATTCTGTTCCTTAAGAGATGCTTAACTTTCCTACATCATGTATTTAAAAAAAATTATTATTATTGAAAGTGTTCTTTCTCATCTGTGTTTTTACAATGCATACTTTGTCTTCAAAACTCACATATGTAGTTTCGTTCTCTCTAAAGACTTTAACATCGTCTCAGCCAGAAGACAATATTCACAGCTCCCTGAGACTGACTGGATTTTGTTTGATAGTACAAGGGTTTTAAATGTGTCTAGTATCTTTAATCATTAAGCTATATAAAACAAAAATATCATGGGTACCTAGTTCGAACAAAGGAAATGGCAGTACATTGTTAAAATAATCAATTAAATTTCGAATATAAATTAACTTAGTTCAAATTGAGATAAAAAATTCTTCAGGGAAAGAAGCAGAAAAAAGATAAATTTTAATTGAGAGTTTCTACATATTGATCATTTTTAAATGTGTGACAGCATCTTTTGAATTGAGATCTCCAAGAAGAGGATTCTCTAAAGGAAAAAAATGTAGACATGAGAAAATACTGAATATAACTTGGCCAGACAGAGGCATACTTACTTCTGGAGTTTTCTCTGTTGCTGCCTAATGTTGACATCTAGTAGTTCTGAATTTTCTGCTTTGTAGATATTCCCAAAGTGATTAAGTCAAAATTTCCCCATTAGTCTTTTAAATCATATGCTGAATTTATTTTATGAGAATTACCTATAAAATATAGATTCAGTGAGGTTTATGTAATGCTGCCTTAATATAGAAACTTGCCTAGTTCTATAGATTGGTTATATTAATATACATAAAAAAATTAGTTTTTTTTTCAAATAGCATTCTTATATGAGAAAAGAGAGTGTTTCTGTTTTTCCTTATTAAGAAGAAATAGGATATTTCTTCACTTTTAAATATATGTGACTCCAATAAATTTTATAAAAGTTTCAGAGAGCCTAATGTATTTAACAAATACTTTAAGCTAATAAGAAAAATTTCAGACTCTTAAGTACTTTATGTTCTAGGTTCCTCATTGTGAGGAGCATTGAGTGCACTGGGATAGTATGTCTCAGTGAGACTCCCAAATGATTTTAAGAATCTCATTAACAGACAGTATTTCTATGGGCATTTTCCCCTGAAAAAGGTATTAACTACTTTTCTAAATTATTTGGAGTAGAAGAAAAGTTTGTCCCTTTTTCTCATTTGTAATTCTAGTAAACTTCACAAAATTTGAAAAGTTCTTGTATTTAGTGTAATACAGAACTACCTGTGAACTCAGTTTTCATCTCCGTTGCTCACAATAGTAGTAATGTAGCACTTAGATGTATGTTTCTGGTTTTGATTCTTTTTAACTGACTGGACAGTTTTCTGTCAGGTGCAACATTTTACCGGTGCTCATTTTGTGCATCTCGTTTAATAATGCTGGCTACTTCTGAGCATATGGAGTCATGTGCACAACCACATGTAAGACAAAACAGAAACTCAAAATAATTTAATCCAAGTTGCGCAGGCTAATAGACGTTAAATCTTTAATGTTAGAGAAGCTGAGAGAAATGGCAGAGGAAGTGCATGTATGTCTATGAAGGAAAACACTTAAACTCCAGCTAAAAAATGACCTAATCATCATTTAGCAAGCTCTGTACAGTAGTCACAAAATAAAATCTAGTTTGAACAGAAGAGATAAAGGCAGGACATTCTCCATGGATATTTACTCTTGAACATACGTTAAACTTTGGTAAATAAGTGGAAGATATTTTACAAGAGTCCGTGGACTAAACCTTGAAGGAAGAGCAAACAGGGATCATCAGGAGTGAAGAGCCTGGAGAGAAGTCATGGGGAGGGTCTTTTTATTTTCCTCTCTGACTCAGCTTCTTAATTAGGAGAGATGAGTCCTGGAGACAAATCTGTTTGGCAGCTTCAGAGCAGAGGCGAGTATCTTCATAAAAGAAAGCATTGACCTAGAAACAGGAAGAAAAAAAATAAAAAGTTTTTATGGATCGAGGGATTTATTTCACCCTGACTTCTAATCAAAGTGACTTTACTCACCCAGAAGCAGGGAACAAACCGACATTTACATAGTGGACTTGGCACAAGGTGCAGAAATAAATTCACACGTACGAAAGTATTCCCAGATTATGGCTATTCATTTTCCCAGTTCCCTCTGTAAATGCCCTTAGGGAGCTCAATTATAAAACTAAAACAAATACCATTAAAGCCCGATCCTTCAAACAAATTACAAGGGAAATATTCAATTAGAGCCTGGAAAAAAATGAAGGACTAAATAGATTTTACAGGCATGGATAAAAGTTCAGAGTAGATGCAGAATTACCTATAATATAAGATAGATTCAATGAGAATTCTGTAACATACATTAACACGGAAAATTGTCTCGTTCTACAGATTGGTTATGATAATACATAAAATAAGTCAACTTTTCAAATATCTTACCCATGTTAAATGCATAAAAAAATCTTTGATCATCTCGTTGCAGAAGGATCACTTATAGATCCTATTAAAATACAGATATATCATTATCCTGACATTAGGAATCTAATTACGTCAGAGTTTAAAAAATTTATATACCTATTAAACTTTACCTTATGAATTAAAAATATTTTTAAGTATTAAAATAATTTTTAAAATACTCCAGATAATTTTGACATGAGTCGGGTGGCCCAAATTGATTTCTACTCTCTTCTGTTTATAAATTCACAATAATTTCTTACCACAGAACAGAAAAATCTTTGTGAAGGCATTAACCTATTTATGGTAATTAAACTGATTCACTGTAATGGTGATCCCATAACTTCAATTTCATAGATGGACTATAATAATTTAGGTCAGAGATTGTCCTAAAAAGCAAGTATCATATTATATGCTATATGATTACTGCTATTACTTTATTTCATCTCATTTTTCCCTAGTCTTTCGTACTTTTTATCCACCTTCTCCTCACCCTTTCTATTCTCCTGTGTCCTTTGATGAGTGGAAATGCCCTCCACAATTCTCCAAGCAAATATGAGAAATTAGAAATTCAGTATCAGAAGTTTGAGTATCAAATAATGCTAGGTTTTATTTCTTTACAAGAAATAAAAAACTAAACATTTACCAAAGATGCTACTTATAGACCCAGTGGAGAGCTAGGAGAGGGCAATTAAGTTATTATTTCCTAACAAATTAGTAACACCATCCTTAGTTTCCCAAGTTTTAGGTGATCCATTGTAAATACTTTCTATTCTTAAACATATGTCCAATTTTTATCCTTGAAAAGTGTTGTGATAGCTATTGGAAAAATATGAATGAGAAAATTGAAAATTTGAAAACAAAATATAAATAGAATACAAACCTGATTAAGAAATTACAAATGACAGTGAAAACTGTGACAAAAGTACCTAAGAAATATAATTTTTTTTTCCTAAGGAGAGGATTTTTCACTCCTGGGTATAATAATGTTTAGGTATGAAAAATTTTTTTCTCATACCATGTCATTTAATAATTTATGTTACTTATTCTGTTTGTTCTGTTTGATAGATATAAGTTGATGATTAATACATGAGTCATCATTAGTTTACTGTCTAAAGAACAGTAGTGAATAGGCTCAATGTTTAATGATATCTTAATCTCAAAAGAATATATTATAGGCTCTTGTGAAATGTTTCTTATGCTATATACATTTAAATAAGATGTTAAAAAAGTATGTAATTTAGCAATCCCAAAAAATCATATTAAATTATACGACAGAGCAATCACTCTTTTAAAAACCTAAATGAAACTGCAGCTAGTGGGCAATTTCAATATTACATTTAAATATTTAAATAATCAGTATTTATCGTGAACGTTTAAGTAAACAGTTATTAAATTCTAAACGTTTCAAAGGCATGGCGTGTGTGTGTGTGTGTGTGTGTTTTCTTAATTATGTCATTGCTGAAATTTCTCAGATCGCAGTGTCATATATATTAGTAGTAGTTCTGTATTTTATCTAAACTTTCAGCCAGCTGCCTTGCAGTTTGAGAAGCTCAACTGTCTTCCAACTAATGGGATTTAAACAACGAAGTGAAATCTCTGACTCTAATGCTACTTTACTTGAAATCTTTCTCTTTGAGATGATGGCTAAGTGCACTAGCTCAGCGGGTGCTATTTTTGCTTCTGCGATTCCATGGTAACAAATTAATTTCATCTTAACCAGGGTTTCTCACCCAAAGTCTCCCACAGTAAGGAAGATCTATAGGTAATAACATAGAACTTAGTAAAATGATTTAATTGGAGAGTGAATTAAAATTAAACAGCATATGCATTGCCCAGGACCCAGGTAGAAAAAAAATATAACTTTAAGAGAAATGATCTAATGAAAAATAAGATTGGTTAATGTCTGAATAAACCTAAATCAATAATTTCAACCTTTCATTTTATACGTATAACTTTGTTGCCTATGTCATAAAGAAACATATTTATATTTGTTCAATATATCTGAATGATGTAGGGAAATTATTTTTATAAGGGCTATATATAAAAAGTAAAAATAAATCTAACATGATTTTGTACATGCCAAAATTTCTTTATATTTAGAATTGAAGCATAAGAAAATGTTTCGTATGTGGACATAATATGGAAATTCTTCAAGTTGAGTCAAAATTAATTCAAAATTTTACAACAATGGAAGCCTAGTTCTGTCTGTGAATTTGGTTTTATATCAAGGTAAAGCAATAGCAAACTGTCTTTTATTTATAGTTCATTTAATTTTGCTTTAACATTTTTTTTTTAAATTTTGGGGAATTGAGGTAGTAATTTATAACTTCTTTTTCATGTCAGAAATGTAAGATATAATTATAGTCTATGTTAATTTTTTAATGTTTGGATGTTACTTCATAATCTATACATAATTTAGTAAACCATTTCTCTTTCTTCAAATACGTAGCTATTTCAATATTTTTCACTTACCAGCATGATTGTGGTGGCTATCTTCCTGAACACAGCTCTTATTACTTTGCTATTAGTTTGCTCTTATTACTTTGGTATCCCAAGATGTGAAATATCAGGGTCAAGTAATTTGAACAAATGATATTGCATTATACATTTTCAGACTTGAGAGTGCAAAACGTCTTACAAATTTAACTGAGCAAACAAGTTCATAGCAAAGTTTTAGTTCGTATGCTGAAGTTCAACAGCTTCGTGTAGCCAGATGCTATGCAGTGTGGCAAAACACGAAACAAATTAGATTTATGAAGCTATCACACTCCATAGGATTTTTCCTTTAGTATTATAATACATGCCTGCCTAACTGGCCACAGTTTTAGGTAGTGTATTATCTTCAGAAGGCTAAAATGAGTAAAACAATTTTAGAAAAATTTAATAATTATAAAAAAACTGGAACTTCTGTGACTTTCTAATTTTACTCATGGCTAACCAGAAATATGTTTGAGGGACCACAGTTTGTCATTTTCCCCAGTAGGCATTATTAGCATTGGGAAATGTTATAAACAGTGCTATTCTGAGACAGTAGCATGCATGACATGGATTGGAATTTGGTCTCTTACAAGCAATCATCGGTTATAGGCTTTTGGGGAAAAAAGTTGTATTTAAAAACATTTAAAGAGCTACATATTATAATACCCCTGCATAGGAAAAAAAAAACATTGTTTTAAACTTCTTAAAAATTTGCAATACTCCTGAATTCACAGAAGAGATGCATATGCCTTCACCTAACATCTCATGTTAACGCCTATGTGACTGTGGTGCATTTATTGGAACTGAGTCATTCACAATAGTACAATTCTATTAAGGAAATTATAGGCTTTTCTCAGAATTCACTTGTTTTTCCAATAGTGTTCTTTTTCTCTCTGGTAGCTGATCCATGATATCTTGTTGCATTTAGTTGTCTGGGAGCATTTAAATTTTTTTCCCTTGTGCTTCATGACTTTGACACTTTCTGAAAATCACTGGTCAGATGTTTTTTCAGCTGTCTGCCGATCTATGCTTGTTTGGTGTTTTATCGTGGTTAGACTGGGATTGTGTATTTTGGACAAGAACACCACTAAGCCAATGCACCTTCTCATTGCATCTTATCACCAAGTATATGATGTCAGTGTGATTTATTAATGGTGATGTGTAACCCTGATCACTTGGTTAAGGGACCCTTCTTTTTAAAGACAATTTTGTTCCAGTGGAAACATTTCACATTTTGTCATGGAGACATACAATTCAATGATACGAATAGCATTTTGATTAAAAATAACAAAAATTTCAGATGATAGTTCTCTGCTATTAATCATGTACTGTTATACTATAAACACTGAAAAAATTCAGTTTTGTCTATTAAAGGCTGACACATTTATATAACTACTTATGATATATTTTTCTGCCTTCAAAATGTCTCCATAGCCTATTGAATAAAATATCTTGTGAAGGAAAACAGTAGAAGTTTGTTAATTGACCTGCAGTTAATTCAATTACTAAATTAACTGCTACAATTCTTCACAGCCTGTTAAACTACTGATTCCCAGAGCATGACATACACGTAGATGGGCTGGTGATAGTGCTCTTTTCTACCCTCACGTTTCTACTTGTCAAGCTGAATGCTTACCAAGGGTTTACCTTGTTTGTTCCCAAATGAATTCATGCGACTGAATTTGTTAAAGTGTTATATAAATTTATTAAAGACCATGTACACCTAACATTTGCTGTGAAGGTGGTGATTAGAATAAAAACAAGCCATCAAAAATAATTTCAAATTCAATGTGGATAACTAGAAATGAGAAGATACCTTGTAAGTTTGCAATTAATTCTGTGATAAGAATACTAAAGAAATGTGTTAAAGTTATAGATCTATCTTAAAGAAAAGAAATTGGGAAATCATAAGTGAGGTTAAAAAAGACATGGAATGCAAATGTTGTTAACAGAAAGGATTTACCTCTATATCAAAAGATTGGCAAATGTAAATATATTTAAGTACCATTATATGCCGCTTTAAGATGGGGATACGTTCTAAGAAATGCATCGTTATGTGATTTTGTCATTGTGTGAACATCATACAAACTTGGATGGTCTAGCCTACTGCACACCTAAGTTATACGGCATAGTCTACTGCTCCTAGGCTACAAGCCTGTACAGCATGTTACTGTGCACAATGACACAGATTAAATCAAGCCCAAGAGAAAACGGTAAAACCAAGAGACATGGAAAATGGCATGTATGAGGTTGCTGCTAGCATAACACAGTATACCGTTTTACAGCAAACTTTTTTTATAAGTAGAGTACATTCTAAAATAATGATAGAAAGTATAGTATAGGCAATACATAAACCAGTAACATAGTTGTTTATTATCATTATCAGGTATGATGTCCTGTACCTAATTAGACGTGTATGCTTTTATATAACTGGCAGCGCAGCAGGCTTATTTGCACCTGCATCATCACACACACCTGACTGATGCATTGTGCTGTGATGTGACAATGACTATGATGTCACTGGGCAAGAGGGAGTTTTTGACTCCTTATAATCTTATGGGACCACCATCATATCTGTGGCATGTCATTGTCCAAAATGTCATTGTGCAGCACATGGCTATAGTGTAAGTTCAAATTGGTAAAGATTCTTGCCCTGCCAAAACAAAAGTTAAATACAGAGACAGACTTGAAGTAATTAATGCTTATTCTCTTATTCATTTGCCCACCCATTTTAAAAATAAGTATTACTAATTATCTATTATCTGGCCTTGTGTTTAACATTAGAAAAAAATGCATTAGCATATCTAGTATTCATATGAAATGCATAGTTTAATTTAGAAAATATTAAATGATACTGAAACAAGTCAAAATTAGGATTTTATAAAAATAATACAGCCAACAGGGGAGAATATAAACGAATGATACAATTTACATTGTAGGGTCAGAATGGTTTTTCATAGGAACGATCATTACATTTGAAACCAAAGAAACCTCGGAATTAGATAGTAAAATAATGGAGGAAGAAAAACTGAGAAATTAACAGAAGGGAAGGCGCTGACTGAGCGGAAAACGTGGGTCGTCTGTGGAAGTAGAAGAAGAGCTTCATGTATGGAACAGTGAGTGCTTGGGTGATGACCGGAAGATCCTACAGAAGGACCGTGCCTGTGAAGAGGAATAGACGAGCACAGTGGAAGAAGCCGCGTCTGTCGTACGGAATGGAAAAACACTACGCACGCGGCACCGGCCTACGAGAAAAAGAGAAAAACCACCAGGAACGGAGCGGGGTCTGAGGTGAAGAATCAAAAACACTGTGGCTGGTAACGAGTAGAGAGCACCAAGTGTGAAGGACTGACCATGGTGAAGAATGACAAAGCATTACGGATAGAGCCGTGAGAGAGAGAAGCCGTTGATGGATGAAGCCTGTGGTAATGTGCTCAAGGGCACTACAGAATCGGAGGTGTCTATGGAGATAAATGAAACGGCACTGTAGGTGGATCGCGGCCTGTGATGCAGAAAGCGAGAGTGATGTGGATGGAGCACAGCCTGTGGTGACGAATGGAAGAGCCCTCAGCTTGATGCGTTTTGCCTTTGATGAGCACAAAGTCCTACCTGTGCTAAGAAATGGAAGAGCACTGTGGGTCGTATCCAGACTCTCATGGAAAAAAATGATAAATTCAGTTATACGGAGCTTAAGATCTTAGATTCATCAAAATATACTTAGGAGATGAAATGACCAGCTGGAAACTTAGATTAAATATTTGCAAATTTCCCCCAATATTCAGCATCGGTATTAGACAAAGTACTAGTAGTTTACAGAATTTTAAAAAAATTTTATATCACTAATAAAAACACAGAACAACAGAAATATGGGCAAAAAATTATACACTTTGTCAAGTAGGAAATATACATGGCCAAGAACCAGATGAAAAAACAATTTCATTAATAATTAGAAAATGGAACCTCAGTGGTAAAGATAAAAATTGCAAATGACGTAATACTAAATTATGTCGAGGATAGAGATTCACCCTGAATTTTCTTAACACTGCTAGTGAAAGTATTATTTGAAAACAGTTTGTCATTAAGTAATAACCATTGGTTATTCTCATATAATCTAGCTACTGCAATTCTAGACATATAACCTGGATAAAGTCCTGTAGTTGTGCCTAAAGAGACATTGACAGTAATATTCATAGCAGCATTTATTGTATTGTAAATGCCCATCTGTATTAGATCAGGAAAAAAGAATTGTGGGATAGTCATAAGATGGAATAATGTAAGGCAATGACAATTAATGAACAATACAAACCACATTTGTCAATATAAGTGAATGCAGTTATTGTTGAGGAAAGGAAGAAAGCTTGCTGATGCACAATTTCCTGAATGTCACTGTGGACTCTCTCCAGTAAAGTAACTGCAACTGATGAAAAATAACAATTATCTATCGTCTCTGGAAATAATCCCGTAGACATACAGCAAATGTAGAAACATTTGTTCAAGAATGTCTACTAAATCTCAGGAAGAATAGCAAGTGTACAGCACTTGTCACAATCACTCCCACGCTCTGTGCTACCTCCCCAGCTCAGCGTGATGGAAGCGCTGTCTGGATGGCCCTGGCAAAGAATATAGAGAGCTTCCTCTTCTCTAGCTCTCAGCCAATGACTGTGCTATTTCCGCAGGAGAAGCAGGCTGTCAGCATTTTTCATTCATCCCCTCCCTTATGCCCCAGGATTCAGAGTCTTCCTATACCCACTGTCTACTCCTGTAGGTTGGACGTTCCACCCTAGGTGTAGGAGACTGAATACTGAAATACCCTCATTTGCTTGTATGGCAGAGGTTTCACACAAGAAGAAGTAAGAGGAGAAGAGCAGAAGCTGTCATCTCTTCTTCCACCCAGCTCCATGCTATTAAGGAAAGGCGTCGCTCAAAGAAAGCTGGCGACCATCTACATCTCCATCTTTGGAGCTGTGGCGCAGACAGTCAGCCCAGGGAAGAGGCCGGCTGTAAGAACAGAGAGCTTGAAGCTCTCCCCAAGGGAACTGACTATATTTGTTAAGCAATGAACAGGAAGCGGGTAGCTCCATGAGAAAAAGCTGAACTGTAGGCCAGTTAATGTACCAGAAAGAATCAGGGAAAGAGACAGCTAAGAAGAGCCCTCTGTGGTCAGAACAAATTTTAAAGATGTACCTCAGAAAAACGATCCCTGAAAAGAGGTCTTAATTTAATCAGATTGTAATGTGCAGTTTGTGCCCCAGGGCATTGTCAAAAACAATAGAGCAATCAGCCAGCAATTAGTGGAACCTAACTGTTGGTGTGATACCAGGAAAGGCCTACAGTTTAACTGAGTGATCTGGGTTTAGAGGCAGCCAAAGACAGCCCTGCTAAAGCCATTGTTATGCTTGGGTGACTGTGACATGCCCAAGACTATACGTTCTAGGGAGTGAGATGAGAGAGAAAAAATTAAAAGCAAAGAAAACAAACCATAATGACTGAATAGTTCCCAAATTTGAGGAAAAATCTAATCTATACTTCTAAGACTCTAAACCAATTCTAAGAAAGATAAAAAGAAATAAATTCACACTCAGATATATCATAGTAAAACTGATAAAAGAAAAAGATTTTCAAGAACACCTTAAAAGCAGCAAGTCCTTGTAAGAATCATATAAAAGGGAACTTCAATAAAATTAACTGTCGAAACAGCGGAGGCCAGAAGATAGTGTGCTGATTTATTCAAAGTGCTGCAAACAAAAAGTCAATCAAAATTCATGGTCAAACAAAATTATCTTTCAAAATTAATATAAAATAAAGACATTCACAGAGAAACACAAACAGACATTTCATAGCTAGCAGACCACACTTAAAAGAAATACTTTAAAAAGTTCTTCATGTGAAAGGAAATTACCAAGACAGTAATTCAATCAAACCTATGCCAAAAATTGAGAGCACCAGTAAAGCTAATTAAAAAAAAGTTAACAGCCAGTAAAAATGTGTATTTCTTCTCTCAGCATGTCTCATCTGATTGAAAAACCAATTGCATAAAACAATACGTATATACTTTCATGGTGGGGCCTATAATTTTTCATAACCTAGATGAAATAATTCCTGGAAAGCACACATTATTGAAATTGACTCTAGAAGTAATAGAGAAGGAGTAGACCTATATCAAGGAAAGAGACTGAATTAGCAACGTTAAAAATGTCCATTAAATAATGCTTATGCCCCCAGGGCTTCAACGATGGATTCTCAAAAAGCTAAAGCGAGAGTTACAGTATGACCCATCAGTCATAGGTTTCTACCGGGGAAATGAAACTATACCTTCACGAAAAGTCCGTACACATGTGCTCACAGAAGCATCCTATAGGCAAAAAGTGGATATAGCCTCAGTGTCCATTACCTGGTGAATGGAAAATCATTGTTTACAGTAGTCCCTTATCATTTTTATTTCTGTGGAATCGATATTGATTGTGCCCTGTTCATGTCCGATTTTACTGATTTGAGCCTCTCCCTTTCTCCTGGTCAGCCAGGCACAGCTCAATGACTATGCTAAAAGAACACTGAATGGCACACTTTAAAAGGGTGAGTTTTATGACGTGAAGGTGATATCTCCATCAAGGGTTATGAAAGAAAACAGCAAAAGGAAATATCCAAAATGTTCCATTCTGATAAAACTAGAATACGGGAAATGGTGTATTATAGGTGATGAAAGTAGAAAAAGGAGCAAGGCCGTGTACACCAGGCATCAGGATAATGGCAAGTTTCAAGAAGGAGGGGAAGCTACGTGATCAGGGGAGGGCAGAGAGAAAACTTCTGCAGACCCTTTTCTGAGTACCTACTTGTCTAACGCATCCCGATGGCCCTTCAGAGTGCATTGCTGCAGTTCGAATGAGAAATAATGTAGGCTATGAAAGCAACAAGATCACATGATTGCTGAGACCCCTAAGTGCATCATCTATTTGTTGAATTTTTTCACATGTAAGTCTCTTGTTTGTTTATTTTAATAAGTCAGACCTTACAGAGGGCATTCTATTAGATAGTCTCTTTACTTCCCCCACTGCCCACCCCCTGTCCCTGCTCCAACTCATTTACCTTGCTGTGTGCCCTGACAGATTTTTCTTTATGGCATGCCTTCCCCAGCCTCCTTGCACAGGAGTGGGGGTTTGACCAGTTTGAGGTATCTGCAAGAGATCAGAGTGAGTGAGGGAAGAAAGAGGACTCGGATTAATTAATCCCTTTGTTCCTTCTCCCTTACAGTTTGTAGAAATTGTATTCTGTCCACAGCTTCTGTCAGGCAACCTTTTTCTCAAGGTTCCTGCTCTCAACAAAATTCTAATAACATAGTTTCTTGTACCCGCTGGTGAGTGTCATGTGATATTGTCTTCCTGCTGTTGTTCATGAATGAGTGACTCGGTGTTGCCTATTGGTTCCCTCAGTCCTTCTAACACTTCTTAAATAGTCTCTTTATTAAAAACTTAAAAAAAAAAATCTCAGCTGAAATGTCATCTGGCCTCTGCTTGGTCCTTAATTACAATGAGGTTAATCAAAACTTCCAAAACTTCCGTTCTAAACTTTATTAAATTTTATAGCTATTTCTACACAATCAATGCAGAAGGTCGAGAAATTATCTGTGTATCCATGTAGTAAAATCACATTATAAATAATTCACATTCCCCAAAGTAGTGTATTTTTTTCTTCTTATTAATGACATAGCTCTGTAAATCTCTTCAATCCTTCAGTTTCGACGAAGTTTTATACTTAAAAGATAGTCATTATTAAGTAGGGATGCATGTATAGTTATTTAAATATTTTGGTAATCTATTTCATCAGTAATTTTAAAGAACATATTAATGTTTTATAGTTGTCAGTACATTCTTTTTGTATAAGAAAGGAAAAAATGCTGAATATTTAAATCACGTGCATTGGGTTTTCTCAAAATCTGACCTTTGCTTAACTACATTTCATACGACACCCTTGCTACAATATCTGAAGCATGATCAAGGTCTCTGACAGTTCTTGGTTCTGAATGAGCCTCTGGATAATGCTAATTAGAATTTAAATAAAATTACTAGTCAGTCACAGATTTTACAACCTCTAGTATTTCTTCTCGGATGCTGTTATATTTGAGATAATAGAAACACATTGCAGTATAATAGTGCAATGTACTATAAGCAGTTAAACTGGCAAGTCAAGAAATTGTGGGTTGTACTTAGATATAAGAACCAAACAATTGGTCAACAAAAAAATTATATGTTGTCATGGAAAATACAATATAAAATGTAAATATATGTATTATAGAAAATCTCCTAGACTCCCAGGAAGATGGTTACAAACCCCCATGGACTCAAGGATCACAAGAGGAGAAGCAGGCACAGAAAGAAAGATATGAGCACAAATAACCAGGTTTATGAATTTTGTATTATTGTAATACTGTATTATTAGACTATATCCAGTATGTATATACTGGATATAATAATACCGATACTGTATTATTGCTTCAGTGTCATTATAATCACAGTGAAATAATAGACCTCATATTCAATGTATGTAATCTAACTCCAAAAAATTTTAAGGAACAATTAAACAGATTTAGACCTAGTTATAAGATAGATGGGAGAGCTGCTTTTTCTGGAGTTCAGTATAAACTATCTTAGCAGCCAACCAAATAAAAGTTCAGTTCTATTATTCCAATATTTCTGGAAACCCATCTACTTTTTGGTAATACACTCAATTAACTAGTCCTTGAGATGTTAGGAAAGAGTTAACTAAGAAATAACTTACTAGCAATGACATATGAAATATTAGATAATTGTGTTTTTAAATAACACTTATTCTGATACTGTATACACTCCACTTATCTGCAGCCATAGAGCTCTTAGGGATCTAAATAGAGTATAGACATATCATATTAATGAAATAAAAGAGTTTTTTGCTGGTATTTCTAAATCTTTACCAAAATGTATGAGCTGAAGCTTAGATCAAAAGTCCTATAATTTTATTCTGTGCAGTGGAATGGATAATTGAGGCAAAAGGCTGCTTAGTGAAGTCTCAAATAACACATTTTTACTGCCCTGAAAGGTGTGTCAAATTAATCTGATCGATTTGAATTTAATTAATTACCTCAATTATATATGTTCCAGAAGAGACTTTATATTTATTTGTAAGTCATTTAATAGTCATCAAGACTTTTTTTAAAGTTCTAAAAGCATATCTCTGTTAGTACCTGATAATTAAATCTAAGTTTTTAAATATTTACTACGGTCTTAAGAAAAATGATATCAGAATGTTGACTCTATATATTTAATTTAAAATGACAGTTAATACTATAATATGATCTTTTGTTTCAGTAAGTTCTGTCATTGACTTTTAGTTTATTCTTACTAACTGCTTCTAATGGCACCTCCATGAGCATAGCCTAAAATACATTTATGAATTTTAGCAATTTTTCTGATATTTAATGAACAACATACTAGATATATTAGAAACATTTAGGAGACATAGATCAATCTTGTATTTAGAAAGTTATGGATTCCATTATATATGGCTATTATTTTGAATCTGTTGCAAAATGTTTTTGAATTAGGTGACCTAGATGATTTTTAAGTTTTATGAAGGTGGGAATTTATCTCATTTATTGAATTATCTTCAGCATTCTTAATAATGCCTTTTATAGAAGAGGTGCTTGAAAATAGATTTTGAATGAATTAATGCAAAATATTTTTCAGACTTGCTATATACTCTTATTAAAAGCGCATATAATTTGTTTTTGATTTATGCAGATAAAGCTGAAAAATATAGAATGCCTTAATAATAGATGGCATTTCACTTTTATATATTTCATAACTCTTAGAGATCCAGGGACAAAACTCAAACAGATATAAGTGTCTACCCCTGGACAAATTTGCCTTCCATTTTTTTTTTTTTTTTGGGGTAAATATACAAAATACAAAACAAATTAAAAAGTTGAATCTTTGTAAATATTATGTTTGGAGAAGTCATCTGAACAGAAATCTTTTAAAGTTTAATTAGTATTTTTTGATCTAATATATTGCAAGTCTGATTGATAAACTTTGTATACCGCATTTATTACAAAATTACCTCGATTATTGCATAGCTAGCAGTTAGCTGTTTTAATTAGAATATTGAAAATACTCCCCTCACAAAACACACACACACACACACACACACACACACACACACACACACACACACACACACACACACACACACACTGCTTCATTCTGTAAACACTGTCACAGAGTCTTTGTCTTCTGCTATTTGTATTTCTAGAAAACATAGTTCACTTAAGAGTAATGAGATGTATGAGTTAAACCGATTCTACTGTTTATATCTTTGTATTGCTGAGGATCAGAATTGAGTCGATTCTGATTTGAGGACAACTCAATCAACATAGAAAGGAAAGAAACTTGACAAAAGAAAGCAGCCACTAATGGTGGGGTTCTTTAGCTTTAAGGCAAATAACTGCTTAGTCCTATTCTCAGTTTTATTGTGATTGATCAAACACATATTATGATTTGAATTCAAGGATTGAGGAAATGAGCACCTTAGTAGAAGAGATATTCATGAAGCTGAGGGGGAAATGTAGCATGGATCATAAACCGTTTCAGTATGTTTCAGCAGAATAATCTATGTCCATTATAGCTATCTAACTTGCTTTTTTGGTGGTGCCAAATGCCTAACTGTTCCTCCATTAGCTTTTTCCTCTCCTACCATCTGTCTTCATTTTAGAATTTTGCCCAGGGTTCCTTAATTAATATATGAATAACATTTCTTTGGGAAATTAAGAAAATAAATAATTTTTAAAATCAAGTAATGATTAAAATTATTAAAAGTCCAATTATTCAAGTTACTATTTTTCAGTTATTATTAGATCTCATTGGAATACACATAGAGTGGGTGAAGGAAGTGTTTGATTAAGCATTTTGGGAATTACCAGCCCAGAGATTAAGATGTTAAAATACATACTTTCAATTCTTGTTTGCCAGTTACTATTCGTGGCCTGCAAATAGATTCTGTGATAAAATTTTCTCTTGACAAAGACAAAATGACAATAAAAAATATAAATTAGTGAAGTTTTCATAAAACTAGATTTACTCAATTTAAATGAATATTTTATTTTGAGATTATTCCCTTCCATTATTTTTAATATTACAAAGTTTTTCTCATATGAAAATACTGTGGTAATTTTGTATGCTTTTATAGCCATGATGGCAAAAACCTTTAAGCTAACTCTATATGTCCTGCTGATATATGGGAATTGTGTGCAAAATTTTACTTGCCTTTGAAATCCAGACTCTCAGGATCATCATTGTTATTGATGAGTGTATTATTTTTAGCTATTGAGGTTTGTTTACTCATTTGTTTTTTAGTCCACAATTATAAAAGACTTGGCATCTATAAACACAGTCTAGACATTGAGAATACAAGGTGATTAGGCAGAAAAGATCCTTGCATTCATGGCAAATATTTACATCTTTATAATCTTAATGATTCCTAACTTAAGATTTAATCTTAAAACAAATATTCTTGAAGGGCTTATCATAGTCAAGAGACCGCATTAGTTCCTGGAGAATCACTAGTGAACAGACCATACCGTTCCCCCTCTTCTTGGAGTTTAGATTCTAGTAGAGAGGGAGAGAAAATACACGAACACATATGAAATGGAGAGAACTGGTATGAAGAAGCCAAGCAAGAGAGAGTAAGTATGGGAATCTCTCATTAGTTGACATTTGAACAGAAACTAGAATACTATATCCAGAGAAAATATTCACAAAGAACATTTCATGAAAGGCATGTGAGAGATTGTGTCACTAGCACCCACTTATAAAGGATATGCTTAAAGAATTTATTTAGGCAGAATGAAAGTGATCACAGATGAAAATCTTGATTTGCAAGGCAGAATGAAAAGCAAAGAAAGTGGTATGTATGCAAACATGTCTGAAACCATGATAATAAGAATGTCCTGTGGAATTTAAAAAAGAAAGAAACAACAACAACAAATCCCCAACGATACCGTATAAATCATGAACAGGTTATCTATGGTAATGCTTTTTCAAGTCCTTGTATTATCAATGGAGGTTGGTATGTTCATGGATTTGAATGTTTGTTATGTTAACTATAGATGTTTATTATTTCTAGGATAACAAATGAAATGAAAATGGAGTTTATAGCTTTCTAGATAGCTCAGGAAAAAAAGAATGAGAAAAATAAAATGCTCAATCCAGATGAAGCTATGAAATAAGAGTAAAAGGGAAAACACATAGTAACTGAGATAAATAAAAGCATAAAATAAGATGGCAAAAATAAGCCACCAATTAAGACAATAAATATACTAATTGAATTAAGTGTTCTAATAGAACACAACTTTTTCACTTTATAGCCAAATTCAGCGATATGCTCTTTACATAAGACAACTTCTAAATCATAAAAAATACAGACATTAAGATTAAAAATTTTCAAAAGAGGAAAATAATAACCAAAAGAAAACTTGTACAATTTTTTAACATCAGACAATATAGTCTGTAATAAAAAAAAAGCATTATTAAAGGCAGTGTCAGCATGATGATAAAAATTCAGTTCATTCAGTTTACATAAGAATTATTTACTTTCATACACTTTATAAAATTATTTTAAAAACAGAATATAAATGTTTGTAAAGCCACAAAAAGAAATAGAAAATATACACCTGTATTTGGACATTTTACTTAACTGCCACAATAATTGATAGATCAAACAGGCCAGACATCGGTAAGAATATTGGAGATTTGAACAGCACAATCAATAAACTGGATATAATGAGCATATGAAAGGCATTGTACCCAGTAGTACAGATTCAACAATTTTAGTCAAACATACATGGACATTTATGAAAATTGACATCCTGTGATATAAAGCAAATCACAACCAGTTTTACAAGATAAGTATCATACAGACAGCATGTCTGACAATAGCTCTGTTAAGTAGAAAATCTAGCAATAAACAGGATAATCAAGAAACCTGCATGAGTTTAGGGATTTAACATTGTTCTGAATAATTGGTAGATCAGAGAAAATAAAAATGGATATTAGAAAATAGGGGTGGTTTTAAAAATTATTACATAATCAAAACTTGTATAACAAATGAAGTGTAATTCAGTCGAAAATATGTAGCCTTAAATTTTATATTAGGATAAAAAGGTTAAAATTAATGAGCTAAGCATCCAACTTGAAAAGTTAAAAAACAAAAGCTATAGAATAAACCCAAAGAAAGTAGAAGGTAAGCCTTAACGAGGAGGTATTATCTCTGAAGCCAGACCGACGACATATGAATCTCTGCTTTCTCTCTTACTGGTTTTTGATCTTGAAGGTAACTTAAGCTGTCCATTTTCCTCATTTATAATGTATGGGGGATAGTAATAGCACCTGTCTTGCAGAGTTTGGTGAGGATTGAATGAGTAAATATATAAAAAATACAGGATGCCAGGATAACACTCAGGTCTCTGTGGTTAGCTTTTCTTATTAGACGAGCAGGTATTAATTAGGAAGAGATAAAATACATATTAAACAAAGTCAGAGTACTTCTTTTAAAAGAGTAATAAAATTGGCATACTCTTCCAAGACTGAGTAGAAAGAGAGAAAGCCAAATTGATAATGTTCATAAAGAACAAATAGGATATGAGGAAGGAGTGGCAATACACAACTCTTGACAACTTTAAAGGACATTGGACAGCATATCTGAAGAAAGCATATTGGAGTCAAGTAGGGTTTTGAAATTGTCTTTATTTTTAGGATGGGCTAAGTTAAGGCAAGTTTATATGCAGGTGGCAAAGATCCAGCCGAACGAGAATGTGCTGAATCCCCTGAGAGGTCAAGGGAAACAGCAATTCACAGGAGAGTGGACAGAGGCCAGGAAAAATAAATCATTTATGAATGAGTCCCAGTTTAAATAGCATTCTGTGAGACTGTTTCTTTTTTAAAGAAAACACAGCTTTTGTCAGAGAAAGAGGTGTTAATTTGGGAGCAACTGATTATTGGAAGCCAAATCTGTGCCCGTTGCTCTGCGGGGAGAAATACATTGATTAACAAAGTGGGCCTGACGGTATATGTTCAATTATTTATTTAGAGTTTTGAGAGAAGGGAAAGAAAAAAGCTCATTCAGGAATTAGAGCCAGAAACGAATGAAAATGAAATCATACTTATTGAACCTGGCCACCCCAAGACCTTTATAATTTCCCTTCTGCATGAGATACCCAAATATCATGCCAATATCTATCTGCCTGGCCTGTTCACCTGCTTCATGAAGTTCTCCTCTCAGATGCCATTTTCTCAGCAAAAGCCATTCCTAACCACACTATCTAAAGAGAATCCTTTTCATCTTCTATGCTGTGACCCTTTCTCATTTTTCTCCAGCAGTGCTTATCACTTCATTGCATAATTTCCCAAAACATTGCAACATTTTTATTTATTACTTGTTGCTGTCTCCCACTGGAATGTGTATTGCTTGATGGCAGGGAATTTATTCTGTTCACTGTTGTATTCCCGTGTACCAGACACTCACATGCTCCTCAACAAATGCTAAGGAAGAAAACTTTTTGCCAATAACCTAGACATTAATTTTTCCTTCTCTTTCACTCACCAGCCACACTGAACACTAATTGTGTCAGTTCTACTTCTAAAATATGTGTTGATGTTTTCTAATTCTCTATATCTCCGTTGCTATTACCCTACTCCAGTATATTTCCATCTATTTCCTATTGTTTTAGGAATAGCCCCCTAAATTCTATTGCTTCTACCCTGTTTCTCTGATTCCGTTTAACCTCTTCAAATATGTTTTTCTACTAGAATCTGAAACATCTTCTTAAAACAGAAATCAAATGTCATTACTTCCTATGGCCAGGTATATTTTTCCCCTTCTAAAATAAAATCCAATTTTACTTAGAAAATTCAGATTTTTTTAAACCAAATCCTCTATCAAGAACTTTTTGTATACTGTGGACCCTAACGACCTCTCATACATAGTTTTCAAACATTTTTGCTCTTGTTCTCTCTTCGTTCTAGCCATATTGGTCTTCTGACATTCAAATACATCTTAGAACCCTTTGTTTTGATGTATTGTTTGTCTAGAACACTCTCTCTCATACTTCTAGTGGAAGGCTCTACATTATAATTCCTATCCCTTAAATGTCACTTAGAGATATTTTTTCCTCACTACCCCACTCTCTATACCTACAATTATTTTCTCTCACAGCTTCCTCTTGCCTTCCATTACAGCACTTACGTGGAACTGTGACTGTCATGGTCTTTATTATTTACATGAGCTTTTGTTTGTCTCCCTCTATAAAATACAAATTTAGTTAGAGCAGGGGCATAATCGCCGGTCAGCATTGTATTTATAGCACTGGAATTATGTTGAATATATACTTGTCAAAAACTGTGAAGGATTAGAGATTTTGCCATACTTGAAAGCTTATAAGTCAACGTCTTCCATGTCATAGATGCTGGAGGAAGACATGAGATTTCTGGGTCAGAGATAAAAGACTCTCACACTGTACAGCAGGAAGCCTATGCATCAAGTCTGCATCTGTTCCTCCTGCCCCCCAAATTCCCTGGAAGTGATACGGAGGAGCCTGGGTGAATTGTGCACACACAGTGGGGCTATGTCACAGCTGAGCAACTCCGACTTTAGGGAACTACCATTCTTTAATGGTATTCAAGCAAACCTGCTCAACTCTTTCCCAGAGGGAGACATTTGCTCTATTATCCTGGACAGCAAACAAATCTATTCACTTCTCCTAAGCAAGATATTCTCTCTTTATACTAACATTGTTTGCCTTATAAATACCTGTAAGGAGATAATCTAGAACAAAAACTGACAGTGTCTCTGTTCATAAAACATGCAGAAATATGATACCTATGGGTAATTGTTTTCTATCAATAATGAAAGCTCAATAATATTCCCATTTGACTAAAAGTCAGCCTGATTATGTAACAGTTCAGGGTAGGGGTTGTAGTGAAAGTTTAGATGAGCATCAAAAGGATGAGAAGGGGAAGTTTAGGCAAATTGAGAGGATTTTGTGGATAGTGTCCCTGGAAAGAGTAACTACATACGTGAAATTCCCAAGGTGATATTCTATAGGACAACAGGAAGATGCCAGGGAACAGTTTAGGCACATGTTCCTTATGGAAATTATTCTGTTTCTGGTCCGTTTATCAGACTCCCTTTTCCCACTGATATTACATTACTCTCTAATGCACTTCCGTGTCCATGCTACTTCCTACCTGTCTGGTCATTTTATTCTAACAGGGATGATTTCTAAAGTACATTGAATTCTCAATGTCTGATTTCCCATATTTCAACATTTGATGATGTTTTTATATTGCCATATTTATTTTGTTCCCTATTTCCAGTGCACATTGCCTGTGCAGAAACTAGATGCTAAAGAGATTTGGCTTTCCTGCTACTTGTGTTCTGCTTATACCTGTCCAGTTGCCAAGAAAGCTGTTTTTCTTTGAAACTCTGGAAAAAAAGATTATGTATATCACACAGGCCTGTAAAAGAACAGGAATGGTACTCAATTTAAGCACAACTCCATTGTGTCTATACTACATTTTACATCATTCAACCAGAAGCTATCCTTGTCCAGTGAAGTATGGATTTTTGTATTTAAGCCATCACACTTGGTGACATATGCTCTTGTTTCAATCACCAAGGAGCATTTTTTTTGTGTGTGTGCCTTTCTGACAGAAGCTCAGTCACACACATAGATTCTATTATTAATAAGATATTGTTCATATCCAAGCAGGCCTCAGAATTATCGAGACAGATTTTAAAAATTAACTGCGATAGGCTTAAATGTTTTTATGTTATAGTTATTGGCCTATAGGTGGGTGCATGACAAGGACAAATGTAATGGTAGCAATGAGTGAGGACAGGCATGGTCATGGGAATGGTGCCCCTCCCAGATATTTTGTTTGAATATTGTACAATGAAAAAACAAACAAACAAACTTACTGGGCAGGGAGGTGGGGTCAGCAGGAGGAGAAAAAACATTACAGGCGAAGGATGTGTGGTAAATTAAGGAGATATTTGAGAACACAGATTCTGTGTTACGCCATTAATGAGCTCTGTGACCTCACTGTCTCAATTTCCTTGTTTGTACTATGAGGCTCTTGAGATAGGTGATCTCTAAAATCCAATTACAGCTTGTCACTCTTGTCAAGTCTAGAGATTGTTGTTTGTGTTCCGAAATGGCTATGCCTTCATTTCTTTATTATTATGACAGGGTCATTCTTCATAAGACTCTGGCTTACTGAGACGATTCCTTCTTTAATGGGTAGGTCATAATCAATAGGAGTGGATCTCTGAGTAGAAAAATATTTCACCATATAGAAACATTTAATACATACTATTTTAATTTCCATCATCTCTGAGATAATGCCCATGGAAAAAGTATATCATTAAAAAGGAAGATTTAACTTGTGGGTAAGATGAAACTGTCAGAGGCAAACTGCCCAGTCAACATTTGTTCAGAACCTTTTTCTTACTGTGAATGTTCAATAAGAAAAATGTGTTTGCTCTCTCGCTATTAGTATGTATACAGAATAGTTTAATTATCTAAATTGCTGATATCGCAAGAGCATGTGAATTGCTCAGAATGGTTAGAAACGAAAATTTCTTTAGTCAGCTTATATCATTTTGATATTTTTTTTCCAGCAAACTCCATTGCCATTTTATTACTGATGTAATATAATCAGTAAGGAAATTATAATTCAGAACACATAGCGAAGCTTTTGGCTTACTCACATTATTAGCAGGACAATATTAAAGACAAGAAGATGTGCTTTATAGTTCGTCTCTTGTCCTATGTGTTTACTTCCCTTTTTGTGTCATCTTATTTCAGAAGATTTCTCATCCAAGCAAGACCCTTTATATCTAAAGAGAAATATGAGGTTTTAAAATGTTTATTTCTGATAAGACTTAAATAATTTTAGTAAACTCTTCTTGAGCTTTCGTTCTAAGCTGTGATTTTTGGTTTTCTGAACAAATCGCCTGAATATTTTGATAGCAGCATCTCAATCCTAAGGTACTTTGCTTCTCTGAAACACATTATTTAGCATCTCATATTATATGTAGATTATAGTAATCCCATAATATTCCCATAGATGTATTATTCTAGTTATCAGGACCAGGAAAGTTAGTTGAGCGTGAAAATTAATGTCTGGATTAAGAAGATTAAGTTTTCAGCCTCCTTTTACCTTCTACTCCCCAACTTAGCTACAGGGAAAGTGAATGTTGCCATGAATTTATCAGATACTAGAACACTAGACTAGCCTTATTTTCATCAACAAGGTAATAAAAGCCAGAATTTAGGCAGTGGTTTCTGAGGAGGAGCAATTTCGTTTACTTCGTTTTTCCTGCTGCTTCTCTGCACATTCTCTGATGAAGCCAAGGAAGTGAGGGAGGGTGCCACCTGGTTATCTGGAGGACAAGTACCTAAGTTAGAAGAAGCACAAAATGCAGATGCCTCGAGTCAGGACTCTACCTGGTAAGACTGAAGAACTGCAAGAGGCTAGCTCCCTGGAGCCCAGGAAGAGCAGGAAGACGCTGGAATAGAGCGTAGTGACAGAGGGTCACACTGGGTTATTCAGGCTGTCCAGGAGATTTGGCCTTGTCATTTATCTCCATGCTCTGACTCTAAATTCACAGCGCAGTTTACATTAGAAAAACCCTCTATCCAACACCCACTTCATGACTCTAAATGAGGAATTCCTTCAAGCCTTCTGAAACAAGACTCAAGATTCAATCCTTTTACTTCCTTGCATGGATAGTAGCTGCTCAAATTGGCTATACCTCAGTAGGTAATTAATCCAAGTCTAAATCTCCTTTCCTGATCTTAACAGAGAAAAGGAACATTCTTAACTTTACCTCACATAATAGATCACATTCTCAAGCTTTTGGTGTAATATGGTTTGCTTTATATCACATTTATGTCCTAGAAATTACTCTTCTTGATTTGTTCCAAAGCGTAAAGAATATATTAGTAAGTAAATGTTCTACCTAAATAGCCTCCTAATTCTCCCCTCTGTATATGGTAACTGCTCTTAGTTTAAAATGTGTTCTTCAGTAACTACTGTTCTTGACTGAGATAATTTCAGTTACTAGTCCATTCTCCATTATGGCCCTCAGAATTTTAATTGAAATGGAAATAAAAATATTCTAAACTGGGATGTCAAATTTATAATAAAAACAATCAAAGACATAAACTTCAAGATTTATCAAGTAAAAAACACTTTGTGCAATTAGGGTACTGCTATTTCCACTTCCTGCATTATTTATATGTTGATCAAGCCTATATTAAAAATATAAACCTGTGTTCCAAAGTAATAATTTTTTCTAGAAATAAATGAGAAATTCAAAGTAATGTTCCATTCACATGACAGACAAAAGAGAGTATAATGCTATGACTGTCATTCTAGGTCTTAACCTGTACTCATTCAAACTTCTTCGTTTGCAAAATACTTTTCCAGAATTTTAACATTATCTTCTTTGCTAACATATATTCTAACAGAGATGATTTCTTTAGTTTAGAGTAACAAGATAATGTTACCCTGGTGTTGTTTTTCAAATGAATATTGCTTAGTAGAAAAGGTCCATGATAATCAGATTTTCTAAATTATAGTTATAAGCCTCTTTTATCCTATTTTCTTTAAAAAGTTATGTATGCTTTCTCTCTGCCCATTGATTTTCATTTCCTCCATGAAGGCAAGAAAGAAGTCAGGGTTATTATGTTTCACCTCTATTAGCTGTCATGCTGGCTTCTTTTACAACCAGAGCAATTTAGGTGACTGTGCCTTACTAAAATTAGGCGAGCAAATAAGCATCTTTACAATTCGAAGATTCTTCATGAAACATTTAAGTAAAAACCCTAGTATGTTCAGTATATTCAGAAAGCATCTATAGGAAATATCACTAACCTCAGTAGCTCAATAAGTAAAATATATATATATATATATATATATATATCTATCTCAGAAGGAATATACACTACTACTTCTCTTCTAAAAACCAAGCAATAATTTTAGTGGACACTATCCATTTAATGTAATTTGTGTGCACACTAAATTTTGTAGTTGGTTGCACGTTATTCAGTTGCTCGTAAACAAAATGGAGACTTATCTCTTTGTCATTTAAAAGTGTTTACTTTATTGGATTCTTCTCTAAGAATTTCTTTACTTATTCCAAGATAATAAAGATTACTATTTCATTTTTTTTTTTTTACTCTTAGTTTTCATTTTTTACCTTTGATATTTAGGTCTTAAAACCATCTACAATTCATTTCAGTGTATGATATAAACTATGTAGTTGACTTTTTTCTTTTTCTTTTTTAAAATTTATATATGGTGAATAGCTTTTCCAAAGTCTACTAATTTGTGCTTCAAACTCTTATCATATACCTTTCATGATCTTTTCTTCTATTCAGCAAATATTTAAGCATTGTTACATGTGCTGAGCCATTTAGGCAAGGGTCGGAGTCTTTGCCCTAATTGAACATATTGGAGGAGTGAGACAGTAATCAAATAATAATAAAAATAAAAACCTCTGATAATGGAAAGTACAATAATGATATAAAAGAAGGTAAAGGTATTGTGAATTTGTATTTTTATTTGTTTATTTCCCCGTTCTTGTATGTAATTATTGCTACATTTACTGTAGGCAAAATGCAGGGTTTATATGGGATCTACTCCCTCTTTGATTTTATTTTCAAATTTTTCTTTGTTATTTGTTGATATTTTTCTTTTATATGAATTTTAATATCAGTTTTGTGAAATATGAAATAAATACTTGGAATTCTGATTAGAATTGCATTGAATTTATAGTTTACCTTGAGGAAAATTAACATATTTTTAAAAATTAAGTTTTCCCATCTATGAACTTGATATATCTCCCTATTTATTCAGATCCTTTAATGTTTACATTTAATAGTTTAGAAATCTTATACAAAAAAGGTCTCATATATGTTCAGTCAAGTTAATTAATTGCTACCTGAAATTATTCTACGTTTTATTATTGCCAACATGCCCAAACTATTTCAGATTATTTTTTCAGAGAAGATCTCATGTCTGGAAAACTATACCTTTACTTGTTCTGGTGATTTCTTGACTCAGGTGGGATTTTCTATCTAAGTGAGTACAAGTCCCATTGTGTTGGATGATACTTCAGGTAATAAATTGGGCAGTACAAATGAGAGTAGGTAGAACGTTTGTATTCCTCATTGTATCTCAGATGTCACATTATGGTTATTCAGAATTTTCCAATGTTTCTTGTGTCAGTTTTAATAATTTGTGTTTCCAAGTTGTTTGTCCGCTTCATTTAGATTGTCAGATTTATAGGCAGAAATATTATCTCCCTATTATCCTTTTTATCACTACAGGATCTTGAGGGACAACCCCTCTTTTTTACCTGATTTTGCTAACAATTTCCCTTCTTTTTTAAATTGGTCAGTCAGGCAAAGTTTTGTAAACTTTATTAAGCTCTTTACTATAACTACTCTGGTTTTATTTTTTCCTCTATTGATTGTCTACTTTCTACTTCATTGATTTCTACTCTTATTTTTAATACTTCCTTTCTTCTCAGTTTGGATATAATTGTCTCTTCTTTTTAAAAATATTTTTATGTGGAAGCTTAGGTTACTGATTTTAGACTTCTTGTTTTCTAATACAAATATTTAAAGCTGTAAGTGTCCCTCTAGAAATGTTTTAGCTGCACCACACACATTTTGATACACTGGGATTTGATTGTAATATAATGCAAAGATTTTCTAATTTACATATTTATATCTCCCTTGATTGATATTTATACATGCATTTTTTGTTTCTGAATATGTGGAAATAAAAAACATATTTTTATTGATTATTAATATTATAATACCCAGTGGCTAGCCCATTTGACTGGACCTGACTATTATTCTCTGCCTGCCACCCAGACAAGGCCGTGGCAGGAACTTGCACTATATTCACACTGTGATTTCTTTTTTCTTTCTGACTTGGGATAGAGATGAGGACACTAATCATCTATTCAGAATGACGTAGGGAA
Source organism: Pteropus medius (assembly GCF_902729225.1). Taxonomy (NCBI): domain Eukaryota; kingdom Metazoa; phylum Chordata; class Mammalia; order Chiroptera; family Pteropodidae; genus Pteropus; species Pteropus medius. The sequence continues at coordinate 323,300 of NW_024347788.1, read as the reverse complement.
TAGAAAATGAGCACACTAGGAAAGTTCTTCCCATTCTTGACCTGCTAACTAGACTTTCTTTAGAATAACTACAAGTAAAGTGCAAATAAATAGGGAGACATGTCAAGTTCATATTACTCATGCTAGTTGCTTGGATTCTCCAATCTTCCTATAGCTTTCGAGGCACCTCCAGTGTTGAGATCTAGAGAGATCCGCAGCAGCCTTTGTTATTTCATCCTCTCATTTTGCAGATAGATTTTAAACACTGGAGAGGAATATTTAAATTCTTAGTTCTCACTCCAAGATATTCAGGACAATTTATATTCTCCTTATTAAATAGAAAAGAAATGGATTAAGCAATGTCTTATTTTTATTTAAATTTGGAATAATAAAGAAATATGGGATGACGTAATTTCATTCCATTTTTTTTTCCTTCAAGCTTTCACAAATGTTGTTCAGTTTCAGATAAACAGTAATAAACCTTTGAGAAGTACCTATTCACATATATAGCTATTTTAACCTTTGATAAAGCGAAAATTTATGTGAAAATGCTAGATTTTTAGAGTATTGCTAATTATGTTCCACTTTCTATAAAAATTCCTTATGGAATTAATCGAGCTTCTGGGAGATGTGACTTTCAGATTATTTTCTTGGAACTTGAACTAAACTGGATGGCAAAGAATTGAAAATTGCTGAGTATGACTATTCAAACGAGGCATTCGGATGTTTTCATTTAGGTTTACTATGAAACCAAACCAAACAAATTATGAAAGAATATGCCAGAATTAAGGGGAAGGGGATGGAAGCAGCTCCACAATGCCTCCCTAGATCTGCACATGACACTCAGAGCAGCTACAAAAACAATCACATCTTCTGCATTCTCTTTCTTGCACTATGCCAGCCATTGCTGGAAGTGTTCCTTCACCATGGTAACTGTTACCATGGTGACTACCAGCATCATCACTGATGGAGCCTCCATCTGCCAAATATCATTCCTTCAGTCTGAGCCTTCACAGTAGCTCACTTGTGAGGGAGGAAAATTTGCCTGGTGACCATTGTAAACTCTCTTGGGGAACACAAAGTAGAATAAGACTAGGTGATGCTAGTACCTAAAATCTAGATTCATATGTTTCATTATTTTGCATTTGTTTTCTTTATTAGGGTTTTTTGTTATTGTTTTGCAAATACATACGTCCAAGCTCCATACAAGATCTAGTAATTTTCTGTTTCCTGGTGTTCACTGAGGATTGCCTTTATTTTTAAACAATTCATATATTGTTCTGGAGTACCTCAGAGGTGCGAATGAGGAATAATGCCCTTGGTCACATTTAATAACCTCTAGAACAGTGCTTCTTAAACTATCTCTGGTGAAGTACCAGTTTTCCCTACTCATTACAAACCAAAATTTTTGTAACGTACAGTGAAAAATATAATTATCATAAAATTTTTTAAAAAGGCATGAAAAATACAAACCCCATTTTTTATTATTACGTTCAATAGATATACAATTACTCTGACAAATTGCTCTAAAGTTTCTGAACACTTAACTCAATTAATGTATTATCTCCCTGTAGACTGTTAATCAGCAGTTCAGGAATGAAAGCTGGTCTCCTGGCCTCACATTGAGTAGCCCTGTTCTAAAGCGTGAGTTTGCTCATCCATCAAATGGATAAAATATCATCTGTTTCTCATATTCAGAAGATTCAAACAGACAGTAAATTAGAATGTGAAACCTTTAAGATTAAATTAAGAATTTATCTTTGTGCTTCTTCAGTGATTGGCACAATGCCATGTATAAGGAGTGAGGCTAATACCATTTTTGAAATTTGAATTAAAAAATATTTAGAGGGTATAATGGTACTTTTTGTATATCTGTGTAAAAAAAAAAAAATTCAGTGGTTTTTACCAGACTGTCAAATATCACACTGGAATTTTGCCATTAACATGTGACACTCAGCCAGCTAGCAGTGGAAATCCAAGATGTCAACCACAAAGCAGACTTGGCTAGCATAAACATATTGACTTCACAGTATATATACTTTCTAAGAAAACCAAATAGAATTATCTCTAAATTGCTTTGTTATATCACCTATAGTTTAGTGAATGGAAGGCAGGGAAATATGATTAAAAAATGATTTTTCTAAAGGAATAAAAAGATAACTTTTTTATATTAGATGAAAAAATGAGCTTTACTTAATGGAAAGCTAATACAGGAAAATGTTTAATTTATCTATTATTATGGATGAAAATTTACTTAAAAAGCTTTCAAATGAAACAAACTTATGAAATCAAATATAGTGTTTTAATATTTGATGTTCAAAAGTGCTAAAGTCAACATTAAAAATGAATTTAAGTGTCCTTACTTTTGAAAAATAACCTAGAGGTTCAAAAGATTTTCTTCTTAGTCCAAAATTTATCTTGTTTTAAGAATTACGATTTTATTAAATCAAAATCACAAATCATAATCTAAATCTTTTATGAAACAAGATATTTTTCTAGATTAAAATAAAACAAAATTAAAAATGATCATTGAAAATATTTATGCAAAAAAATTAAATGAAAATTCAAATTATTTTAAAATTGAACATCATTGTCATTAGAACATATTTTTCATTAGAAACAAATATGGCAAAATCAATATGTATGTATTAATGAAGCAAGAGTATTCAGGATTAGAGTATTACTGATTAATTATCATAGAATAAAGGACAGTCACATTGTAGCAAATAACCTAGTAATATATGAAATATGATGTAAATAAAGAAATGGGGAAGGAAAGTTTGATAACGACGGTAAGAACAAAAAAAGAAAGAAAACACGATGGAAACAAATGAGAATATCGTACATGTAAAAAGACATAAAATATCTTTCATTTTCTGCTCATGGTTTACTTTTAGCAACCGTAACTCAAAGAGGTGTAGTAAAAGGGTATTTGATATGGCAAAACACAGGCAAAAATAGACAGTTGTGGGCTACAACAAGCTAAAATCCTTCTGCATAGCAAAGGGAACAGTCAACAAAATGAAAAGGCAACCTATGAAATGAGAGAAGATATTTACAAACCACACATCTAATTAAGGGTTAGTATTTAAAATATGTAAAGAACGATGCATTCCAAAAAACCCAAATAATCCAATTTAAAAAATGGACAAAGACTTGGATAGACATTCCTCTGAAGAGGACATACAACTGGCCAACAGATATATGAAAAAAGTGCTCAACGTCACTAATCATCAGAGAAATGCAAATCAAAACCACAATGAGATGTCACCTCACACATGCCAGGATGGTTATCATCAAAAAGACAAAAGACAACAAATATTGGTGAGGATGTGGCGAAATTGGAACCCTTATACATTGTTTGTCAGAGTGTAATTTGGTAGAGCCACTATGAAAATGGTATAGATGTTCCTCAAAAAAATTTAAAAAAGAGCTACCATATGATCCGGCAATCCCACTTCCAAATATGTATCTAAAATAACTGAAATCAGAATCTCAAAGAGATACCTTATTCCCCTGCTCATTGCAGCATTTTTCATAATAACTAAGACTTTGGAGCAATCTCAATATCCATTGGGAAATAAATGAATAAAGAACATGTGGTATATACATGCTATGGAATATTACTCAGCCATAAAGAATGAAATCCTGTCATTTGCAACACTTTGAAGGAACCTGGAGGACATTATACTAAATAAAACAAGCCAAAAATAGAAGGACAAATACTACATGATACCACTTCCATGAGGAATCTAAAATGGTCAGATTCATAGAAGTAGAGTGTAGAATGGTTTTTGCCAGGAGCTAGGGAGATGGGGAAACAGAAAGGTATTAGTTAAGGGGGACAAACTTTCAGTTATGCAGGATGAGTGAGTCTTGCATAATGCCTGCTGTTAAACAATACTTATTTTATATTTAGAACTTTTCTGAGGGGGATAGATCTTGTGTTCTTATCACAAAATAATATAATAATAATAAAAATAATCAAGAAGGTAGGAGGAAACTTTTTGAGGTGGTGGATATGTTTATGGCATAGATTGTGGTGATGGTTTCATCGATGTATAATTATCTCTAAACTCATCGAGTTGCATACATTAATATGTACAACTTTTTGCATGGCAATCATTCCTCAATAGTGTCGTTAAAAAGAGGGAGAAAGTTTGATGTTAGTGTTTCTGTTCTTTCTGTTATTTCCTTTAGTTATATTTCATGATAAGTTAAGATAAGGTTAGCACAGAGTAATTTCTGTACCAAAAAAATGTTTATTGAAAGCCTGCTCTCCATGAAGCCTGATGTCCGAGCTTCTAGTGGCAAAGACAGATTATTGTCATCTTTATTCCCAAAAATATCATGGAACGTTTAAAAAAAATGAGTACTGAAGAGCAACAGGCTTTATAAATTCATCCTTTCACACTATCAATAATTGCATGTAACTTCTACATTGGCTCCTGAATATGTCTGAAAATGCCTTTTTAATATTGCAGAGTTTAATGTTAGTCTTTGTACTACAGTACTTGGTATTTGTAGCTGAAATTTTTTCTCCAAGTTGAAATCTTCAAGATAAATCTTCTGATAGAAGTATGGTAACTTTCTGACCTAAAAATTTTAAACTATCCATTAATAAAATCTCTCACCAATATTGTTTAAAACTGAATAAGCTATCTACATAATGTAAAATAGCAAAGGCAAAATTTTCATAAATATTATTAGATATTTTAACAGGTGCAAAGTTTTCAAGCATTTCTGTTCCATGGAAGCAATAGAATATTGAAAGCATTAAAAACTGCCATAACAGTGAAATATCTGCATCAACATTACATGGAGTTTCTTAAGCATTTAAACGTTTGGTACAATAAAAAGAAGAAATAAGGCTTAACAGAATAAGATCATGTAGAACACCTTCCTTAACTGAGTGAAAGAATCTGAGTTAAATTCATCAGAGGGTCCCCCAGGATTGTATCTTATTGTAACCTTCGAAAATTCCTTAATTTAGAATTTTATGAACACAACAAAGGAATTTTTCTAAAAAATTAATTGAACCTTTATTATGGAATTTTTATTATATACTTTTTCTAACTATAGAATTTACCTAAAATAAAAGCACGTAATGTAATCTTTAAAGGATTTTTGAGTTGTTTCTGAGACTATTTTATGGCCTCCACCTTTAGAGAAATATTGAAAACATGCTTGATTGAAAGTTTATTTTCTGACCACTATTTTTTTCCTGTTTAGCAGCTTTTAATTTTTTTCATGACCTGCACACCTGCTCAGAAAAAAATTTTGTTGTTTTTAGCAGTACCAAGATACACATTCTAGATTTCTGTTGACCCATATAGTCACAGTTTAAATATTTTAATCACTTTTACTAATAAAGTAAGTTTAATTTTGGTAATAAACTTGACAAAATTCCAAACATTATTTGCTTTTTGATAGGGAATGATTTTCTCTTTGTTTATGATTATGTTCTTGGCTCCAATCTCAATTTGTCAATTAATTCATACATATAAGATCACCTATTTCATAAGCTTGATTATATTTTCTTCCTCTTTTCATAGGGGGAATGGCTTCTTGATTGGGGAAGAAATCCTCATTTAACAGAAATAGTGATTCAGAAACACTCTCTATAACATCATCAAGCACCTCTTCATAACACCATTAGTTATTCCTTTATCATAGGTCATTATTATTATTAGCTATTTTGTACTCAAATTTATGTTTGGTACAACATGGTAATAATTATGATGTAGAAAAATACGTTTAGATGCAGGTTTATATGTTGAAAAAATATATTACATACTGGTCATAGTGCTAATATTTTACTGAGATTACTATATTTTCCATTTTATTTAGATTGGCATACTAATTTCAATATTTCCAAAGTAGAAATTAAAGTTCAAGAATCTCTCATGAAAAGTTTGTTAGTGCATGAGTTTTCTATTGGTACCGTAACAAACTTCCACAAACTTTGTGACTTAAAACAACTCCCATTTATTATTTTAAGTTTTTGGGGCAGAAAAAGGGGTATGGAGTGACTCAGGTGGGTCCTCTCCATAGAGTCCCATAAGGCCAAGGTCAAGGTGTCAGTAGAACTGCATTCTTTTCTGGAATCTCTGGGGCTGAATCTGCTTCCAAGTTCACTTGGGTTGTTGGCAAAATGTAGTTCTGTACAGTTATAGGACTGAGATTCCATATACTCGATGACTGTAAGCTACTCGAGGAGCCTGTCTCAGATTCTTAAGACATTCCTCATCACATTGCTTCATCCATTTGCAGACCAAAGGTGGCAGGGGAGTCCTTCTTACTCTTTAAATCTCTCTGACTCCAGCCAAGAAAGTTCTCATGTGACTGGATTGGGCCAACATGAATGATGGGTAGTGCAGCATAATCTCTCTATATTAAAGTATGTGAACTTAATTATATTTGCAAGATTTCTTTTTACCATGTAACACTACATATTTACATGGTCAAGGGATTAGCATGTACCTATTTTTTGAAGTCATTCTGCTTACCCCATTTAGTATATAACCTAGCTGGAATTTTATCCAGATTTCAATTACTTTATATACATCTCAGTATAAAATGAATGCCTTCTGAAATTTTAGAGGACTTTTAATTTTGCTCTGCTCATTATCATGAAGAAACTTTTTCTTCACCTTAAGTTCTTGGAATTGAGTAGAATAAAATATTGCAAAACGGCTTTGGGGATAACTATATTTATCTACCCATTTTTATTCTTCTTGGCTCACCATAGTGATTCAAGCAAGTTATCTTGGCACTGAGAAAGAATAAGAGGCCAGTTGGATAAAGGTATGGGGAGAAAAGGAAGATGAAATGGGAGTATAAGCCCAATTTCACCATTTCTTATGACCTTGGATTTAGAATAAAAGGTTATTAACTTAAGGACATTTTCTTCCACTAAGCATGGATGCAATCCACAATGGAAATAATAGCTCATCACCATCCACGGCTTCATTTTGTAATCCTCCTCATTATACTTTCTGAAGTAAAATTGGGTCTCAAGTCTCATTCTCCTAGAATTGATGGAATAAAGCAGTGGCCTCAATGGATGAATTAGTTTCATTCATTTCGGTGCTCTGCTCTACTGTGCCCTCGCACCTGTAGGTTCAGATGTGAATTGCATTTTCCTATGTAAATGATAAATTATGGATACTTATTTCCTTTGCTTTTTGGGCCTTTTTCTTCCTGAGACATGGTCATAGAAGGGATAGTCTAATTATCACTTTGTCAAAATGAATATTGGACCTAGAAAGATTAATAATTAGAGTATGCTTTGAGTCTTTTTAGTCAATGGCCAATTAAATTTTATTTTACATAACAAAAATATATATACCATCATGTCAGTTAATATTAATGTATTTTTTATATTTTAAGTGATAAAACTATTACAGTGATCTGAAGAAACATATATCAGTTTATAGCAGAGTCTTTTTTTTATACTTAAACTTCCAAATTTAAACTTTAAGAACGATTTCAGATACAAAATAGAGTTTTCAATGAGGAAACATTGCTTAACACACAATAATTATGACATCAAAGAAAAACTAGCAAAGAATTTCCTTCTGTTCATCATTGAAGTAAAATCATTCTTTATTTCTATTTGTTATTTATTTATATGTTTATGCGTTTACTTATTTTTTGATGACAATCTAAGATTTTTTTCCAAGACCTTTATCCTTCCTTAATAATATTATTATATTTTAGATATGGAACATAGTTCACACGTTTTTGTCTACATGTTTATCTATAATCCTTTTCAAAATGACTCAGACCTCTGCTGTCACCATTATATACCTATACTGATATTTTCATATATCAGCAAGTCCTCTAGAATACATTGATTCAAAGCAGGAATCCTAAATTGAACATCTTCAAGGTTGATCAAAATGGCAATATCACAGTGGTCTGTTGGCACCTTGTCCCTTGAATGTCACAGAATCTCAATGAGAACAATTCATTTTGGTTCAGTTGCATGCTTTTTAATTCATGATGAAAACTAACAAAGACTGTGTGACAGAACTTTTACATTGTACTTTACTTCTTTCAAAAATTTTGAGATAGTATTCTTAATTTAAAGACTAGGAATCTAAAGTCTATTGGACATTTAAAAAAAGATGGACATCTTATGAATGCACAAATGTATTTTTTTCCATAATGTATGATAAACTGTCTACTTGAAATCTTTAGCTTTTTTTATTTTGAATGACTTGGATATGGATTCATTGGAGAAAAGAATGATTAAGTTGACACTCAAAAGATAAATACTTAGTGAAGGAAGGTAGGAAGGGATATTTTATAAAGAGATAAGCAATTCTTTCACAATTAGAAGGTTAAAAAGATATAGCAGTTTCAAAAAAAGAAACTTAAATACATTCAGGGAAGCTATATTTAATAAAAAAAAAATAAGAAAGCATATTTGTGGCAAAAATGAGCCTGAATATTTAAATAGAGACTAGGAAAATAAAATTTTGTGAGCAAGGATGTGGAGATTTTATTATGACAGACCTACGACCTGCAATGTGCAATGAAGGAATTCTGTCACATATTAAAATGGAGTTTCAGAAGGAGAAGAGAAAGAGCAGGTCCAGCAAGAGTAAACTACTATGAGAAACAATGACAAATTTCTCACATGAGAGAAAAGCATTGATTACATACTCCAAAAGTCCAAAAGCTCAACCAGCCTCGTAGGATAAACACACAAAAAACAAATATATATATATATATACAGTCTCAATCTGATGAATGGAAAATATAAAGAGGAACTCATGGAAGAAGCAAGAGAAAAAATCACACATTCCATACTGGGAAACCAAAGATTGCCAGCGAACCACCAGAAGCTAGGGAAGAGGCATGCAACAAATTCTGCCTCACACCCCTCAGAAGAAACCAACCCTGCCAACACCTCGATCTGTAACTCTAACCTTTAAGACCATGAAACAGTACATTTCTGTTGTTTAAGCCACACAGTTAGTGGTACTTTGTTATGACTACTCTAGCAAACTAATAAATTTGATAAATTTAAGCTAACGTCAGATAAAGTAGATTTTAAGCAAAACCTAATAGAGATGACAAGAAATAATTCACAATGATTAGAGGATCATTATACAATGAAGGTATACAATTCTAAATTTATATCATCTAGTACTGTAGTTTCAACATATATAAAGCAAATTCAAAAGAATTAAAAAGTAATAAGCCAACTCTATATTCATAGTGGATGACATCAGCACAGACCTTTCAGTGAATGATAGAAAAAGCAGAAGAAAACTAAGGATATAAAATATTTCACACACGTGATTAAGAAAATTGACCTAATTGATATAGATTAATAGAATATTCAGCAATGACCAAATACTTGCTTATTACAACTGAACATGGATCAATTATCAAAATTGATCATTTTTTTGGATCCAAAAGCAAGACTTGGTATATCTCAAAGGATGTACATAATCATAGTATATATTCTGGTTAGAAATTAATAGCACAGTAGAAATAAATAACGTATAAGTATAATACATAATAAGAATAATAAGTGAATATCCAATGTGAATTAAGTAACACACTCTTAAATAACCCATTGGTCAAAGTAGAAATCCAGTGGAAATTAGAACACTTTTAAACAGAATAAAAATCCAGCTATAAGATGCAAAGAGTTGTGAAATGTGATTAAAAGCTGTTTTTAAAGTGATTAGAGAGAACATTAGTCTTAAACATATTATTAAAAGGGAGGGTGCATGAATATTCATCTCAAGAAGGTAGACATGAATAGTATATTAAAACAAATAAGAATAAAGGACATGCTGAAGATAAATGCACAAATGAATAAGAAACAAAATGAACTGCATTGAAAAAATCAAAGCTAAAAGTAAGCCCTTTGAAACATAAAATTTTGGATCTCTAATAAGACTAAAGGAAACATAGACAAAGTACAAAAACCATTGTTATGAATGAAAATGGATCATCATTATAAATCATACATATATTAAGAATATATTAAAATATACCATTAACAGCTTTATGTTGACAAATTTGACAGTGGTTGAAATGGAAAACTTCTTAGAACTACCAGATTACCAGAAGTAACACAATATGAACGGAAAAGCTAACTAGTACTAAATGTATTAAATGACTATGTAACAAATATCTTCACACAAATAACCCTCCAGGATTAAATGATTTACCAAATCCAAGTATTCAAGGAAAAACTAACACAAAACGGAGAACAGTTCTTCCAGATATACGAAAAGAAAGAGCATAGTAAACTCATTTGATGATGTCTGTATAAATGTTCTACTGAAAAGTGACCAAGAAATGTTATAAGAAAGAGAAAATAACAATATAATATTTCTCATGAATATAAATGTAAAACAAACTAAACAAAATTCAGCAAAAGTATAATGTGTCATGATCAAATTGGATTCATCCTTGAAGTGCAAGGTTAGTTTAACCTTAAAACATAATACAATTCACCATGTTATTAAAAAAAAAAAGGTCATATGATAATGTAGTAGACAAAAAACTGTCACCCATAAGGTATTCAGGTAAAGTCATGGAATCTGTGAATATTACTTGATGGGTCTATATATGTGATTAAGTGTAGGATCTTGAGAGGAGATCCTTATCCTGGATTATCTGAGTGGGCCCTAAATCCAATCACATACCTCCTTATGAGATAGAGGTTAATATGTCACCTTTGTGATTCAGTAAAAATACGCAGAGGAGAAGGTCATGTAATGATGAAGGCAGGGAGTGGAGTTATAGAGCTACTAGTCAAGAACGCCTGGAGCCTCCGGGAGCCGGAAGAACAAGGAAGGCTTCTCCTCCAGAGCCTTTTGCTGCCCTAGAGATGCCTTGATTTGATAGGACTTCCAGTCTCCAGAACTGTGAGAGAATTACTTCTGTTGTTTTAAGCCATTAAATTTGTGGGAGTTTGTTATGGCAGCTCTAGGAAAATAATAGTGTCATTGTAGATGTAAAAACAACATCTGAAAAATTCAACACCCAATCATGACAAAAATAAGAGTTTAGAGAACTTGGAAAGAAGTTAATCATCTGATGGGTGTCTACAAACATCCTTCAGCAAGCAATGCATTTAATAATAAAATATTGATGGCTTTATTTCAAAATCTGTACCAATTCAAAGTGCCTGTTAAAACAAGTTTTATTCAACATTTTTTATCCAACATTAAATTGGTTGTTCTAGTCAGTGCAGTAAGGTTAAAAAATGAGAATTAGAATAGAAATAAATTATGAGAAGGAATTTAAAAAATAAAACTGATAAAATCACCTTAGAAATTTTTAACAATATTTAATAAAGTTGAACAAATATACGTAACCTATTCAGCAGTTCCACTCCTATGCACATTTACAACAGGAATGCATCCTACATTGACCAAATATACAATGAATTTCCTAGAAGCACTATCTGCAGTAGCCAATAATGAAATAAACCAAATGTCCACAAACTGTAGAAGAAATACATTGTGGTTGATTTGTAAAATAGACTATTTGAAAGAATTATCTATTGCTACTTACAGTAACATATATAATATTGAAGACGAGAAGGCCCACATAGAACAGTACATACTGTTTGATTCCATTTATGTTATGGTAAAAAGCCGGAAAAATTAATTGATGGTGATGAAAAGCAGGAATGTAACTACTTTTGGTTGACTGCAGAGACCAGGAGAGGGCATCAGGGAGCTTCTGAAATGCTGATAATACTGTGGATTTGTGACTTATTTATATGGACTTTCACTTTATGAAAATCCAGTGTCCAGAAAGAATCAGATCATAAGATTAGGTGATCAATAAGAACCTAGATTAATTCCCCAACAACTATAAAATGTATAACAAGAATTTAGACAGTGAAATAGACTAAGAGGGGAAAGATTTATGTCTGTTCATTGCCCTACCACCTTGGACTGAGGGCGAGAAATTGTAGTAAAGAAAAACTGTACAAGCACAGAGAGCATCTGTGTTCTAAGATAGAGTTCAGGTCGTTTGCAGGACCATATAGCTTGCTGGGGCAGAGAAGCAGGAGCAGCATGGTTCCCTCTTCTAAAATCATAGGGATAAGACAAAATGTCAGTTGTTACATAAATGTATCAAATGTAATCAAATCATTGAATTTGAGAACTAATTGTCAGAGTTGTCTGCTATCATATATTCCATAAACTCCATGAGGAGGCAAGTGTTTGTCTTGTTAACGATTTTCATCCCAGAATCTGGCTTGGAGCCTTGCATCAAAGTGCTGATCCCACTGATGTCTGCTCCATTCCCAGCTCACCTGAGTTTATCTAAAGCTACTGACAACTCACAGTCCTCTGATGGCTGCTCATAACAGAGGCCTATGACTCTCTTTCTTCTCTGCCAAAGGACTTATTCTAGCAGAGAGGGGACTTGCTCACTGAGCTACTACACAGAGGCACAGCCAAAGGGCAGAAAAAAGGACACTGCTGAAGCAACCCTGAACCAATGGGGGCTGGAAACAGTTATGTTAATTATTTAGCCTTCTGTTCTCCATTAGGCTGATTCTGAGGCATGTTCACCTGTCATTACTGAGGGTGCCTAATGAGATTGAGCCACAATTGCCTTTATTAGAAAACTGATCATTGCCATATACTTTATAGTTTATCTCACTTCCCTCAACTCTTTGCTTCTATTTCTTGAGCTCTCTTCTCAATTAAAGTACTTGGACTCAAGTCTTGGTCTCAGGATCTATTATTGTAAGGAAGGATCCAACTAAAACAGATATAATGGTACTCAAACAAGGAAACTTCTTATTACTGCCTTTCTACTTCTGATGCTAATACTGCTTAATACCTCTGATGCTAGAAGCTAGCACTGGAGTATCTTTTTAGATATGTGGTCTGGGAGAGAGCTGTGTAAATTAATATAAAAGGATGCTTAACTAAGGTGGACTTCTTACTTTCCCAATTCTTTTGCTCAAGACTGGAGAAGAATTCCAGTGATTAAGAAGAGAAGATAAGGGAATGAATGAGAATGAATGAAAGAGAATTTCTTTATATAATTTTTTATCGGATTCTAGAAGTATTTACTGATAGAATGCTTAACAATTATCAACAATTTTCCTTTTCTCTAAATTTTGCTTTATCTCTTTTTCCTGGAGGAATGAGGATAAAAGAGGAAACGAATCTGTGCATTTTTGCAGTTTTCTGAATCAGTGCATTATATTACATTTGTAGCACTGTTAATAATTGCATACTGAGGTTATTCGTTTTAACTCGGATAATTTTAATTGTAATATCGCCATGGTAACACTAGCAAAGGTGACATATTAACTTACTCATTGTGGTTGGCATCCAAATATGCATGTTTAATCTGGACATAGCTATGATTATGAAGACTTCTAATTGCTAATGAAAATTAGTTTGGTTTTTTCTTAAATCTGTGCAGTCTGAAAATTTCTGACTTAGACTCCTTGAAAAAATGATAAATAGTGAGGGAATTAATTTTGCTACATCACAAACTGCGTTCTGTTAGAAGACAGCGAATGTTAATGACTGTGTAGATGCTTTATCTTATATTGACCAGGACACTAGTTTTTAAGTAAATAAATAAATGCATACATATATACACACATATGTGTGTATACACACATATCACTTAACTGGAGGACTGAAGGAAGCAAACTGTTCAAGATATTTTGAAAATCATCAACATATTTTCCTGAAATCTGACATTTTTACTTGTTTCAAAATGTGCTGAACTTACAAGCTGTTGTTTGTCCTTCATATCAGAACAATAAAATTGTCTCTATTTTAATTTTTTTCTTGCATTGCTCAGAATAATTGATTCACTTAATTTAAAATGTGTAAATAAATTCTGTCAAATTTATGATTATTTGTTTTAAATCGGTACTTGATTACTATATCCTTGATTACCATGTCTCTCTTTTCCTTAGCCATGGGAGTGAACGGAGATGTTGGAGATTTATTTTACTCTTTCACCCCTGAGATTGGAACTCAAACCCCAACTATTCCATGTGGTACTTAGAGTTCCTGGGCCAGGGCATAATCCTTGCTCCCTTAAGAAGTTAATAATTGAAATTATTGTTTAGATTAAAAAAAAATACATTCTACATGGTGTAGAATGAGAAGAAAGAAGAGGGGAAAGTATGTCGGAGTTTGATCCTAGAAATCTTAGCCCAAATGCTTTCTACAGTTCTGGCTATGTCAGAGGTCCCATCTCCACTTTCTTCAGTAAATCCGTCATCATCCCTGTAGCGTTAAAACTTCTTCAAAACTTGCTTCACGGCTTGATCATTTAGCAAACCATTTTTCAGAATGTTATGGAGTTTTTTTTCTAAATTTTGGTGTTTTCTTAAATGGGCCCCATATTTCATTAATTAAATATTCTTTTCATTATTGACATTAATAATTTTTCTATTTTTTTTCCTTCATTTCCCTATGACATTTTTCTACTTCAAACTTGTCTTCCTTATATTATCTCTTACATATGTTTCTTACAGGAAATCTTGATCAGGCATTTCCCTTTTCCTTTCTATTGCAAGAAAATTCATCTTATATTAATTAACAAATGTTTGAAGATAGGAACATGGCAAGAGAAAAATTCATGTTTAGAGTTCCTTTATTTGTGCTAAAGAAAACATTCTACCCTGTACCCGTAGTTAGAGTGTGATTATGTTTCTATGTAATAGAGGTTTACATGGGCAATGATCATTCTCTGAGTATTATTTTTTCTAAGGTTTATAAATATATTAAAACACATATAATTTATATGTTCTAAAATGGAAGAGCATTTTTCTCAGCTTTCACAGAAAACATTGAAAAATTTCAACTTGGGGTACTTAACAAGCCCTTCCCATATTGTAGCTGCCCAAATATCTTTAATGAGCTTGGCAGTGTTTCCATATCCTGAAGAACACAGGAATGTATTTTGATTTTTACTTATTTTACAACAATACAGTTTTACTAAATATCTATATACAGAATAATGTTTTCTCTACATGTAACCCTACTTATGTAAAGCCCTGGTCACAAATAAGAAGAACAAAAGCATAAAAGCATAAAATGAGGACAAAGAAATCATCACAGAGAAATCAAATAGTGTATCATTATTCTGGAGAAAAACAATGCTTTCTTTATCATTGTGTCTTTCCCACTCTGCCTTCTGTGTTCGTGTAATCAATTGCTGAGCTTCATTGGATGGGAGGACAGGATTTTGTTAAGCATGGATAGAGAACTTAATGGTAGAAGAGAATTCATGTGAGGAGTTTGGGTATGTTCCACTCAGCATTCACTCATGTGTTCTGTAGTGTGAAAGCAAAAGAACAAAAAAACTATGTTTCTGGGCTTGCCTGATAGCTAGAATTCTGGATGCCAATTAGATTCCACAAATTGGATTCTCTCATGTGACGTTTGGGCAGTGAATGTGAATCAGAACTCAATTTTTGGCCGCTACAGGTGCTTTCATTTTCCCCTGGCAGTCAACGTTATGATGATGTAGAGTTTTGTTTCAAAAGTGTTTCAATGTCTAATTTCCAGTTTTGTGGGGTTTTTAGCTCCTTGATCGCAGAATCACTTATTGTGAATTTAGTGATTATGTGATTTTTAACATTCATTTTTGTTAATTTTATTCTGAATGCACATAAGAGGTATTCTGGATCAGAGACACTTTTTTTTTTTTTTTAACTAATTCTCTTCACAGTAAATAAGTGCATCAGTTCTCTTTTTGTCCTGGTTTTATCCCAGTGTAATGCGACGAGAGCCAGGGGAGATTATTTTCTACATGAGTATCCAGATGTGCCGTAGCTCGAGGGCAAAGAAATACGATTTTTCTCTGCTTATTGAGGGCAAGAGGCAACTGTCCTCTCTACTATAAGGAAATGTGAGGGCGCCTAGGTTCTGAGTCCAGCCCTTTCAGATGTAAGTATAGTCCATCTGCTTTTATGACCTAGCGAGGTCTGGGATTCATTCCTTTTGAAATATAAATACCTCAAGAGATAGCAGTTCAGTTTTCCTGGCATCCTGGGTCTTCATCGAGGGATATAGTCTGAATCGTGACCATTTGGGCCCCTCAGAGAACTAAGAGAAGTTTTATTATCTTTTTAGATCTAGCCATAAACCAGGCAAATAGCTACAAATGTAATTCTCATGTTATGTGAAGAGTCTCAGGAGGCTAGGGCTTTTGAAAGGAATATTTAGAAATGACAGGGGTTGATTTTATTATTTACTTTAATACTTAAAATCATTTACTATTTTAAGTATGCTATTCTGTTACTTTAATTCCCGCTTCCTTATTTCCCTTTCTGATTGTGCCAGTGCTTTTTCATTTCTGCTGTGTTCTGGAAGTTATTTCTGGAGTCCCAACCTAGAGGCTTTTTTTCCTAGTCCATATACGATGATTTTATAATCATATAATTTCCTATATTAAATTCCGATAAAAATACCTAGAGTGGTTTTCGTTCTCCCCCCAACCCACTGATTTGGATATTATGAATGGAGGCATTTGGTCTCCTAAGGGTTTTATTTTTGTCTTTTTCTGTTTCTTTCTCTGACTCACATTCAATGGATGAGGCTTTTGTTTGGGAGTTGAGTTTGAATCAAGATTGTTGGAGGACCAGGGTAGGGCTCCGAAGAGAGAGTACATTTAATTCATTTGCCATCAGTACACTTAGAGAGACATCTAGGTAGAAGACACAGAGAACAAGGGGACCTGAAGTTATGATGCTAGGTCATCTGTCTATCTTAGTGACTGAGAAGGGGGCAGAAAGTTGTGGAGGAATGCATTGTTAATTCATGGTTTGATTTTTGCTTAATCATTTTGATTCAGAACACGTGGACCAGAGCACTGCACAGAGACCAAGAAAATGCTACCCTCACCCCAAATACTTTCTCATATGCTACCAAATGTAAATTAACTAATATTTTTGTGTTTTTGAATGTTTGTATTTTATAAAATTTCAGTTGGCTTATTTTAAGAACTACTTGTGACTTATTTTTCTTCTCTTTTTTCTAATTTTTTTTAAAGGTAAGTGGAGTAGATGGCTTCTTTTGAAATTTTTATATATAGTCTGAGTATAAAAAAGGGCAGACCATTTAGAAAATAAAAAATGTGTGAACAGAAGCATTTAAGAATCACCTGAAAGGGTCAGAGCCAGGAGAGAAACCTCTATAGATATGTAGTACTTGTTGTATTTACTTTTTCCTCTTTTTTCTTTTTCTACATGTACATATGTACAAGCACACAAAATTATGTGGTAAAATTTACTTTGGCTATTGATTTTTTATGTACCATTACATTGTAACTTTTTACATCATTTTCTTCAAACATATTTTATAATGGCTAAAGATAATAATTCAACTTTTTATGATGAGCATTATCAGTTTCATAGTTTTTACAGGAAAAATATTTAAGCCAATTTTTTCTTTGTGAAAACAGTACAGTGAATTTTATAATGTGTAAAATTCAGATCTCATCTCTGAATGTTTCCTTAGGATAATTTTCCAAGCTGAATTACCAAGTTAAAATGTACACATTTAAAAATGTTTAATTTATATTGCTAAGTTTTCTTCAGAAATGTCATAATATTTTATTTAAATGTTTAACGAAAAATAGCGGAGTATAAAAGCACATATTTTATCAAATCCTCCACCGTAGAGTACTATAATTCTTTATAAATGCTGCAATTTACTATGCAAAAAATGCTGTTATATAATATGTTTTATTCTTTCTTATTTTCTTCATTTTTGGTGCAGTTAAATTTTATGCATTTAAATTTTTTGCTCTGAGATTTGACTGCTTAGATTATATACCCATGTTTGTTGGTATCTTACTCTGTATTCTTCTTGAGTAGGTAGTGCTCATTATATAGTCAGGTTATTTAAGTGGAGATTTTAATATATGTGAAAGAGTTTCCCTGGCATCCTCTTTAATTTTACTACATACAATCATTATTTGTATATAGGGTATTTTAATCATATACACAACATTAGTTTTTTATGGTTTCTAAATTTAATGTTAGCATTTAAAATCTATTATGAAATAAACACTTGTTTAAGTATTCAGCTAGCATGTTTGAGAGTTTAGTTAGCTTCTCTATCCATCTGGCATTTATTTTAGTATATGTTGACAGGTAAGACACTCTAAGCATTTTGGTTTAAATATTTTCATCCCTTGCTCAAGGTTTTGAAATTTAACATGTCTGAGATCTACACTCTCTGATATTTTCCTGTGTATTCAGTATTCTACAGATACTTCACTCTGTTTTAAATTTTGTCCTTCAAATATATGCTTTCCAGGATAGCAGTAGGATCTTAGCATCTCCAAGAAGGTTGTGGGGAACAAGGGAACAAGGATTTAAGTAGAAATAGTAAATACAAGGCTGTTAAAATCATTCAGGTAAGAGTTTGTGAAAAGGTAACCTATGGAATGGGAAAAAATATTTGCAAATCATATATCTGATAAGGGAGTAATCTCCACAATACATAAAGAGCTTATACAACCAATAGCAAACAAAACAAAAACAAAAACAAAACAAAAACCAAAACCCCCAACAATTCAATTGAAATGTAGGCGAAGGAACTGAATATTTTTCCAAGACGATATACAAATGGATCTATGGGTCTCTGAAAAGTACTCAACATCCCTAATTATCAGAGAAATGCAAATCAAAGCTACAGTGAGGTATCACTTTCTACATAATGAATGGTTATTATCAAAAGACAAAAAAAAATTTGGTGAGGATGTGGAGAACAGAGAACCTTTGTGTACTATTGTAGGAATGTACATTGATGTGTCCACTATGGAAAACAGCATGGAGATTCCTCAAAAATTAAAAATAGAACTGCCATATGATGCAGCAGTTCCACTTCTGGATATTTATACAAAGGAAACACAATCATTATCTCAAAAAGAAATCTGCACTCTCTTGTGTATTTTAACATTTTTGCAATACCCAAGACCTGGAAACAACCTAAGAGTCCGTCAGTGGATACATAAATAAAGAAAATATGGCATATATGCTCAATAGAATATTATTCAGTGATAAAAAAGAAGGAAATCCTACCATTTGTAACAATATGGATGGACCTTGAGAGCATGATGCTAAGTGAAATAAGTCAGACAGAGAAAGACAAATACTGTATGACCTCACTTATATGTGAGATCTTTTTAAAAAGTGAACTCAGTGGTTGCCAGAGGAAGGGGTGGGGTGTGGTGAGATGGGTGAAGGTGGTAAAAGATACAAACTTGTAATTATACATTAGTCGTGGGTATATAATGTACAGCACAGTGACTAAAGTTTACAGTCCTGTACCATATATTTGAAAGTTGATAAGAGAGTAAATCTTAAATCTTGCATCACAAGAAAGAAAATTTGTAACTGTGTGGTGATGAATATTAACTAAACTCACTGTCGTAATAATTTTGCAGTATCAACATGTATCAAATCACTGTGTTGTACACCTAAAACTAAGCTAACACAATGTTATATGTCAATTATACCTCGATTAAAAAAATAATGAACAATTTTAAAAAGTGAAAGTCAAATAGACATTTCAGTAGTCATCTGAAAAGTTTAGATGACTTTCAAGCAGGGCAATGGTAAGATTATATTAAACGTCGGAAGGATCACTCTGGCTGTAATAAATGAACTGGAACATGGCATAGAGAAATCATTTAGTAACCTATTAGAATAGTCCAAGAGCGTAAATTGGGGCTGGGACTAAAGGAACTTCTAGTGGTCTGTGTTTGGGGTGGTGTAGCTTTTAGGATGGTTATCTACAAGTTGAATGTTACTTTCAGTTCTTTTCAGTTTTATAAGAGACAAAATGCTCATTCTATAGAAAGGTCACATAAGTAGACCAAGTAATTCTGCACAGGGAACTATAAACTCAATTTTGAGTTTCATATTTGTATGAAAAACTTCTAATAGGATCATAACTGACACAAAAGAAAAGCAATCAAATTATCTTTCAACTGAAGCATATAAACTGGAAATGAAGGCTACACCCCAGGATCTCGTTCCACGTAGCATATAAAAAAGGTATTTAAGAGGAAATTAAATTGAAGTATATTCAGTATAATGTTAATTGATATAGAAAATGTCAACTCAAGTTGCTCATAATAGTTAGAGATGAGCAAATGATTCAAAGTAATTTGGGCTATGATGATATTGATCATTCAAATTTTTTTCACTCCAATTCACTTTACACAGTGTCCTTGGGAATGCAGTAAAATAATAATAATAAAAAAGTAATTTAAAACACACTTAATCAAGTTTTTATTTTATGTGTTCTGGACTTCTTTGACCTTATTACAAAGAAATATACTTATCATAACCTTTGAAAAGTTTATGGAGGTAGTGTTGTCAATTCTGCAGAAACAGATAATGATTTTACACACTAATCCACACTTAATTTATTATTTTGCTTTCTCTTGATTAAATTCGTAACATGTAATAAATAAAAAGAAAGGCAGACATTATGTATAAATACTTATTGTATATTTAATCTAAATCATAGGCATCAAGGTTTGCCTGAATGCTGACATATTCAGTTAGTTCAATATTTCTTATTGAAGTCCAACATGTTATTCAGAGTACTAACAAAAACAGCGAGACAAAATGTCTGAAAACTAGGATCTTTTAGTCAAGTTAAAGAGAAAATAACCATGAAATTACCTTACTCCTTAGTAAAGTTGCAGCAGCTGACCCATGATGACTACATGATGGCAGCATATAGGATAAATGAGAAAAAAAAATATTTGTTGTTGAAAGTTTGGCATTGTTTGTTACTTCAATAGAGCTAATAGACCTGGTAAAAGATTGTGTGAAGGAAGCAGAGGTGTTTTTCAGGTAGAAGAAAAAAGAATATATTAAAACTTGGAAATATGAGACCATTTGATATCTGAAGAACTAAAAGGCAATTAAGATGGATGCAAAATAGTACAAGAAGGGTTTAGGATCATGAAGAATTTCCCTGAAGTGGTAAGATTCAAAGCACTTATCTGTTTTATACAGGGTTCAAAATAAGGAACAAAGCGCAAAAAGTTTTGAGTAAGTAAGTAACATAGCCAGATTTACATATTAAAATGGCCAGGCTTGATTCCAGACAGAAGACTATTAAGAATAAGCAAGATGAGAGATAGTAGACCTGCTCTGGAAAAGAAACAGTCAAAAATAAAGAAAAATTTAGAGCTGTAAAAGTGTATAGCATTTATGACTTGATACTTGAGTTGAAATTAGTGAGAGAGTCTTTTAGTCACTATTTTCTGTTTTATCTATTTAGATTAGGAAATATTCTTGTATTTTTGGCTGTTGCTGGGGTTTGCCTAAATCTCTGCTTCATTTTTTCTTCTCTCATAATGTTGCCTTTTATAGTAGTCATGGAGGTATACTTTTTGGTAAGATCAATTAATTTTTTGATAGTGTTGTTATTGCTGTTTTTGTTTATTTATTTGTGATTTAGTAGCCAGTGGGGGTAGAGAGAAATTATTTCTGAAATTCAGTAAATGGGAAGAACTCAAATTCTCAACAATCTATATTGTTATCATAGTTCAGTGAATATCTACCATATATTCTTATATAGAATAACAGTAGGAGGTGAGAGTAAGCAGGAAATAGTTAGTTTGGTTATGAGAAGCCATGTGGGCTACCCTCAAAAATCTTAGACAATGTCACAGCAAAGATCAGCGTTGTTGTCCCAACATTAACAGTTTCCTACTGGTGGGGTTTGCAAGCCCAGGTTTAGCCTTGCAAATGGAAGGCCCCACATAAATCTAAAAAATCAACACTATTCCATAATTTGACTCACACATGCAAATCTCATGTGTGATGGAAGAGCTAAAGCACAGAAGTGTACAGCCTCCAGGAAAGGTAGAATTTTTAAACCTATAACCTCAGAATTGCCAGTTTAGTCAGAAGTCCTCAAGCATTTGGGGCCAGTTACTATAATTTGCAGGGCTCAGTGCAAAATAAAAATGATGGACTCCTTGCTCATAATGCAGGGTAAAAAGTACAATTAGAGGTACTAAAATAGTAATGTTTTTTTCGCAATCTGTACATTTGTCTTGTTTTTTGTTATTTGCCAAATAATGTTCAAAGTAAAGAAAAATAAAATTTTACTTTATTAGCATAGAGTTTAGTATTCATTTTTATATTGTGCATTGCCAGTTTTAAATGCAAATATAAGAACACTTAACTTGTGTGTGGAGTTACTGAAATTATGCAATTTGTATTTTATAGCCTATATATACTAATATGTTTTATTGTTACCAGAGAATTGAAACACTGCACAAAACTAACTCAACTGTCTTTCACTTCCTGATATGCATACATACTATCACTAACACTCTCTCTTCAGCTTACTGATGAATATGGAAAGGCTGAAAAGAGTTGCCTTATCTTTGCTGATTCTTCTCTGTCATCATTTCCAGTGTATGTGGTTGGCTAAGACAAGGAGATAACATGAGTAAGAATTTGTGATTTGGTTTCTTGGTTATTCATGTCTTAGAACAGCTCTCTCTCTCTCTCTCTCTTTTTTTTTTTCCCTGCATTTGATTCAAGTTCTAGTTCAAACAGAATATGGCCTCTCAGGGTGTAGTGCTCACCTCTCCCACTTGCAAAGACATAGACATAACTCTCTTATCTTGTACTCTCATGAGTCTCACCAAACTCACATGCATTGTGGTTCCATAGGGAAACTGTGTTTATGGGGCATCACCAACACTATCGGTGAAATGGGGTGGCGATGAAGGGTAGAAGACACGCATGTTGTGCTCGTCTCTTCTACAAACATGCGTACTCTGTTGTCCCTTTGGACTTCATTTACAAAATGCAAGTTCAAAGGTAAAATTATTCAGAATTCCAGGACAATGATAGTAGAGAAGTAAACAGATCATAGCTTGTTCTGAGTGTGGGGTCATGTGCTTGTCCATAAAGCACACCTAGCTAGAAGCAGTTGGTAAAAGGCTGCCTAATTAGTTGCAGACAAAGTTCCCTACTAGGGGTCCCCAGTGACTAGAAGTACAGTCCCTGGTGTCTTCTTGCTTTTGCCCTGGTATAACCAGTCCAGAATCTGTGTCTGTTCTTGGGCAACCAGCTCCCTGGGTGTGAGGGAGAGAGGGAGTTGGAGAGAGGAAAGACTTCTTCAGGGGAAGGAAGGCAGAGCACAGCAGGATGAGATGGATCTAACTATATTTTTCTTCCAGTCTTGAAGCTGGATCCTTCAGTTGTGGACAAACAGATACCTTTAAATAGAGGATCTTTGGCATTCTCACCTCCACCCAGGGCCCGCTCACCAGGGCAGGCAGAATAGAGGGCTTTGGGTTTGAGATCCTCTTTCTTGCACTCTCTGCACCCCTCCTTTTTCATAGGAAGGTGATTTCCATTTGATTCTAGATCAGAGAGGAGAATTTCCAGATATGAAAAGTTTGTCATCAACAACATACCCCATTTTGTATCTTCACACCTTCACTGTATCCTGGCGCGGCCCTTATTTGGAAGTCTGTTTGATGCCTGTAGTCTGCCTGTCCTCCATTCTCTTACTCGACCTGAATCCTTTCCATCTTCCAGGTCCTAGCTCCAATATCGAATCTTGTGAGAAACACCAGCGTAAAGAAACTCGCTCCTCCTCTATTATCTTTATTTTTAGCAAATGTGTACAGTCGTTCACCCATCACCAGGATCCAATGTTAGAACCTTTCCATTACACCAACACTTTCCCTGACAATCATGTGCAATAAATCTATTCTCCTGCTTACCCTCAGCCTTACACTGCAGTTGATTTGCTTTCTTTCTTTGTTAATTTGCCTTTTTTAGAATCAAACACTGTGTAGTCTTTCGAACGTGTTTTCCTTCACTTAGCATGATTTTGAGGTTTGCTTATGTTGCAGAATATATCAGTTGTTTGTTCCTTTTTCTTAGTAAATAGTATCCCATATTATGGATATATAGCATTTTGATTATCTGTTCATTCAGCATTCGATGGGCATCTGGATTTTTTTTCAATTTGGAGTATAATTAATAGTATTGCCATAAATACTTTGTGCATGCCTTGTGTGAATATGTTTTTATTACTCGAGTAAATTCCTAGTAGACCAGTGGTAAGTTTACATTGAATTTTTTGAGAAATTGCCCAACTGTTCTCCAAAATGTACCACTTTGCATACTCACCAGCAGTATATGATGGTCCCAAGTTCTCCACATCCTTATCAAAGCATGCTATTGTCTCTGTCTCTAATTATAGCCTTGTAGTAGATATGTATTGGTATCTTATTGGGGGTTTAATTTGTATTTCCCAAATGAATAATGTTGTGAAGCATCTTTTAGTGTACTTATTAGTTATTCATGTATCTTATTTGGTGAAATCTCTATTCAACTTCACCCATTTTTAAATTGGAATGTTTGTTTTTATATTATTATTGTGTTATGCAGTTCTTTAAACATTCCGATAAAGTTCTTTATCAGATACATGATTTGCAAAATTTACTTTTCATTTTGGCTTGTCTTTTTATTTTCTTGATAGTGTCTTTTGAAGCATAATATTTTATTTTGATGAACTCAATTTATCAAATTTTCTCTTTTATGAAACATGCTTTTAATTTGAGACCTATTATTCTAATCCAAGGTTACAAAAAACATTTTCTTGTATTTTCTATAGGTTATATTGTTTATATGTGGTATGAGATAGGAATCTAAATTCATTCTATTTTAATGCACTCAAGTACAATTTATTGAATAGACTACATTCTTCATTAAATTGTTGGTACATTTATTGCAAATGAATACATATAAGAACTTTATTTCTGGACTCTCAATGTTATAACATTCATTTGTATTATATCTGTTCTTATGCCAGTACCACATACTGTCTTAATTTCTGTAGTTTTGTAGTAGGATTGGAAATCGTGAAGTATAAACCCTGTAATTTTGTTCTTATTTAGTGAGATTGGCTTTGCTACTTTGGATATTTTGGATTTCTATATAAGTATTACCATCAGCTTGGCAAGTTTTGAAAAGAGCCTGCTGGATATCTGTAGGGAAAACAATAAATTCATAGATAAATTTGAGGAAAATTATCATCTCGACAGTAGTTTCTTTCAATCCATGAACATTAAGCATTTCTCCATTTATTTAGATGTTCTTTAATTTTACTTAGTGTTTCGTAGTTATGAAAATGACTTGCATGCTTTTGTTAAAATTTACATCTCTGTTTTGTTTGCTTTTCCCTTTTCGAAGATATTGTGAATAGAATTGCCTTCTTCAGTTCTTTATTGGTTTCTTCGTTACAAAGGTATAGAAATAGAATTGATTTTTATATTGAGTTTGAACCCTGGCTAAACCTGTTTATTGGTTCTAATAGTTCTCTTGCGGATTCCTAGAAATGACATTTTCTACATGTGTTATTAAGTCATCTGTGAATAAAGACAGTTTTACATCCATCTATCTATCATCTATCTATCTATCTATCTATCTATCTATCTATCTATCTATCTATCTATCTATCTATCTATCTATCATCTATCATCTATCTATCTATCATCTATCATCTGTCTACCCACCTACCTACCTACCTACCTACCTACCTATCTATCTAATCATCTATTCATCTGTCTCTCTATCCATCCACCCATCCATCCATCTATCCATCTATTAATTTCTGCCTTATTGTACAGGGTAAAGTCTCCAAGGCAATGTTGAATATAAGTGGCGAAAGTAGACATTCATGCCTTGTTTTCAATCTTAGGAAAAAATATTTAGTTATTCACCATCACATATAGTGTAATCTGTGAAGTTTTTTAAGTGCCCTTTGTCAGATTGAAGAAATTTCTTTCTTTCCTAGTTTGCTGAATGTTTTTAAAATCATGAATGGATGTTGGTTTTGTCAAATGTTTTTTCTCTTTATTTATTGAGACTGTGATGCAGTTTAGTTTTGGTACCCTTTTCTATCAGTATTGTTATTACATTTATTGATTCTCAGATTATAAAACAACAGTATATTCCTTGGATAAATTCTCCTTGGTCTTGGTGTATAATCATTTTTTATATGGTGCTCAATTTGGTTTGCTACTACTATTGTTTATGTGTCAGTGTTCATGAGGAATATTGATCTTGAAGGGTATAGTCTTATGATTTCTATGTCTGGTTTTGTATTTGGGTACCACTAGCCACATGGAATGAGACAGGAAGTGTTCCTTCCTTTGTTTTCAGAAAGAATTTGTGAAGGAATGTTTTATTATTGTTATTTTAAATATTTGAAAGAATTCACATGTCATCCGGATTTTCCCTGAACCTGGCTTCATCAAATTTCATGCCCCAAGTCATTGAGCTCTTTCATGTAAGTTCCATTATATTCTTAGCCCTTTCATTGTCTGATTTCTACTTGCCTTTCAAGTCTCGTCTTAAAAGGCATGCCCTTGTAATAATGGGATCTTAACACACTTAGTAATATTAGAGAATTGTTTCCTCTATTTCTAATGCTGCTTGAATGAATTGTGCTGTGAGCATGCGTATTCTTTAATTTTATATATTATTTGATAACGTAAGGAATTTATAAAACAGTAGAGGTTAACTGTTAGGCTCATATTACATAGTAACAGTTTAGTCAACAATTGTTCTTTCATTCCTCCAAAAGCCACCGGTTATTGTGATTTAATATCTTTTGATAAGTTTTGATTTATGTTTTAATTCACTTAGAATCCCTCCCATCCCCCATGTTTATAGGTGACATAGTTTTGTTGGTGCTCATCAGCCGAGTTCAAAATAAACATGAACAGTTGAACAATAGACATTATGGGGAAGTATGGGACACCTTAGCAAAAGGATGGTGGTAGGTGTAGGATCTGTGGTTGTGTTAGATGATTTGGAGGAGAGTTCAATGAACCAGATTACCTTTCAGGATTGAATACGGTTAGGAAGCGTTGGTTAATTCTATTAAGTAATACTGCCTTCCCCCACCCCCCCTCCCAAATTGCACCAAGTGTAGTTAAGAATTCAAGAAAGAATATTGCAGTAGGGGGTTAGGCTTTTGCAGAAACTCAGAGATTGAACTCAGCTTTACTGAAACAAAAGGAGGGAGAATTTTAAATGCTGGGGTGATCTAATGGAAAAGTGCTAGAGGGTGTTGGGCAGGGTATTGGTCAAGGTGATTTTATCACCTATGTTTGTTAATAGGTGTTTATTGAAGAAGTTAGGTTCCTACCCTCCCATAGAGACTAGGAAATAGGAGAGTTTAATCTTTCTTGATGTTTTTATTTTAAAAGATAGGTCCCATATCCTTAAGAAAGACATTGTTAGGTTAGGAAACTGGCTAGAGAGTGGGAGAAGATTTACATCTCAAAGGAGCAGAGAAAGAATTTACAATTAAAAGTTTTCTAGGATGGGAGACCACCTAGGAAGACCAGGTGCTGTCGGAGTAAAAATAAGGGGTTGTAAATTGACAATGTCCTTGCAATCTGTGAGGTCAACCAAGGGTTGCCTTGCCTTAAAAAAAAAAAAAAAGTTTTCTAAAGTAAATTCTCTGAGAAGAGTGAGATCTGGAACCTATGCTCCAGAAGAAAGGCGACTAAGTTAAGGTGAGGGGGACATTTAGGTCCTCTTGGTTGGTATCTTAATAGTTGTTTTCTAGGAAAAACAAAGGCTAAAACTATAAATGAAAAAGAAGTAGCAGTCACTTGTTGTAGCCTGGAAGGGGGCTCTTTGTTTTGTTTTTGTTATTGCCTGCCCAATGTTGAGTGTACTTTTTGTTTGTTTTTGTTTTCTGGAGTATGTGTGTGTGTGTGTGTGTGTGTGTGCACGTGCGCACGCGCACACACACATGCCCGCACTCCCTCAGAAGTGAATCAGATTCTGTTTGTTTTTTCCATCAGGATCGTAGAGTAATTTCATCTAATATTGGGAGTTTGTGAAACCATTTATGTTCAGCAGAACACCATAACAGTTAATGCTATGTCAGCTATAAGCTGACAGCTATCAGGGTTGTTTATTTCTGTGTGTACCTTCATATTTTTGTGTTTACTTTTATATTTGGAAGGAAGAGAGGCATGTTTTTGTAGATTAGTAAAAAGAATTTTTATTTTTTATTTTTTTTCTATATTTTGTATAAATTATCTGTCACTTGAAAGTGTGTGGAATCTCCCGTATAAAAACCAGATAGGACTAAGTTTTGATGAATCCCCTAAACACATCATATGAATTAGAGTGAATTGATTGACATTTTTTTCTACTTTTCCAATTTTTGTTGTTCTTAGTAGTTTCCCATTTACTGATTTTCTTTAATTGCTTTTGGAATTTAATGTCATCAATAATAAACATTTTCCTAGAAAACAGTAATACAGTAATTTTTAAAAAGTAATTAAATATAGATATAATTCTTTTGTCATTTAAAACGATATCACGTTTCCCTCTTTCACTTAATTATATTTGTCACATCTTTTTTAAATAAATAAACAACCTGGCGTGGGAAATTTCTTAACAGTTTTTATAATTCTCTCACTTCAAGAGTCAAGGAATTTATCTCAGATAAGTGATTACATGTCATTTTCTTATGAGATATCAAGAAAATATCATCTTGTTAAAGAAAAAAGGTAAATGCTGTGCATATTTTGGTTGGTGTGGATATATAATGCATGTCAGCTAATGGCTTTGGCAATCAACATATTTATACTCTTAAGTCTAATAAACATTTCTACCCTAACTAGGAATTCTGAAACTACAATTATAATCCTAAACTTTATAATTTCTCTTAGCAGAAATGATGATACACAAGTGAGTATAAAATCAGGCCTCAACTGTCATTTTTTTAGAAATGTCCACCCCTCTCATGGCTTTAAAAGCAATCTATTTGATCCTAAATTTATATCTACAGCCTGGTAGGTGCTCCTCAACTCCATACCATGCACAGATTAGTTACTCAGCATCTCTACTCGAATATCTGATAGATATCTCAAACTTAGTATGCCATTAATGTCACAACCTCCTGATTTTCATAGCCCCCCAATCCTCATCTCTAGATTTCTCTAATAGCAGTTCCAGTCTTCCAGTCACTCAGGCAAAGGCTTGAATCATCCTCGATACCTTCTTTTAATCACATTTTGCTCTTAACCAGTCACCATACCCAAATGACTCCCTCTTCACATTGTATCCAGAATTCAAGGAAATCTACCTGTCGAAGACACTGTCATTTTTTCCCTGGGCTACAGGTAAATCCTCCCAGATATTCAGATGGATTCTACCTCCTCAGTACAGAACACAAGAGCCAATGCAGGCTGCATCTCACTGCATTTCTATTTAAGCTTTCCAGTGGCTTTCAGTTTCCCCCAGAAGAAAAGCCACAGTTGGGCCTCACATGATCAGGCTAGCATTATCTTTCTGACCTAATCTCCTACTCTGCCTCTTTCTCTATGGTCTGGCCTCGTTGTTTTCCTTGCATTGATTATATTCCTGGTTCAGGATCTTTGCCCAAGTTACTCTCCCTGCCCAGAGTTCTCTCCAAGATAACCCACAAGTCTTATTCCTTCACCTCAATTACGTCTTTGCTAAAATTTTATTTTTTCATTTACATCTGTCCCGAAAACTTTGTTTAAAAAGTTCAGTCTCCTCCCAAACACTGGACTCTCCATCAATTCATCTTGCTTTATTTCTCTCCACAATATTTATCACCTTCTAACATTCTGTCAGATTTAAGTATTTGATTTGCCTTTCTCCTTCCACTAGAATGTAAGTTCTACAAAAGGAGAGGTTTTGGCTTTTTTCAAGACTGGATCACTAGCCCAACAATGGAGCTGGGACATAATAGCTGGAACATGTGGGTGGACAAAAGGGGTTGTATGTGATTCTCAAAATCCTTTATGTAATATTCTTTAGATAGGGTTCTATTGACCTGGTTAAAAAAAAAAACAAAAAAAAAACCCCCAAAAACTCTAGATAGCATTCTGTCATTCTGGGTAGGATGTGTGCCAGTAAACAAACAAATAAACAAAAACAAAAAACCACAAGAATCTCAGTGGTTTACTACTATCATAGTTCATTTCTAGCTCATGAGCCCACATCCATAAAGTCAGTGTGGTACTGTCCACATCAACTGCATCCAGGATACCAACCAATCTTGTTAGAAGAATTTCACCCTTAGTGGAAGAAAGCAAAGAAACCATGGCTAACCATGTTCCAACTCCCAAACCTTCTTCTTTGGAAGTATGACTTTGGCTTATATTTCAATGTTAAAGCAAGTCACGTGGCCTATCCTAAGGTCCTTAGAGCAGGGAAGTATAATTCTCTCACAGGAAGGAGAAATAATTGCAAACAATGATAATATAGCCCACAAAAGCATATTTAAGTCATAATGAAAAGGACCCATTTACATGATTTGTATTAACTAACTTATTGTATTTCTTATTTTATACTTTTTAAATTTGGTGTGCTCCTTGTTAATTCGTTTTTATTACATTTTTTTTGGGATATATGAAATATAATCTTTGTGTTTTCATCTTTCATTATTTTGATAATTCGTAATAATCTATACATCTTTTTTCCTAAGCGTGCTTTATCTTTTCTTTCTCTAAATAACAAAGAGTATTCTATTTAGGAAACAAATTTTAACTCACTCTTAAACCTCTAATCCTTCCCTTATGAATGAAAAAAAAAATTTGTCTTTAAAAAAATACCATAGGTGGTTTATAAACAACAGACATTTATTTTGCCCATTTCTGGAGGCTAGGAATTCCAAGATCAAGGTGCTGGCAGTTTCAGTATCTTGTGAAAGGGAAAGAAACTCTTTTGGGCCTCTTGTATAAAGGTACTAATCCCATTCAGAAGGTCATCCCACCTGCATGACCTAATTGCCTCTTAAAAGCTCCACATCTTCATATCATCCCTTTAGGAGTTAGGATTTAAATAGATAAATTTTGTGGGGACACAAATATTCAATTCATAGCATTCTATCTCTGACCCTTCAAAATTCATGTCTTTATCTCATGCAGAATACACTGATTCTATCCCCAAAGTCTTGTTCAAGAATCAGCTTTTAAGTCTAAGTCCAAGTTTCATTTCAATATTATCTAAGTCAGATATGGGTGAAACCAAAAGTACAATTTATTCTGAGGCAAACCTTTTCAGCTATGAGCCTGCGAAATCAAACATGTTATGTGCTTCTGAAATTCAACGATGGGGCAGGTATAGAATAGACACTCCCCTTCTAAAAGAGAGAAATAGAAAAGAAAAAGGTAAGAGGTCCTGTGTAAGATCAAAACGAATTGGCTCTGCTGCCCTCATGACCTAATCGTCTGCCAAAGGCCTCACCTCCTATTGTCCCCATGTTGGGGATTTAGGATTTCAACATGTGAATTCTGGAGGGACACAGACATCCAGTTCATAGTAATAGTTATTAGAAAGTTTTCTTGGATTAATAGTCTAGCTATGACTCACTTATTCTCAAGTAGATCGTTGGTACAGAATATGATGTATCTGTTATATGAGGAAAAACACATGGGATATTATATATTGAATAGATGTTTTAGAAACAAAAAAGTTGAGTATTATATCAAAATTCATGGCCTATAATTTTTGTGCTCAGAGTAACTTCAGAATGGAGGAAGTCCTTTTGGGATTCACACACAGTGAGAATCTTATTTCACAGCTGTCTGGACAATATTTCTTTTTCACAGTTTTCTCGAGCTGGACAAAGCTACTGCCTTCTGTTGTCATGCATTCCTTTATGTGGGAAACAGCCACCAGGAAGACCATTTAAATGCAAAGGATTTTGAACCTTTCTATTCTGAGCCAAGTAGCTCAACCCCTTTGAGTAATCCTGGATAAATTAGCTTCTCCAAGCCTCAGTTTTCCCTCTCTGTAGCTAGGAAATCATTGCAATCTATGTGAATGAATGAGTTAAAGAATTTCTGCTTGCAGAATGCTTCACACCATCTTGGGAATATTATAAGCTTTTCATAAATATTTCTCTGTTCTTATCATCCAACCTGAACACTTTAAAGCTTCTTATTCTTTTTCATTATTTGTTTTTTGCTCAACTTTGAGATCCTGAAATTTGTATGATCTATTCACAATCTATATAGGGAATAATCAGTGTGAAAATGTAGATGGGATCTAAATGTTGAGAGCATAAACTGAGAAGAAAAGAAATAACCTATTGGTAGGATAAGATGAGTGAAATTTTAGAATACAGATTGAATTGGAATTATTTGGGAGATATATTTTTTGTTTAATAAACTATGCAAATTTGCTCAAAAATTCATCTATCAGATAGTGAAAAAAATATGTGACTTCATGATTTACTGCCCATGAAGTAACAATTTTCCTGGCACAGTCATGTAAATGCTACGAACCAGTTTAGAGTCTTAGGGGTATTTGGTTCTGTTCCTAAGAGTTGAGTATTTTAATTGTCACATTTCTTTTACAAATCATGTAAGAGGTGTAAGGATTATGTGAGTTTCGCCGTCACTGGATTATATGATATTTTCTGTGGAAAGAAATGTGGATGTGGTAAATCACTGAAAACAATACTAGGCTAAACAGGAAAGTGATATTTTCAATATCAAATGGAGAGTTATTGACTACATGTTGATATTTAAAGCTATGGAAATAGTGAGGTCAAACTGTTTTTTCAAAAAGCAAATGAGCAAAGGCAGCAGCTTAGAAGGCTTTTATGAGCAAAGGTGACTCTGCGGAGTCATGTCGAAAGGAGAGATGGGAATCAGGAGTATGCACTGCTGCCAAGAGAAAAAGAGCTTTAAAAAGAGAAGTTTGAAATACGGAAGGAGGTCAAACAGGAACCGAGGTTGAAAGATTCACGTTTACCTGACTTTAGTATTTTGTAGTCAGTGACCTTTCAGAAGAACTAAATTTTAGTAGATGAGCAGATAAGAAATGAGATTACAAAATCATAGAATCAGAAAATAGAGACAACACATGTAGATTACTCTTGAAAAATCTGGTAATAGCAGGAAATAGGGACCTTTATTTTCTGTTATTCAGTCTGCTAAATAACAGAAAATAAAGGTTCCTATTTTTATTTATATTTATATTAGTATAAATAAAACTAGGTAAGTCTTAGAAGAAAATAATCAAATACTAGTGGAAATTCTAATCAATAATCTATATGAATTATAGAATTATAAAATATTTAATATTTAACAAAAATTATAAAATATAAATTGTAAGACATTTAAAAAGATTAAGAATGGAGTATATACAATGTTCAATGATTAGAAAACATGTATTGCAAACACGTCAGTTGTCCTCACAATGATAAAGGGAAATTTTAATTCCAGTTATCACAACAGGTTATAGAAGGAAGATTAATCATTATTTTATTCATGAGCAAATTAAAATCACAAGGATATACTATTATACATTATTAAGTATGCAATAAACTAGTAAAGATGTGAATGAAGTAAGGGAAAGCTACTGTGTTGACAACATAACTTGTAGTAAGCACTTCGATAAAAGCCCTCATTAACTTTAAAAAGTGCCTCTCCTTTAAACAGCAGACTTGTATACACGTGGAAGAGAAACTCTTGAGCGTGTGCTCCAGGTGAAATTTAGCAGGATGATTGTAGCAGTTACGTTGTTAACCAAAAGAAAAGAAAATCAAAACAAAAATGGAAATAGCCCACGTGTAAATCAATGATAGAATCAGGATTGGCTCCATGGGCATGTGATCTATGCCATCTTATAGGGCCCCATGTGTCCCTATGTGTGATTTAAGGCTTTGCTGTCACTGTCTTAAAAGTTTTTAGTACTTTTTAAAGTAGGTGCCTCACATTTTCATTTTGAACTAGGCCTCATAAATTAGGTAGCCAGTCCTGGATAGAACTCAAAAAAAAATCATATGTTTACACAGTGGATTATTATTGCAATGAAAATGAATGAACCGTAGCATTGCTCATCAACTTGGATGTGATCCATAAATTAAAATATCCAGTATAATTCCATTTCAACAAATTTGAAAAGCAGAAAAAAAGGAAACTTTTTATTCAAGGATACACAAAATAGGTAAAGAAGCTGTATTTTAAAAAAGTAGGACTATTGGATTTTTAACCAAGGTTATAGTTGAATAGGTTCTTACTAATTCTTGAGACATGATTTATACTTTCTTCTTTTATGTATAATTTATTAAAAAAACATTTAAAATAAAAAAAGGGTTGACTAGAATTAAATGCTATATATCCACGGATGTGAACAGTGGGTCTGGATCTCTATGTGTTGGAGGGTAAGGAAAATTGAGTGGAAGGGCGGAAAACGTGCGAGACGGAAGAAGAAAGATTTAAGAGGGCTCATTTAAGTTGAGTACAGAATTCCAAGTCATTCCCTGGAGCTTGGTTCTTCAGAGAGTATATTTTAAATGATGGATTAGGAAGTTATTTATAATCGCAGTTTGAGGAAAAACAATGTTAAAGGAACTTTTTAGTTTTGTTTAGTTTTTTTCAGAATGGAAAAATTTCAGCAAACTTGAGTTAGAAGAAGCCATAGCAAAGTCAACGTGATGCACTCTTGCCAATATGCCTTGGGCTTGGCATTGCTGGTTTTATTTTTCCTCTAGCAGTGGGCTAGAGAGCTTTCTTTTCCTACTAATGATGTTGACGTTGTCCAAGTTGTCCAACTAATGAAATATTTGACATTCTAGCAGAATCAGCACAGAATAGGAGTAAAACACCATGAGTTGTTGGTAGCTTTGGGACCCATAATTAGATTCCCTCCATACATCAAATTATCCGAGGATGGAGATATCTGCCTACAAACCGTGTCCTGATAACTGGGCATGTAAGATAATAAGTGCAGAACCAAAGATTTCCAGTGTGTCAACTACTTCAGGAGAGGAAGTTAAGCAGTTAAAGCTGCATCCAGTATTTCATACCACAAAGGTCCTGTTTATTGTGCTCGTTAAATTGGTGTGGAAATGTTGGAGTCATTACACACACACTATGATGATTCAAACTACTGCTTATCATTCCAGCTACAGGGTCTTTATGATTAACAGCCTCAATACTTTCTGCAGCTGGGTACAAGGTAGCAAAAAGACCCCATTATCAGTTGGACCCCATTATCAAGCTGGACTTTTTTCCTAGAGCATCATTTAGGGGTAACTGCCTGAAAGGGTAAAAGATCTTGGAGATGACCTGATTTTAAAAAGGAGTCATTCAGTAAATTGAATTCACTAGCGGAATTTTATTAATGGAATTATTTTAGCTTCAAATCCTCCAGGGAGAAGCAGGCAACTAATTAAAAATAACATATTATAACTATTCCTCCTAGAATACTCCAGTAGTAAATTGTGCTGCTATGGTGTCGGATAAATCGTTGTTTTCCTCTAAAAGCTGTCACACAGTTTTCAATATTATGCCTTGAAAGTTACATTTGCATTCATCTTACAGTGGCATTTATAATATGTGAACACCTTCAGCAAAATTTTCTATCTGCCAACTTGTAATTTACCTTTTATAAACTTAGTTCCATATCAGATATTCTAATGTATTTTGCCATTTATTATGGCATCGTGTCCAGAGGCCTATTTTTTTCTGGAATGCATCAAGTAGCTCAACAATCTTATTTTAACCTCTGTGTACTACTTCGATATATTATAATGTAACGTGGTTTAAAAGACATCAAGACCATGTCTGCCTCTAAATATCTTTCCCCCACAACTTGGTCTAAAACATTTATCTTTCAAAGTTTCACTATGGGACTGAAAACAGAATTAAGTATATTATCTGGAAGGTCACCCTACCAATAAACCCGTTACTCTAAATAGCTTTAAATAGGTTCCTTTTTGGTAAGATATTCCAATTGAATTCTAACAGGGATGATTATATTCAATCATTTAATAATTAATTAGTGTTTTGAAAACTGAATGTTTTTAGCAAGGCATTTGTCAGAAAACCAGTATTCTATTGCTGAGACTGAATTCCCTTGAATCTGAAGGAATAAGAAAGAACTCGATACTGTGATGAGGATGCATATCTGAAGGATAATATAAAACAGGAGCCATTAAAAAAAACAAAGATGAATGTCTAATTTCTGTACTAACTTCTAAAGTTAAGCAGTTAAGCACTGCAAAATGATTGTTAGTTAGCCTTTAATTAATTTCTATCTTATGAAATTTGAATAAAAGATTAAGGTGACTACATTTACTGAATACAATGTCATATCTTAGAAATGATATTGTACAACAGATTAACTAAATGAGAAATAAACACATGTCACCATCACTTATAAATAATTAAAAAACTCTAACCATTTTGTTATTTAAGACATTATTTTTTCTATAACTTACAGTTTTATGTTTATAGATATATGATAAAAACAGCTGTAGCAGTTTGCCATTTTGATCTGCTTAAGCTCCTTCTGCTTTACTGAAAACAGAATTCCTCTTTCTTGTAAGAGGTTAATTCCATTTGTTCACAGGCCATAGAATCTACTCTTCTGGCTACAGGTGTGGTTGTAAGAATCAGTCCTATTCAATCAAAATCCCCAATTCCCAGGCTCAATGAGATTGATTCACGATTGAGCACATTGCCCAAGTGAGGTCAATAAGGGCCTGTCTGAGACTTTTCAAGGCTACTGGGAAAGACTCAGACTTGCTGTAGGTGTTGCTAACTTCCTGGAAAATCAGCCTGAAGCTAAAAGAAGGTTTTGTTTGAAGTTTACAAGTTTTTTCTTATTACAGTAATTATATATAGATAAATTTTCCATTTTAACCATTTAAGTGTATAATTCATTTGTGTTACATTTACAATATCATGAAACCATCTGTGCTATTTCCAACAATTTTTTTTTTTTACCACCCAAACAAACTCAATAATCAGTAGGCAATGACTCCCCATTCTCTCCACAAACCTGGTAACCTTTAATGTACTTTCTATGAATGTTCTTTCTTTTGTATATTTGTAAGTGGAGTCATATAATATTTGTCCTTTATGTCTTGCTTATTACACTTAGCATAATGTTTTAAAAGTTCCTTATGTATCAGAACTAGATCCTTTTTGTTACTGAATAATATTCCAGTGTATGCATATACAGCGTTTTATTTATCCATTCATCTGTTGATGGACTTCGGGTTGCTTCTAGTTTTGGCTATTGTGCAAATCTGTTTCTTAGCTT
Source organism: Pteropus medius (assembly GCF_902729225.1). Taxonomy (NCBI): domain Eukaryota; kingdom Metazoa; phylum Chordata; class Mammalia; order Chiroptera; family Pteropodidae; genus Pteropus; species Pteropus medius. The sequence continues at coordinate 286,204 of NW_024347788.1, read as the reverse complement.
TTTAAGGAACAACCAAACTATTTCCACAGTTGCTGCACCATTTAAACTCTCATTATATATGTACAAGAGTGCGTACATATCATAATTGTTATAATGTGTTGCCGAGTCTATCTTTTTGTCAATATATATATATATTCATCTTTTTATAATAGGTTTTGACTTAAAATTTATATTTAATATAGTCATATATTCATAACGAGCTATTCTGATTCCCTAATTATTTTTTTCCTGAATTATTTTTAGATATTTTCTTTGTGGTTACCATGGGTATTACCTTAATTTTATATTTCATATATAAGAAATTTTGTTAGAGACCAATTTCACTTGAATAGCATGTAAAACTCTGCCCTTATACAACTCTGTTCTCTCCCATCATTTTGTTTCATCACAAATTACATCTTTATCTATTGTGTGTATGATAATATGATATATAATTGTTTATTTGCCTTTTAAATCCTGTAGGAAGTAAAGTTGGGTTACAAACCCAAAATACAATAATTCTGAATTATACTTATGCCCACTCATTTACCTTTACTAGAGATTTTTTTTTCTTCATATGGCATCGAGTTACTGACTAGTGTGCTTTCATTTCAGTCAGGAGGACTCCCGTTAGCATTTTTTGTAGGGCAGGTCTAATGGTAACAAACTCTTCCACTTTGGTTTTTCTGGGAATGTCTTCATTTCTCTCTCATTTTCCATAGACAGTTTTGCCAGATATAGACTTCTCGTTGGCAGTTATTTTTGCATTTCAACACTTTTAATATATCATCCCACTTTATTACAGCCTCTGGGGTCTCAGGAGAAATCAGCCATTTAGCTTACTGAGGATTACTTATATGATATACCAGCATTATCATCTTTTTTCTTAAGATGTTTACGTAGGATATAATGTTTAATGGCAGGATTAATAATGTAGAAAAATTCTGGAACTTGTATAAATTTTCATTCATGTGTAACTTTTTTTTTTTTTTTTTTACTGTGTTGATTTTAGTCTCAGAACCCCTAAGTTATAGGTGTATTAGAAAGGTTTCAAATGTCCTCAGTTTGTGAGGACTATATCTTTACAACCATTCTACCCCATCATGGCCTGGGAAATTTATTTGCTAGATCGATCACCGTCGTAAAGTTCTACCCTGTGCCATAAAAAAAATACATTATTGTCTTTATTATTTCCATTAAGAGGTCAGACCTCAATGCCAAGGTCTAAGTGTTCAACTGGGGAAAATGCCAAAGAATTATTTTAGTTTTATGAATATTCATACATGCTCGGAACATGTATAAATGTTAAAAAGTTATTTCTATGCTAAATTTAATTTGGTCATATTTTTGTTTTAGAAAAATTTATTGATGATAACCTATAGTTTATATATATATAGATATCTGTATCTATATATAAGTGTACAGTAATAATATAAACATATAGTATATGATAATTATAAATATACAATTATATGTATCATTTCATTATATATAAAGCAGAAAATGTATCTCTATTTTCAATTAATTTAGTTTAATAGCATTAATATATTTATATTGTTACATTTTACCAATCTACCTCACATTTTCAGATCATTCATTGACTCAACAGATATTTTTTTCAGTGCCTACTGGGCCAGTCCTGAGGCCTGTTTGCAATCAGACCCACTTTTCCTTTGTTATGCATCCCACGTTGGCTGTGGTTACTAAAAAAGCTGTTTTTACTTGTGGACTGACGCATGGGGCAATGTTTCCCACTGTGCTGGGTAAGCTGTCTGTCTTCTACTTGGGAGTGGTAAATGTGTGACACTTGCAGGAAACTGGAAGGCAGAAGGAAAAAGATGGGAGGGCATTTCTCCTCCTCCCTTTCTCTCTTCATGAGGATCCCCATGACTCCCTCTCTTGCTGGGCAGGCCCAAGGAAGTTCTAGCTTCTGTGAGTTCTTATTGTCACCTACGCTCTGATGCATACATATCATTGCTGAATTTTACAGTAGCACCTTTGTTGAAAAGACATAGGAAAAAGCCTGTTTGGGATCAATAACAGAGAGAATAAGATGAGAGGAAAATGCAAAGCATTGACAACTCCTGGGGGAGTTTTGACCGACATGCAGAGCTGGAAAGTCGGTGGTAGACTATGGGATCAAGATAAAAATATAAGCTGGGAGAAATAATAGATTTTATTTCGATAGGAATGATCTAATCTATAGAGAAAATTCAATAATTTCTATAAAGAAGGGAAAATTGCTGGAAAAAATGTCCTTGATTATGTAGAGTAAATGGGATTTATTGCAAAACGAAGGGTTTTTTTGTGGCATGGATGGTTTAGATGCTGGAATAGCAGGAGAGAAAGGTGAGTTGACAAAGCAGGGATTTTCTTTTGACTTTCAGTTTAATTTCCTCTCAGTGAGAAATAATAGTTTTAAAAAATACATAGATGAATCTACATGTTTAAAAATATAAAATGGAATAATTTGTACTCTTTCCATATTTCAAGATTATGGTATCCTAGGAAATCTCTAGATATAGTCTAGACACAGTGTGCAAAATTTCCTTTAGAAAAATTAAGCAGATAAATAAATTGGAAAGTTATATGTGTATATATACATGTATATGTGTATCTCAAGATATATCACATATAAATACATTTGAGATATATGTATCACAAATATATATGACCTGATATATTTACATCTTCTAATTTTGCAATTTGTCAATTTAGTAAGTGTATGCAATTGAAATATCAGAAAATAAAATACAACATTTAGAAGAAAAGTAATAAAATTTAAAAAATCGAAAAGCAGTAATTATTAAAGAAATATCTGTATTTGCTTTTTAAAAAATCGAAGAACTTATATGTTTAATTAATAAAAGATGCTGTTTTGTGTCTCATGAAAGAAAATGTCTTAAGATTGCCTTTAAATTGGCAGGTGGGGTCAGCTAATGCTAATGATCTTTATCCATTTTGAAATAATTCATAAATTTAAATGTTTAAAATATTATCTTAGGATTTTGAGTAAACAATTTTGTTTTCTTCCTTCACCATTTTGCACTAAATACATTGCATAAATTGCCAGTTGCTGCATAGTATATCATAGTGTTTATTTTTCCGTTGTCCAAATCTTTATTGTTATTTTATAATACAGTTATTAGATTCATGTAAGAATATACATCTGGCTGATTTTGAAAATAGAACAACTACTTTTATTTTAAATTAATTGATTTTTCAAAGAGAGTTTTGAAAGCTTCCAGAGAAGAAATCAGACATTATCACCCTGAATTATTGGACATTAGACTGATGCTTAGCAAAGATCCAAGCAAATCATTCTGAGATATAACTTGGGTATTATCTGAAATATTGATGTAATTTACATTAAATATCCTTGAAAATGTCAAAGTGTTTGTATGTAGGTATACGTGAGCCTTTAGAATCCTGTTACACATTTAGGTGTGCACATGCACACACACACACACACATACACACACACACACACGCACGCACGCACACAGTGGGAGTTTGAATGCTGTTTGAATGAGGAGCCTGACCTGTACGGGAAGCCTTGATTTGGAAAGCTGGTGCTTGAGGCATGTTTGAAATTCTGGACAGCTCAACATACTTACTACTTGGAAATAGAATTCTCAGTATAGTAAAAGAATGAATAAATAATTGAATGTAGAGCAAGTTGTATAGAAAATGATTTAGGGCTTCAGATTACCATGTATCCATTAGAAGAAAACTCTGACTTTGGCACTAGTGGTAGTAAGTTTGAGGTTCACGTATAGGGTCAATGGATCCTGGAAACTCAGTAGGGGAGGACACTGTCATAGGGATATATTGTAAGTTCATTTATTCTAAATCTTGTAATTTAGAGAAACTGCTTTCCTGCCTCTGTAATGCTTCAAAAAACCAGAAGAGACCAACTCATACATTGAATCTGGATAATGGATTTTTTCTCCCAGAATTTACTGTTTTTCTTGGACTGTCTTGTCTAATAACTAACAAAATAAAGAGTAGAGCATCAAGAGGCAATTCTTTTCTCCTTTTGTCTTAGGTAATAAATGTTTACCAACTTGTAATGTCTTTTCTTAAAATGATGAATATATGCCAGAACAAAGCTTTAAAAATAATATGTAAGAAATTGTGTTTGTTTAATTTATTAGGCCTGTAATTGAGGATAATCATTTTGGGTATATAGTATGATATTTGGATATTATGTGTTATTAGTAATTACTAAGAAGTAAACATAAATAACTGGCTTCTGAATTTGTGTGAGTCATTAGAACAGAGATAGTCTGTACATTATGTGAGTAACTTAGTCTAAAAATTTATGACTCCACATAAAAACCTAATTTGTTGTACATTATTTTAGTAGGAAATCAGAGTTCTTAGTATATTCCATACTTTATCCTGGAAATAGTTCCCTTGCTTATGATAATATATGAACTTGACTGTCTACTTACTCAATTATAATTGTACTCTATTATACACACATTTTTCTCTTCCCCAGGAGATTGCCGTTGTTAAACTATAACAGATGTATGCTCTCTGACTTAACCGATAAAATTTATATGAATAATTTGTAAATACAATAGTTAAAATTGTTAACGAGCTAGTAATTGGAAGATTACTTAAATAATGTATTTCTGTTTTAATTCTTAAGTTAATTACCTGCCATATTGAAAGCAAATGAATAGAAAGGAATGATACTTGAGATTGTTCTGTTCTTCATGTTACATTTTGCAACAACTCATGCATTTATGTATATAATCTTTGGTATTCTGGCAGTTAACAAAATATGAATTATTTAAAGTAAATACATTGCATTATTGTTTTTCTCGTCCTTTTCTGAGTAACTGTAATAATGCCTAGCACTCTATTTTGCTGTCAGTTACTGGTGCTAACACTCTACCTACACTAACATATAACACTCATGACAAGACTTTGAACTACTTAATATAGCCTGTGAGCGTCTCAGCAGCCTTTGTTGCAAACATGTGAAGCCTGCCTGGCATGGAGATGAGGGAAACGATCAGACAAGAACCGATGCCCTCACTTCAGCCAACTCTGAGGTGGTGAGTTGTGCCAATCATCACATAGTGAGTTTGAAAGTCACTTTTCTCAAAGTCAAGCCTTTAAATGAGACTACAGCCCTGACCAACATTTATATTTACAGATTCTGAAGGAAAGGGCCCAGCTAACCTATGCTCAGATTCTTGATCTACAGAAATTCTTAAGATAAAACTATATGTTGTTCTATACCACAAAGTTTTAGGGTAATATTTTATGTAGCAATAGGTAAATAATACTTAAATCAACCCTGACATTATGTGGGAAGTAATTGCATAGAGGTGTGAATAATGGAGTAAGAAAACTTTGGGGGTCATCTTGAAGGCTGGCTGTCACAGTCCACCCTTTGTATTCCCTAATTATTTAATCATTCCCATATGCAAATTAAAGTCAAAACCTCCACGGCTTCCATTCCGCATCAGCTCAAAATCCAGAACCTTGTCATCTAAATTAAGTTCCTTGGATAGAGTTTCATAAGTTTAGCTACACAAATTATCTAACCGCTGCATACCCAGCATTCAATGAAGGGACAGAAATATGATAATATAAAGGGTAAAATGGGGTACATAGAAGAGTCGCTGGTCATTGCAGCTTTGAAATTCAGTGGAGTAAGCGTTAGAATGTCCTTGATTAAGTCTTAAGCCCTACGATTAATTCTCTTATGACAGATTCTAGAGTCTGCCTTCTTCTGGGCTCTTGGTTTCACTTTCTGAGTAAAACTCCCTTTTTCATAATTGGTACCACGTGTTTGCCACTGAGTAATTTCCTCAGCAGCTTCCTGACAATAGAATTTAGGGAGTCCAAATCCTTTTTTCATATTGTACTGTTTCTCTCCACTTCAGTCTAAGCTGATGCAATTTCTGTGAAAATATATATACACATATTTAAGCGTGTTGGTCTTCTGTCTTATCATGATTTACTCCATTAGAAAGGGTTTTACAACTTCAGTACTATAGGTATGTTAGTTTTAAGCTGGGTATTTGTTGTGAGGGGGACAGTTATGTACCTTACAAGGTGTATAATAGCTTACCTGCCCTCCACCTACTAGATATCAGGAGTGCTTCCTCTACTTATGATGGACCGGAAACTTCTAGACATTGCCAAATGTCTTCCTGTGAAGGTAATGGAAGTTGCCAGGGTGGGGGTGGCAGCATTTCTCCTGCTTGAGAATCTTTTGTATTAGATCAACATTCTTCAAGATAATTCCTTTTATACGTTGAGCTTCTTCAGAGATGGTTGAGGGACAATGCCCTTAAAATGCTTATGAATTTATTGTTGTCGATGGGATCTATAAGCCACATCCTTTATCTGTATAAGGGCCTTTTGTCTGACTGAATGGTACTTTAGACCATTCTGAGCTCTAACAGAAAATTTTAGAGTCACATTCTTGGTCACCACTGGACCATATTTTCCTGGCGTTGCCCTACATTGCTAGGAAGCCATTTGTTTCTCTAGTTTTTTTGAGATATAATTGACATACATCACTGTATAAGTTTAAGTTATACAGCATGATGGTTTGATTTATATATACGTGAAATAATTATCACAATAGATTCAGCTCTAACAGCCATCATTTCATATGCATACAGTATAAAGAAAGAAATTTTTTTTTAATGTAGGATGAGAACTCTTGGGATTTACTCTTCTAATAACTTTCCTGTGTATCATATAGCAATGTCAACCACAGCCATGATGCTGTACATCACATCCCTAGTACTTATTTGTCTTGTTACTGGAAATTTGTACCTTTTGACCACCTTCCTCCAATTCCCCCTTCCTTTACCCTCCACTTCTGGTAATTACAGGTCTGATCTCTTTTTCAGTGAATTTGGGTTGTGTGCATTTTTTTATTTGTTTGCTTGTTTTTTAAGATTCCACTTATAAGTGAGATTATAAAGCATTTTTTGTTTCTCTGACATTTCATGTAGCATAATGCCCCCCAAATCCATCTATGTTATCTCAGTTGGTAGGATTTCCTCATTTTATATGGCTGAATAGTATTCTGTTGTGCTTTATGTGTTCTGAATATATATATACACATTCACACATATAGTTGTGAAATGTATATATATACAACTTCTTTATCCATTCATCCATCGATGGACACTTAGCTTGTTTCCATGTTTGACTCTGGTAAATAATGCTGCTATAAACATGGGGATATCTTTTCAAGTTAGTTCCGATATGTTGTGTTTTAATTTTTGTTTCAAGAAACATATTTGCTTTCTCTTAAATTTCTTCTATGATTCATGGATAGTTCAAGAGAGTGATTTTTATTTCCAAGTGTTCATGAATTTTCCAGTTTTTTTTTATGTTGATTTTTAGTTGCGGTCGGAGAAGATACTTTGTATGATTTCAATCTTCTTGAGTTTTCTACAACTTGTTTTGTGGACTAACATATGGTCTGTCTTAGAAAATGTTCTACATTCCAATAATGTGTATTCTGCTGTTATTGGGTGGAATGTTTTATATATACTATATATATAAATATATATATATTTATATATATACATAGTGTATATATATATATATACTACATATATATAGTATTATTCAAGTCTGCTGCTGCTGCTTCTTTATTGATTCTCTGGATGACCTATCCATTTTGAGAATGGTATATTAAAATCCTCAGCTATTATTGTATTATTGTTTATTTTTCCTTTTAGCTCTGTTAGTTTTTGCTTTATATATTCAGGTGCTCCGATGTTGGGCTCATCAATATTTACAATTATTTTATGTTCTTGATGAAGTGATCCCCTTTATCATTATGTCATTATACCATTGTGACCTTTTTTGTCTCTTTTTACCATTTTCAATTTAAAGTCTATTTTGTCTGATATAAGTATAGCTATACCTGCTTTTGTTACCATTGCTTGAAATGACTTTTTTCATCCTATATTCTCAGTTTATGTGTATCTTTAAGGCTAATATCTCTTGTGGCATCATATCATTGAATCTTTTAAAAATCTATTTAGCTGTTTTATGTCTTTTGATTAGGGAATTTAATCTATTTTTATTTAAAGTAATTATTGATAGATAGGGACTTACGACTGCCATTTTAATTGTTTTCTGGTTGTTTGTAAATCCATTGTTCCTTGCTTCTTATCCTGCTTTTTTTATGTTGTGATGTCTTTTGGTATCTGTTTGCTTTGACTTCTTTATAATTTTCTTTTGTATATTACTACAGGTTTTTCCTTTATCATCACTATGAGGGGGAGCCATTTCATAACTAGAGCATCTTGCCTAGAGGGGCTGAGAATTTTCAGCACTATAAATTCATGGCTTCTTTTTCTTTATTAGCCCTTCCTTTAGTTTATCCTCTCATTTTTTTGCTATAAGTAGCAAAATAAAAAACCAGGTGGCACGTTGAACACTGGTTGAGATCTTAGTAGTTAGATCATCCAGTTTATTAGATAAATTTCCTACCTTTCCCATGATTTTGGAGGACAATGTTGCTAAACTTTAATTTTGTTGCATAGCAAAGCTCTTCCTTCTCCCAATTAACAATAGTATTACCTCCCTTACTTGAAATCCTCACCTAATCCTTATCAAAGACCATGAATCTTTATGAAATAGCTTCTTCAAAGCCCTTTAATCTTTCAGCATCTCTGCCAAGCTCTCTTTCAGTTCCAAAGAAGTCCTATAATTTTAATTTTTGTTACAACATCTTCCACATACCCAAGTATTAATTATTTATTGCTGCATAAAAAATTATCCCAAACATAGCAGATAAAAACAACAAACACTTATTATTTTAATGTTTCTGTGTGTCAAGAGTTTGGAAAATTCTTAGCTTGTTGATTCTGGCTCAGTCTTGCATAAAGCTGCAATCAGGGCAACAGCTGTTGCTTCGGCTATCAGCTAAAGGCTTTACTGGGTCTGGAGGATCTACTTTCTAGCTCACTTCTATGGCTATTGATTGGCAAGAGGCTTCAGTTTTTTGCCACATAGACTTGTGCAAATGACTACGCCCATTTTGTTTCCTACTGGAGCAAATAATGCAAGAGGGAGAATGGGTTCAAGACAGAAGCTACTATGTTTTATCATTTGTTTATCGAAGTACCATATCTTCACTTCTACGCTATCCTGTTTACCATGCAGTGCAACTCTGGGACAGTGTGATGGGATATTACTTATGAGAATGAATGACTGGAGGCAGGGGTCATGGAGGGCTTGTTGGAGGTTGGTTGAGGAAAATGGAGAGGAGAAATGGAATGGGAGAAATACTCAGTTCCTAGAACCTAGAATGTGCTAGGCATTAAATAAACGACTTGAATGAATTGTGGGACAGAAGAGCCACTGGGAATTTTGTTTTGTTTTAATTTTTATTACCACCTTTAGATAAAACATTGTTAAAAGACATTTTCTAGTTCCTGTTCCTGAATGACTACTTTATTCTTATTATATCTCAGGATAGTAATCATAATAAATTTGTGAGTCATGATTTCTTATATAGAGAATCTCTTTTTTATTTCATAAATTTAGTTATTTCGGATATCTTTGTTTTTTCCACACTTCTTTCTGATATATGTTTGAATATACTTCCAAATAGTCAAAGTCTTATTTCTTCTTTCTGTGATCTACTGGATTTATTTTCTGTGGTCTAGGTATTATCAATTATAAATTATCTGATTCATTTGTGGTTATATGTATTTGTTTTATCTCTTCAAATATTTCGAATTTCTTGAAGGCATGATAGCTGATTTTTATGATTCTTTACTCAACCACATATATCTAGAAGAACTGAAATCAGGATATCTTGAAGAGATATCTGCACTCCCATGTTCACTGCAGCATTATTCACAGTAGCCAAAATATAGAAGCAATGTAAATGCCCATTGACAGATGAGTGGATAAACAAAATGTAGTTTATATACACAGTGGAATATTATTCAGCCTTAAAGAAAAAGGAAATCCTGCCATATATGAAACATGAATGAACCTGGAGGACATTATGTTAAGTGAAATAAGCCAGTCACAGACGGACAAATTCTGCATGATTCTTTTTATATGACGTATCTAAAGCAATAAACTCGCAAAAGCAGAGTAGAATGGTGATTGCCTGGACCTGGGGGTTAGGGGAATGGAAAGTTACAGTTCAGTGGATGTTTAGTTAGTTATGTATAGTTAATGATATTGCATTGTGCACCTAAAATATGTCTAGAGGCTAGATCTCATGTTAAATATTCTTATTACACACACACTCACAAAAAGAATGTGTGTGGACACAGAATATATGAGCAAGTTCTTGGTTCCTAGAATTGGGAAATTCAGTGTGTTTTTCTTTTCCTAAAAACATTTGCCTGAATTGTCTGAGAAGCTGACTCCATCAGTTATTCACATAAAGTGAAGACATTAAAGATAATTTCAAAAAGAGCCCCAGAATCCATATTCAGATATATCTATATAAAATCTAAGCAAATCTAGCTAAATAAGTAACTTTGGAAAGAATAACATAAAAATATACTGATATCTTCCTAAAAAATCAATAACATTTACAAAAAGAGTCCCCCCCCCCTCAAAATCTGGACTCTAGTTCTGATGAAATGTCACCAAAAGGTTCTTAAGAAAATGTACTTTTATATAGCATAGTTTAGTGATTCTTTTGAAACAAACGTCCAAATTTCCACCAATTTAAACATTTATATACGGTAGTAAAATTGTGACATATACTTTTGTCTTCTCATCAATTGCTGCATTGATCATAAAGTGTTGCCCATTTTTATTCAAAGATACCTCGACTAAACCCTAACTATCATCAAATAAAAACCAGACAACCTTGAAGGTGGAGGGAACAGAATTTTTTGTAACACAGGACCATGAAAATTGGATTCAACCTAATGGACCAAGAAAACACTAAAAGTAAAATGGTATTGAGATGCTGTCTCAAAGGGATTGGTGAGATTATTCAGAGGACCCCTTGTTTTGGGTTAACAACTCTGCCTCTTGCCAGCTTCCCCATACTTAAATCTACTTTTATTGTGACCAGTTATTATGTGTATAAAATTTGGATAAAAATGATAAATTGGACTAATAAAAAATATTGAACCTAGATTTACTTGTACATTATAAAGAAAATACACATAAGCTCACACGTACTATGTAATTATATCTTAAAAAATGCCTATTATTATGAAGAAGAATCTCACTTTTTATTGTATACCAAGTAAGATGAATTCCATTTCCTCATATATCTGATGGCAGAACATATCTGTTTCTTTTTCTATCAGTGCACTGAACCTTGAAGACATAATTCAGTAGAAAAGAGAATAAAAATCAATGGTTCAGGTGTGTGCCAAGGTAATATAACTACTGAGAAGTAGAGGAAAAATTGAACTTTTTATACTATTTGTAAGTAAATGTCAGTTTATTACACATTTTATTAGATCATTTTTCCCAGTAAAATATTTTAAGAAAAAAATGTCTTTTTACTCTAAAAAGATTTTTTTTTTGGTATATTTTATATTCTCTCCAATGGTTTGAGTTATCATTTAAACAATTAATAAGGCGTGAAAGAAATGGATTCTAGAAATGATGAAATGCATGTTTGTTCTGTAAGATCAGATCTGAATAGAATCATGTTAATTACTCTCTTCACATGGTAAACTTAAGTAGAAATTATTAAATCAGCCTGCCACATAACTCATTGTTCTGTGTAAGATAATTAAATAAGTAGAGTATCATTTGGTACCAATTGTGGACAATTTACATTGCAAAATACATATAACAGTATTTTTATTCACCCCCCCCCTTATGTGAGTAACCTATAAATAGTGATTTAACAGCTCTGTAGAGGCTCATTCATAAGAAGCAGGAGTAATGTACTCATAAGAGCTTGCTCTTTTAACAGAATGAATTAAATGGCAATACCTGTGATTATATCATAATGATTAACTTAAGTGACTATAATGAAGCATGTAGTGAATTCTTAATAATCCATTTTGGACAAAGTGGGCTACCCTAGTCTACTCAGATCTCATTGTGCTCACAGTGTATTCTGCTAAAAGTGTGTATGATTTCAGCAATGAAAATAATCAGGCTTCACGTGGAACAAAAGTGAAATGTGTAAAATAAATGTGTTCTGGCATATTCATTACTGTTTCCACAGGTAGACAGTTTTCTTATTCTCCACAGTTCTTTCCCACATTTTGTCTCATTGAATCATCTTTCTTGTGCAAAAGCACATTTATACACATGATCTGAATGGACACAGAACATCTTAGCTCTTCATTTCACCTGTTACAATAACTGGCACCAATCTCTGCATGGCTAATTTAGTCATGGTTACTCAGTAACCACCATGAAGATTTGAAAGGAACAGATAAGTCAGCATCATTGCAACCTGATTCACTTGCTATGAAAAGATGTTGCTTTAATATCATACTGGCTATACTAAAAATATACAGCACATCTGAGGTTTATGTTGTAATTAAATAAAAAATAGTTTGAATTATGCATAGGTACACAAGTTTAACGCACAATAAGATATTAGGGCATTCAAAGTATGCAAAATAATTAAAGTTTTTCTTTTGTTTCTATTCTTTCATTTTCTGTAGCTGTATCGACTGCTGGAGTACAGGTTTTCATTGCCTCAGACTTGGCCATATTTTTCATGAGATCGCAAATGAAGCCCTGCTGTACTAGAAAACTCTTGATAAAAAATATATTTTACTTCCTCTTTCTTAAACTATCATATTCACTTTTACTGAATTTTAACCCATCTTGCCTGAAAATAAGACCAAGAAGTAAAAACACAGTCCTAGTTCTAGACTGGGATTTTAATTCTAGGAGTATGGTGTGAGTGTAGCTGTGTATGTAGTTTGTTTGGCTTACACAACGTTTAAAAAACATTGAGTGCATTAAAAGAGGACATGCATACTTCAGTTAGGTCTCCATACTTTCGTTTCATATGGTCTTGAAATCTTTGAGGTGGGTTACGTGAGCTGCAACTAGATACATTTCAAACAATAACAGTATCATAGTCATTAAATATTCTTTTCAAATTTTACTCTTAACTGCCAAGGAGTACTTAGAGGCTAACAGCTGTAACCAAATGATTCTCCACTTAAAATAAGTATAGAATCCAGATGGGAATAAAAATAAGGTTCAACTTCTTTATTTTCCCCATATTTTGAAAACACATACTGTGGTTGTCTAATAAGTCTTTTACTAAAAAACAAAAACAATTATAAAATGATACATATATGTGTTAAGAATATGTAGTACAAAAAGTTAGACTACAAATTACCTTATTAAAACCCTTACTTCTAGCATTGACAATAGATTCTTATATATTTTTATGTAATTCTTATGTATCTTTATTATTTTAAAAGCACACGTTTCATTATATTATGCATACTTGTCTGCACCTTACTTTAATGATGTCCTAGAGATTATTCCTTAGAAATAAAAACAGATCTAGCTCATTTCCATTATACTGTTTAAAAGCAGTCTATTACATGGCTGTCCCTTGAAATAAATCTTTCTCAATTCTATAGGATTTTGCTTACTCTCTTTAGCATCAGAATCCTCCTTATCCTTTTTATTCTTCTCCTCCTCCTCCTCCTGTTCTTGCTTCTTCTCTAATAGGTCAGTCACAAGTCTAACAATTTTATTATGTGACTGTGCCAATAAGTGAAAAAATAAGTTATGTAAATTTTAATCAATACGCAAAGATATGTTGAAAGAAGTTTATTTTGCCCAAGGGAATACATATAAGATATTTTACGTCAAGTGTAATTTTGTGTATATGCACATGTATCCACACATCATAAAGGGAGGGAGAGACTGTAAATGCAATACAGTAAGCATTTTAAAAATGCTTCCTGGAGCAAGGCAGTTATGCTTTGGTAATCCTGACTAAATGAAGGGAGGCAAGTAGCTATTACTTTCCTGGTTACAGGGCGATGCTCACAGCTTCCACAGCAGAGCAGCCATGTGGTATATGGTACTTGGATGGTGTGGACAATGGAGAGAAAACTCAGGATCTTGACAGAGGTGTTGGAACTGTTAGATTCTGTAACAGTTTTCAGTAGTCATCAGTGCTGGGAAAACCGCTTTACGGTGAGATGAGTGATGATCCACAAAAGAACTAATTTAGGGACATTGAATATCATGTAAGCCAAGGTTTTTAAACTTCTACTCTAGGCATGAATAAAAAGTTGCATTAAAGCAGATTTTATCTCAAGAAAAATGACTCGGACGGCTCATTTTGATATTCAAATCGAAAAGTAAGAAAAATTATCTTGCTGGAAGAGAAAGAGAAAGAACGTTTTGTGACTTATACCTATAGAATTTCAAAGATGAAATGAACCAATTCAAAATCTCTACTTATCTCATGATAGTCTCCTATGTGTTCTTCTAAAAGTTTTACAGTTTAAGTTTTCAATATAGGCTATGATCTCTTTTGAATTGCTATTTGTGTAGAGAGTATAATACACCAACGTAAGTGATGCTTTGAGGGGCAGTTATGACTTGAAGTGAAGGAGCTGTTAGCGTCCCATAGATGAATAGGAAGAATCATGCGTGGTTATTTGCCTGGAACGGTCTTGGTTTATGCCTGCTCTTTGTGCAGATTTATCAGTAATGCCCACCTTTTCTCTCTAATGTACTCCCATTTGTCGCTAAGTGGTCATCACTACACACATCTACCTTTCAACATAAGGAGGTGTAGAGCTGCTGAATGACATTTAGATTAAACAAAGGTCGGGTTTAACAAGAATCATCTGAAACAAAAAGAAATAGTTTTCCTTTTTGATACTATCATGTTTTCTGTTCTCTTCTACATCTACTCACCACTATTTATCAGTTTTCATTTTTAAATGTGGTCTAAATGGTGACGTTAGAATCAGATTATCATACCATTGCCAACATCAAAATAATGAAAAAAGAATCAATAGAATGGGACTCTATTTATAGTTGCATTTTTTGTTTGTTTATTTTGTTAACAAATATAAACATTGATTTTTCTCTC
This sequence comes from Pteropus medius, assembly GCF_902729225.1. Taxonomy (NCBI): domain Eukaryota; kingdom Metazoa; phylum Chordata; class Mammalia; order Chiroptera; family Pteropodidae; genus Pteropus; species Pteropus medius. The sequence goes on along the minus strand of NW_024347788.1, from coordinate 271,188 downwards.
CCTTGCATGTGACTGTCTCCAATTAAAAAGATATAATAGTTCGATAAAACAGACTTTATTTCTAGTAACTCAAGTAATATGTGAATTAATCCATCATGAGCAGAAAGCTGGATCAAATGTTAAATAAAGTATTAAAAAATTATTGTAGATATACTCACTCTTGGTTTAAGAATGATCAACTATAACCTAAGGATGTATATGTAACCTTGGAAAAGACCCTGAATCAATTTAAATTTTTGTGCAATAGAAATAAAAATGGCACATGATTTATAAGTACTTATAATAATTGTTGAGAATATTAGTAAATATAAAATACCAGTATGTGATTAAAGTGTTTAGTTCATTTATATTTAATGTAGTTAATCATATAATAGGATTTACCTCTGCCATTTTGATCTTCGTTTTGTATAAGACATGCCATTTTTTGTTTCTCTGTTTCTCCAATATTGCTTTCTTTTGTGTTAAATAGTATTTATTTTCTTATATACTTTTATATCTGCTGTTTATTTAACTGTATTTTTGAGTTATTATCTTAGTAGTTGCCCTGGCTATGAAAATACATATCTTAACTTTAAAACAATCTAGTTTAGTTAAATACCAACTTGATTTCAATATAATACAAAAACATCGTGCTAATATGGCTTCATTCCCATATCTCTCCTTTTGCTATTCTTATAATACAGATTACATCTTTGTACATTATAAGACCATGAATCTTATTGTTGTGTTATATATTTTTCTTTTAAAACAGATTTAAAAAGTTATAAGAATGCATTTATATTCCTTTATATTTACCTATGTAGTTACTTTTACCGGTGCTCTGTATTTGTGTGGATTTGAATTACTGTCTAATCTCCTTATTTTTAGTATTTGTCCTGGGACAAGTTTGCAAACAGTAATCCCTCAGTTTATTTTTCTGAGAATATCTTTGTTCTATCTTCATTTTTAAAAGACAGTTTTGCTTCATGTAAGATTCTAAGTTGACCTTTTTTCTTTCAGCAGTTTGAATGTCATATGCGATGATTAACATTATGTGTCAATTCGGAAGATACTTTTGGATGAGATAAACCTTTAAATAGGTAAACTTCAAATAAAGCAGATTGCCCTCCATAATGTGGGTGGGCCTCATCCAATCAGTTGAAGGCATAGATAGAACAAAGGGTCTCCATCTGCTGACCTTCATACTGGAACTGCCCATTTAGATTTCCTGAGTCTTGAGCCTGCCAGCCTACATGGTAGAATTTGAACTTCCTAGCCTTCATAATCATGGGAGCCAATTCCTTATAATAAATCTCTTCACATACATAGGTGAGATACACACCACACCCACCACACACACACACACACACACACCCTCCCTATTCTACTTCTCTGGAGAACTCTGACTTATACAGATGTTGGTACTGAGAGTGATTCTAGAGGAACAGGATCTTAGGATGAATTTTGTGAATTAGTTCTGGAGTTTTTAGAATTGGCTCTCTAATCTGATTAGATTTTAAGACACTAATGACTCTGTTCCCAGTATTAAAGAGAAACTGTTCATGATGTGATAGGCAATAGAGATACACAAAATATCACCATTGGGTATTTCTAATCAAACATTTACCGGAAGCAAGGATGTGAGTGACATTGTATATGATACTTTCAAATATTTTTGTCAAACTACTACTATAATAGGATTGAGTATTTGCTACTAATGTCACTAGACAAAGCGGAAAGAAACAGATGAGCTCTGGGATTCAAATTCCCAGCTCAAGTGCTGCATAAATGACCTAAAGACTTCTATGTCTCTACTGAAAGATACACTTTTCTCTTGTAGCCACAAGTCTGAGGTTGCTGAAAACCAAATCCAGAATCTAATCTTTTAAGAGGCTGACGGACAATGCAAATTGCATTCCCAGCCTCACAGGGAGTGCCCTACTTTTAAACTGAGAGAACTGATTGGAAAGGAGAAGGATCCTGAAAGTTGGGAATGGGATGCATAGAAAGATACTGACGAAATCAGGGACTTTGAGCCCCTAAATTCTGAGGAATCTTCTCTACCAGTAGAAACAGCCTCTCCACCCCTAGATTAACCCTGCATTTCCTAAGGAAACTGTAATGGCTTCTCCTGAGGCAGTTACCATGGAAGACAGTGCTGATTCTCCTCAGGATCCACCCTCAATCCTGCTCTGCTTATAGACTTATAACTAGACTCGATTTCCAGCAGACCCCAAGGAGAGGCACAAAGTGTGATCCACAAGGTGAGTTACACTCCAAAATTACTACTTGAACTTTCTAATTTATAAAGACAGAATCTAAGGAATATATCCTGAGAATGGATATTAAGGATATTGCATAATGATGAAAGGAACATAAAATTGGATCAGGCAAAATTTATTGGTATGGGCCCACTAAGTGGGGATTTTAAATTTAATAGTATAGATTGGGGAATTAGAAAGAGCTATAACAGTTTGGTTGGTTATGTGACTGAAATAAGGACTGAAAAGTGGCCCAGAGTGAGTGAGCTGGAAGTCCCGGACTTGCCACGGTTTACTGTAGAGGAAGGAATTCAGAGGCTTAGGAATATTAGAATGTTAGAGTGGATTTGTCATTTGAGACCTACTCATCCATCCTGCAGGGTCCAGAAAACACATCTTTCATCATGACCGTGAGAAATTTATCTGTGAGGGAAGCTTTAGCATCTTTGAAGCGTTCTATCATTGTTCTTTCCCGAAGGCCAGACCTTACAGTAGGAACTGAGGTCACTGAATTGGGAAATCTAAATGCGATGGGAGTATTTGGATCCTGTGGTGCCAGTGGCCAAGTGGTGGCACTCAGCCATCAGAGGCAAGGTTGGTGTGGTTACTGTAATGGATGGCAGAGTCCAAGAAGCAATCAGAATAGTCTGACTCATGCAGCACAAGGGGATTGGCCAGTTGATCATGGTGTACCTAGAAACGAAATACATGGGAAGCCTATTAAAATCTTACTTGATCTATATAAGCAGAAAAGTTCCAGGTTGAGTTAACAAAAGTCTAGTCTAAATGGTAAAAGCAGACAGTCATGGCCCATTAATCAGTCCCCGGCCCTGAGCCAGTTTGTAGTCCCAGAACCCCTTGAATGAAGGCAAGCCGGTTCCCCTTAAGAATGGACGTTGGTACAATGCCAAAAATTTGTACTATTAATCCTTCTCCCAGCCTTCCCCAAAGGAACTTAAAATCTTATTATACCAGTTTAAATGTGCATTGAGGGAAGTGAAATAATCAAGTCTTTTGGGGCCACTGGGTACTGGCTCTCAAGTGACACTAGTTTCAGGAAACTAGTTTACCACTCAGAAAAGGGGCTTATGCAGGACAGATGTTCACTGGAGTTTTCGTTTAGATTCATCTCACAGTGGGCCTTTGGGTCCCTGATCCTATCCTGTAATTATCTCCCCAACTTTAGAATGTATGTCATAGTATAGTCTGCATCTGACAGAATCCCCAAATTGTTCTCCTGACCTGTGGAGTAATGGCAGAAAGGCCAAGTGGAATCCACTAGAACTGCCTCTACCTAGAAAATAATAAACTGAAAGCAATACCATCTTCATGGAGGGATTGCAAAGATCAGTGCCACTGCTTGGAGGGTGCAGAGGTGCTGATTCCCACATCTCCATTCAACTTGCCTTCTGTCCTATGCAGAAGACAGGTGGATTTTGGAAAATGACAGCGGAGATTATTATAGGCTTAATCATGTGGTGACTTCAGTTGCAGCTTCTGTATCAGATGTGGTTTCATTGCTTGAGCACATTATCACATCCCCTGGTACCTGGCACGCAGCTACTGATTTGGCAAATGTTTTTTTTTCCAACCTCTGTTAATAAAGACCACCAGAGCATTTAGCTTTCAGCTTGCAAGGCCAGCAATGTGCCTTCATGTCCTACCTCAGGAATATATCAACTCTCTAGACTGTCATAATTTAGTTTACAGAGATCTTGATTGCCTTTCTATTCCACAAGGTATCACATTAGTCTATTACATTGATGACATTATGCTGATTGAACCTAATGAAGAAAAAGTAGCAATTACTCTAGACTTATTGATAAAACATTTATGTGTCAGGAGGTGGGAAGTAAATCCGACAAAAATGCGGGAGATTTTTACTTTAGTGAAATTTCTAGAGAGTCCAGTGGTGTGGGGCATATTGAAGTATCCCTTTTAAGGTGAAAGATAAGTTGTTGAAGCTGGTCCCTCCTGCAACCCAAAAAAGAGGCAAGGTGCTTCCTAGGCCCTTTTGGATTTGGGAAGCAATATATTCCTCGTTACTCTGGCCCAATTACTGAGTGTCCTGAAATGTGGCCCAGAACGAAAGGCAGCAGACTGCCTTTGGACTTCATCTGAACCATCATCTCTCCTAGGGCTTTGCCTGTCAGCATTTAGACTAGGGTTGTACCATCAACTTTTTTGGGTCTTGAGCCTTTGTGCCATAGTGCATATTTTAAAATTCTTAGCCTCCATAATCACATGAGCTAATTTCTTCTTTTTTCTTTTTCTTTCCTTTCCTTCCCTTCCCTTTCATTCCTTCCTTCCTTCCTTCCTTCCTTCCTTCCTTCCTTCCTTCCTTCCTATCTTCTGTCTATGACATAGATTTATACATATACATAGATATATATCTATATACCTATATACTTATATATTCTATATCAATATGTATATCATCTATATCTATATCTATATCTATATCTATATCTATATCTATATCTATATCTATATCTATATCTATATATCTATATATCTATATCTATCTATATCTAATCTATCTATCTAATCTCCTATTCATTCTGGAGAACCCTGACTAATCACCATCTCATTTCCTTTGTTCTTTATTGTTTCTGATGGGAAGTTAGCTCTAAACCTTTTTGGCGTATACTTGTATATGATATGTCCTTTTTCTTTTTTTGCTTTCAAGATTATGTCTTTTTCCCTCAACATTTTTACTATGACGTGTCTTTGTTTGGATCTCTTTGAGTTTATTCTACTTCTTGCATATATTCATATTTTTCAACAAATTTAGGAAGTACTTGACCATTATATCGTCAAATAATCTTTCTGACACTTTCGTTTCTCTCCATATGAGTCTTGTAATATGCTTATGTTGGGATGCTCAATGATGTTTCACAGGGCTCCGAGGCTCTGTTCATTTTTTCATTGTTTTTCTTTTTATTCTTGGGACTAGATGATCTCAATTGCCCCATCTTAATTTTCACTGATTCTTTCTTCTGGCAATTGACATCTGTAGTTGTGCTACTCTAGTGATTATTTTATTTACTGTCCTTTTTACATCCAGAATTTCTGTTTGGCTATATTTATGATTTCTATTTCCTTATTGATATTCTCTATTTGGTGAACTATCAGTCTCATATTTTCCTTTAATTCTTTAGAAATGGTTTCTAAAGTTCTTTGAACATATTTATAATGGCTGGTTTAAGTATCTATTAAGTCTAACATCTGGTCTTCTTCAGGACTAGTTTTTATTAACTGCTTTTATTGCTGTGTGTGGGCCATTATTTTCTATTTCTTTGCATGTGTCATAATTTTTTATGAAAAATCAACCTTTTAGGTAACATTATGTTGCTACTCTGGAAATCAGGTCACCCTTCCGGCCTTCTTAAGGTTTGTTGTTACTGTTTGTTTGTTTTAGTGACCTCTCTGAATTAATTTTGTAAAGTGTGTATTTGTGTGTGTGTGTAGCCACCGAAGCGTGTGCTTGATTAGCCTACTGATTGGCTCATGATTGGTCACAGATTTAAAAAAATGCCTTGAACCTGTATGTCTCCTAGCCTTTGTTGTGGGGGATCTGTGTGTTTGAGACATACTTTCTACCTTCCAGCACACAACTTACAACTCTGCTTTAGTCTTTATTTGCTTCTTGCACCAAGCCTTAAGATCAGCCAGAATGGAGAAATTAAGATTTTCTTGGATCATTCCTGGGCACGCACATAGCTTTGGACATGCTTTTGGAATTATAGATTCCCAAAAATATCTTAGCACTTTATAAAGACGCTCTTGAATGTCTCATCCCCAAATTTCTTCTTTTCAGTTTTTTGGTCAGTTGGGCCGTTGGTAATTGTAGTTAATGTAGTGGTAATATTAAATAATCGCTCCTGACTATTCAGAAAGCACTCTGGTGACAGGACTTTTCACAGAGAACAAGCTCCGAATAAGATACAACAAGCCCCAAGAAAGGAGCTTTACACCAAGGAACTCCATGGAACTTAAATAGTGATAATTCTTAGGGAATCTAGCTTTGGGGAGAATTCTGGACCATATGTCTCCTCTATTGGCTTCTGGACTCCAGGTTTCCACAGCTACTGCAGTTACTAGCGTGTAGGTATTTAAGTCTGCAGTGGAGCTGAGAAAAAGGAAGCTAGATTAAGGCAGATTAAAAGGATATCAAGCTTGCTGTTGTTACCAAGATTTAGACATTTTTCTTGAATGAGTACTCTTTGTATCGTTGGGTTTCTTTAATTTAAATTTCAAGAATTCTGGGAAATTTGCTTTTTCGTAAGTTTTGTTAGTGTTCTTATTACTTTTATTGAGAGGGGGGTTTTTAGAGGCGTTACCTTTTAGTCTGTGTTTCCCCTCCTCTCTCAAGCTTTATTTTCTCTAAGTGTTTACTCTAGAAATACAGTTGTTCATTAAATTTTTCTTTACATGATATCTAATTACTAACTTTGTTTTTATTCACATTACTACTGTTTGAAAGCTAGTTGTCAAGCACAGTGTATATTATCTATACATTGTACAGAACTTTGTTTCCTAACATACTGATTTAATTTTCTATTTCCTTACTACAAGCATACAATTATTTTCCTTTACTTAAAGATAAAACATAATTATTTTCCTTTACTTAAAGATAAAGATAAAATAATTAGCCTGGAATTGAAGACTATCATATTCTGACCCTACTTATCTCTCAGTGCATTGACTACTAATTATCTCAAGACTTCGGAAATAAATTAGAACACGAACTTGACTTTTGATTTTTATATTAATAAAATAACACAGTTAGTTTAGACTAACCATGTTCTGTCAGTTGTGACATAATAGAGAAGGCGTGAAGTCTGAGTTCATTAAGTGGGCGGACACTCAAACATTGGGCAAAACAATTTGAATTCTCTGGTCCTATTTTCTGAGCATCAGTGTACATACTAACCCTGTCGTGAGGATCAAGGATCAAACAAGATTAGATATAAAACGCAATTCAAATGTCATTTACTGTTATTTGTTACATGCTACATATTCTAGAAAAGATTTATAAGCAAAATTTTGATGGAAACTCCCCAATCAAATAAGATAGCCAAGGGCATTCTTACAGTTTAATGGAAGGATCTCGTACTGTGCCCTTAGGAAAGGGTAACGGGGATATAAATGATGTAAAATGGCTTATAGCACATATGATTTTTTTTTCTTTTTGCTGTGTTCTCATGTAGCACAATGGTATACTGCATTCATCCCTGAAAATAGAGAGTGAATGGGCAAACATTGATCAACATTTATAGAGCCATTTTCCAAGCAAGAATGATAATGTTTCTACCAAACGTGAATATTTCAAGCCTAATTTTATTCTAAAGCAGTTTATCAGACTTCTTAGGCTCGAAACGAAATATCCTTTCAAAAATCTGATAATATTCACCCAATATCCAGTCTGGCCTTCCTTTTTATAGTAACTGAAGGCCTACTATTTAGATGACCATGTAGAATAAAGTCTAAATTTGTTTTATTAATAATCTCTCTGAATGTGGTTTTTAATATAATGTTTTTATTATGATTTTATTTCCAAAGTAGCAAGATGCTTGGCGAGGATTATATGACTTCTAAGAAATAGAGGGTTCCCCCCAAATAGACAGCATTTATGTTACTAAAACTTCTACAGGTAATTGTGTCTTAAGATCACAAAGAACAAAAAATCAAAATAACCTAACCAATAATACTTGAGTAGTTCAGAGATACCTTAGCTATATCTTAGATATAGTATGTCATACAAATTGAAAACCCCTACTCCCCCTTCTCTCAAATTGTCACCTTTCTATAGTCTTTCATTATCATTGTATAACACTACCATTCAGCAAATCACGAAAGAATTTATCCATTATATCACACTCTTTTCCCCGCTCTTATCCAATCCATTGAGATTTCCGTCTATGTTATCTTCTTAATAACTGTTTACTTTGTTGTAACCTCACTTCCATCAGCCTAGCCTACATTTATATTCTTAATCTAATAGACTCCTCTAGGCTTCTGAACTGATGTCTCCGAAGGTATTAGTTTCTCATTTCAATTATCCTCTCTACTATAGCTAGTGTGTTTTTTTTTTCAAGTTGCAAATTGATCATGTCACATGCCAACTGAATTCTAATCAGAGCTTTTCCATTCTTCTTACAGTAAGGCCTAAAACTCCAAAGATAAGGGCTAATTGTTCTGAGCCCTTGCCTATCTTTCTAGCTTTATTCCATAATGTGTTGCATATTTGAAAGTTGCTAGAGAGTAGATCTTAAAAGTTCTCACTTTTACACACACAAAATTGTAATAATGTGAGGAGACAGGTGTATTAATTAACCTTATTGTGATAATCATTTGCATTATATACATATCAAATCATTTTGTTGTATACCTTATGCTCACACAATGTTATATGTCAGTTATATCCCAATAAAGCTAGAAAAATTAAAAAGAAATGTAGAGTTGGGAAAACATACACACAGTTAGCTGTCATGAGCAAGTCTGAGTGAGATCCTTCACACAGCTGGTTTCAAAAACTTGGGATCTCTGCACATGTTATTTCCTAGACTTTAAAATTTAAATCCTATTATGTCACTCACTAGCTTTAAAACAGTTATTTTACATTGCCATTAGAATAAAATTAGGAATCCATACCTGTGATACCCTAAATATGTCTTCTGCCTACCCTACCAACTTCATCTCTTATTGCCCTTTATCCACTTTGATTCAACAACACAAGCATTCTGGTAGGTCCAATAATTCATCAAATAATTCTCTCCTTACCCTCATAGTATTTTTGTCTCTTCTACCTGTAATAATTTCCTGAGGGTCTTCTTTTAGTTGTCTCCATCTTCCCTTTCAGGTCTCAGCTTGAATGTCACTTCCTCAGAAAGACCTTCTCTGACCTTTTTATATAAAGTTGAATTCTCCAGGGTACTTTTCACAGTCTATAATTACTTAGTTATTATTTACTTTAATTATTTGCATATTTATTTCTCATAACTCTAGAAGAGTGTAAGAGACTTAAATACAGAGACCAGATCTGTCTTATTTACTATTGTTTTTCCTAGGCTGAGCACCTATTACATCAAGCATATATTTTTTTAGTGATTAAATGTTTTATATGCATTTTAAATATATTTTAATCAAAAACTTAGTAAGACAATAGACTGATAGTAATAGTGCTAAAATGTATAACTCTTCATAAAAGTCATAATTTTATATTAATTCTTAAAATACATGAGATATTGAATTTGCATGGTACTTTTAGATGAATTACATTTAGCATGTAGGACAGACTTTTATTTATTTATTTTTTAAATTTATTTTAATTTATTTTTAAAATCTATTTATTTAAATTAGTTCCAAGTATGCAGTACATTAGTTAGAAATCTATATAGTTCATAAAACGATCCCTCCAATTGCTCCCTCCCTCCCCTGGCCCTCCACCTAGCCATCATATTAATGCTCACTGCATTCCCTCTGCCGTGCTCCCCATCCCTGTGACCAACTATCAATTAATAATTTGTACTTCTTTAACCCTTCACCCCATTCTCCCAGCCCCCCAACCTTCCTCCCCGCTGTCCATCACCAAATTGTCCACTATATTTGTGAGTCTGTTTTTGATTAGTTTGTTCTTTTCATTCCTTAGATTCCACATATAAGTGAAATCATATAATATTTATCTTTCTCTGACTTATTTCACTCAGCGTAATAATCTCTAGGTCCTTCCATGTTGTTGCGAATGGTAAGATTTCATTTTTTAATGGCTGAGTAATATTCCATTGTATAGATGAACCATAATTTCGTTATCCAATTATCTGTTGATGGGCACTTAGGTTGCTTCTATATCTTGGCTATTGTAAATTGTGCTGCCATGAATATTGGAGTGCATAGGTCTTTCCAAATTATTGTTTTGGTTTTCTTTGGATAAATACCCAGAAGTGCAATTGCTGGGTCAAAAGGTATATCCATTTTTAATTTTTTGAGAAACCTCCACGCTGTTTTCCACAGCAGCTGTACCAATTTGCAATCCCACCAAAAACGTATGAGGGTTCCCTTTTCTCTATATCCTCGCTAACGCTTGTTGTTTTTTGATTTATTGATGATAGCTATTCTGACAGGTGTGAGGTGATATCTCATTGTGGTTTTAATTCGCATTTCTCTGATGGTTAGCAACTTTGAGCATCTTTTCAAATGTCTATTAGCCATCTGTATTTCCTCTTTGGAGAATTATCTGTTCAGGCCTTCTGCCCATTTTTTAATTGGATTGTTTTTTGTTGTTGAGTTGTGTAAGTTCTTTAAATATTTTGGATATTAACCCTTTATCAGATGTATCATTAGCAAATATCTTCTCCCAAACAGTCAGTTGTCTTTTTATTTTATTGATGGTTTCCTTTGCTGTACAAAATTTTTTAGTTTGACTAAAATATTTGTTTATTTGTTTATTTTTTCTTTTGTTTCCCTTTCCTCAGGAGATATATCTGAAAAGAAATTCCTATTAGTAATATCAGAGGGTTTTCTGCCTATGTTTTCTTGTAGAAGTTTTATGGCTTTGGGTCTTACATTTAAGTCTTTAATTCATTTTGAGTCAGTCTATTTTTGTAAACTGTGTAAGAAGATGGTCCAGCTTTTTTTTTTTTTTTTGCATGTATCTGTCCAATTTTCCGAACACCATTTATTGAAGAGACTGTCTTTACCCCATTCTATATTCTTACCTCCTTTGTCATATATTAAGTGAGCATTTAGGTGTGGATTTATTTCTGGGCTCTCTATTCTGTTCCATTAATCAATATATCTGTTTTTATGCCAGTACCATGCTGTTTTGATTACTGTAGCCTTGTCAATTAATGTGATACACTACATTAACAAATCGAAATATAAAAACCATATGATCATGTCAATAGATGCAGAAAAAGCGTTTGACAAAATCCAGCATCCATTTATGATAAAAACTCTCAGCAACGTGGGAATAGAGGGAACATATCTCAACATAATAAAGGCCATATATAACAAACCTACAGCTAACATCATACTCAATGGAGAAAGGCTAAAAGTATTTTCCTTAAGATCAGGAAGAAGAAAAGGATTCCCACTTTTACCACTCCTCTTCAACATTGTTTTGGAAGTCTTAGCCACAGCAGTAAGACAAGAAAGAGAAATAAAAGGCATCCAAATTGGAAAGGAAGAAGTAAAACTCTCGTTATTTGCCGATGACATGATACTATATATAGAGAACCCTAAAGATTCCACCAAAAAACTATTAGAACTGCTCAATGAATTCAGTGAAGTAGCAGGTTACAAAATAAATATTCAGAAGTCAGTGGCATTTTTATACATCAATGGTGAACTTTCAGAAAGAGAAGTTAAGAAAACAATGCCATTTACAATTGTGTCAAAAACTATAAAATACCTGGGAATCAAATTAACGAAGGTAGAAGACCTGTTTTCAGAAAATTATAAGTCATTGAAAAAAGAAATTGAAGAAGATACAAATAAATGGAAGCATATACCCTGTTCGTGAGTAGGAAGAATCAATATCATTAAAATGACTATACTACCCAAAGCAATCTATTCAATGCCATTCCTATCAAAATACCAATGGCATTTTTCATAGAGCTAGAACAAATAATCCTAAAATTTATATAGAGCCATAAAAATCCCTGAATAGCCATGGCAATGTTGAGAAAGAAGAACAAAGTTGGAGGTATCACACTACCTGATATCAAACTATACTACAAAGCTACAATAATCAAAACGTCATGGTACTGGCATAAAAACAGACTTTTAATTTAATTCAACTAAAGAGAATTTTGGATTGAGAGGAACTGTAACCAAGGAGTCTCATATACACATAGGCTTACTATAACTGCTGAACCTTTAGGCTTTAAGACATTGTCATAATCCAGTGAGCCTTTTATGGGCCTTGAAAATGAGTGACTATAGTATTTTGTACATGAAAAAAATGTGAGTAGAGTGGCTAGATGGAAGTCTCTCTGGTAGATTAAAGATAGCTGCACTTTTACCCTTCTTATCAAGAGGTGAGATTTATGCCTCCTTCATTATGTCTGGAAGGACATAGTGACTTACTCTGACCAATAAAACAAGAATGTAAATGATTGTGTGCTAAATTCTTGGCCAAGTTATCGAGAGACCGGAAGCTTCCACTTACTGTCTCTTGGAATATTCATTCTTAGAGCTCAGTTACCAATTTCTGAAGAAGTCCAAGCATCCATGTGGAGAGGCCAACATGGAAGAAGCAAAGCCACTGGACAACAGTCCTAGACTAGCTACAGTTACACCTGCTCTGACTGGATGTGCCACCTAGGGAGTGGATTAGCCAGGTCCATCTGAACCTCTCAGGTGATGTCTTAGAAAAAGGATGCCCCAGTGGAATCCTTCCCTTGCAGATGTTTGAGCTAAATAAAGTGTTTGTTGTGTTTAAAGCCGATATGTTTTGAGATGGTTTGTATTATAGTACAAAATAACCAGAATGAATACTTGGATGATTATATCATTATAAGGATGTCAGATCATTTAGAATTTTTTTTTTTTTGCATCTAATTGTACACTTTTACATCTATGCTCAGATACTTTAGATCTCAAAAATACTTGCTCTGGTGAGAAAATAATAATTTGTTGAATAAATAAGTGTATGTCCCCACTTTGTACTAGGAAATCGCTATTAGAAGATAAATGAGATGTTATTCAAAGCAGTAATTTCACTTTCATCATTGTTATTATAAGCATATAAATAGCCCTTGCCCTCTAGGAGAAGGCTTTTATCAAAGTAATATTTGTACATAATGCCAAAATAGTTGAAAAATATAAAAGCAGTCAAATATGTATTTGGTACGATATAGTCAAAAGAAATAGTTGTCATTTTCTAAGCTGAATTTAAGTGATCCTTTTATTCAATTGACAGGTTATTAATTGGCTTGGACAGAACATTATATATAGCCCCAGACATAGGTATGTAGCAAGGCCAAAACAGTTTGATAAACCAATATATAATATTAGTGACTAACACATAAATATGTATTGAAATTACTAACATTAGTAAGGTTTTAATATTTATGGTGACTTTATGAGCAAGACAAATATAAAACTGACAATTTTTTATCTGATTAGAAAATCTTGATTTTTGTAACATATATATTTTCTACAAAATGGTTATAAAGGATAAGAAAAGTTAATGGGCTTTTGAAATTAAAAAAAAAACCAAACTTTTAAATAGCATTGAAGGCATTATTTTGAATTGCCTTATCTTTTCATACCATTTTCTTGTTTCTCTTCCTTTTTTTTGTATCAGTTTCCAGATTTATCGGCAAGGTTTATCAGTGGGTCATGAAAAAAAATTTGCTTTTGGGCCCATAGACATTGTGGGTAGAGAATTCCCAAGCAGAGTTAGCAGAACAATCCAAAACCAGAACTGAAGAGAAATATGACTCTTAAAATGGAGCAGCCTGTGCATCCATAGCACTAGTCCATCTTGGGTACTTAGGAACTAATATTGTCTGGGTAATTTGAAATACATCCTAATGTCGATATGTACAGTACCAACTAGTATATGTTATCTATAGGAATACAGTATTTCAGTGAAGTTGTGTTTGCGTTTGGGCTGGGTGGGAGCAAGAAGCAAAGTCACTGTTGAATAGTTCTTGGGAAACATGATGTCCTTTGTTTTATGAGTTCCCCATATCTTTCCACAAAAAGAGTATAAATGCAGCACCTATGAAATGGAATTCACCAGTACAAGATTGTATGGTTTCTTTTGTGCCTCTCCCCTCCCTCCCTCCCTCCCTTTCCTTTCTATCTCTCCTAAACTCTTTTCCTTGTTCCAATCTTCTTCCATCTGCATCATTCTCTCCCCTTCCCCATTATGTCTATTTCTCCTTCCTCGTCTTCTTACTAGATGTCTCTTAACCACTAGAACTAGAACTTCCCCTGATATTTAGAGAGAGCACCTGCAAGACAAGTACACTTTCTATGTAATAATTATAGCTCTGGTGCACATTTTTATATGCTCTCCTACTCTGCAACTTCCCATGGCCACTGTAAGCCCAAACAGCCCCCTTTAGCTTTGGCCTAGGCTGAAGGAATTGAAGCAGTATAGTCCTCACTTCATTTTCTCTCATCACTCACCCTTGAAAGCAGGACTAGCATTATTTTTATCTCAAGTCCCACATTTCCAGAGAAGAGTTGTGTCTAAAGTCAGTTCTGTCTTTCCTGAGCCACATCCTGCTTGCCCATAAACTTCTAAATGTGAGGCCTCCCGAGACTCTCTCTTTACTCATGTGGAACATAAAAAAGACAACATCCAAAAGTAGAAACCAGAGAAGGAAGAAAGATTTTTGTCTAACTCCAGATTCTTTTTTGATAGCTTCACACTTCTCATTAAATCTTCTTAGTTCATCATAGAACATCTCATTTTATTCTCAGTTATCAAATGTTCTGCATAGTTACAATTCTTTTCAAAAGTCCACGGTTGGAAGAGTATTAGCTAACAGGCACATAGTGTTGGCAAGGTAGCAGGCACAATTTTAAGCAAATTAAATATGTATTAACTCAGTCCATCATTTAGTGATTGTAAGGGCGTGCTTGGAATAGAGTACCATACATGTAGAATTTTATATAGTTGGCTTCTCTCAAGCACAGCAAAATTCCAAGAGCTATAGAAATGTAAAAATATAAAAATATAAAAGAAAAAAAATTGTTCTACTACAAATGATAAATGATGTTAATTTGTTCATGTTCTGATATATAAGGATCAACCGTAGTTAAACTCATGCAATACATGGTTCTGCTTATTCTTGCCCCAACAACCACAAGAAAAGATGATTGACATCAAAATCTGTGTATTAATAATAAGTGATATGCATAGAGTTCTTGCATTTTTCATGAAGTCTCATTTTTTAGCAGAAGTGCTGTCATCAATGCAACTGGTAAAGATCCAAAGGAATTAAAATTTACCTACAAAATATCTCCTTTAAAAATAATCACTGTGTTTTGTGCTCTTAAAAGGAAAATATTACTGATTTTGCAGTTTTTATCACATATATTTTAGGAGTTATCATTTTACTGTTGAAAATATAAACTTTTTTTATATAAAACCTGAATTTTACTCATTTTCTTAATCTTCTTGGTGGCATATTCTAATATCTTATTGATATCTTTAAGCATAAGAAAAATGTAGCTCATTATTATGCAGTGAAATAGTCTTGGTTCCTTTAAAGAAGAATTCTGGTTTAAAGATTTGAAATAAAAATTCTATATGACTATCAATAAAATGCATGGAGATATTGCTTAAAGGTTAATGATGAGCCCAAGGAAACCATTACATATTATTTGTGAAAGTTACTTTAAAAATATCAAGCCTGTACCTTATAACTAGATGTTGAGATTTGTGATAGTATGTGCCCTTTAACAAGAAAGAGAAATAAATAACTTGACCTCCTTGTTGTGTGTGTGTGTGTGTGTGTGTGTGTTTGTGGGTGTGTGTTTGTGATATAGAGACACCTAACATGCATATACACACACATAGTTGATTTAACGACTAAACCAATTAAAAGATAGCAATAATCCAAAGTGAATTATTGAATCATACTCATGAAATTATTTTCTCTTCTGTATTCTGGTTTATGAAAGAGAGCAAAACAATATACCGTATTAACTAAATTAAGAGTTAATTTGTGTGATCTTTGTATTCAACTAAAGTGACAGTGACACCCCTTTACGTGAGTACTTTTTCTTTAAAACAATCTTCTAAGGGATTGTTTGGTAATGTTTACAGAAAATCATTTTTCACATTATGAAAGACTTGAATCCTGACTCTAGGCCTATGAAATAGTTCTTTTTTCAAAGGCTTTTAGTCACATTCTTTTTTGGATGAATGGGTACTTTTTTCTTATCATTTTATATTGCAAAATCCCAAAATATTTTTTAGAAGCAATTGTCATGGATTTACTACATAACCAATTTGACTGGGACTTTTCCGATGGCTCAAAATTGAGCTACTGGGACTCAAGTTGTGAATAAAAGGTAACTAGTTTTTGATAGTCAAGAATTCAGACTTTATAAAAATAGACTTAACTGACTCTTCTCCCTAATACCTTCTATATTTACCTACCTTAAGACCATAAGGCTTTGGCGGAAAGATTATTTATGCTGTGAAGGGTAAGTCTAGTGACTTTACCCAACCTGTTATGAGAAGTTCATCCTTTTCTTCTTCCCAAAATCAAAGTGATCGAGTGCTTCTCAAAGATATTTACTTACAGATGACATGATTACATTCAAGAAGGAAGGCTGCCATTTTTATAACATACTATGCTGAGCTATGGCATTATTAGTCATGATCAGATAAGTTTGAAGGACAAGTCAAGACATGTACCCACTATATTCACCCTAGAGAAAGTTGTCTTCTTAAAATCCAAGGAGTCCCAAGGTAAACATTTTTTGTTAGACTAGCCTGCAATAGATAATGCACAAGCATTGAGTATATGAAAAAATGCCTCCCTCAACTTCTAGTTCAACTTTATCCTCTACTGAGGAAAAGGAGAAGGCATGAGCTAGGGGGCTGCCCAGGCTCTCACTAACTGAGTGATGTTGCAGCAGAAGAGCAGGTATTGGGACAAAGATGACTGACAAGGGTGGCGTGAGAGGCAGCCATTAATATTTGAGAGATCCTCAGAAGCAGGGAGTTCATGATAATAGAAATCTCACATGGATGGTTTTTGAGAATTGAATAAAATATCCAATGAAGAATGCTTGTCACAAAACTGGTGTCCCATAAATGTTAGTTTTTTTTTTTAAATATATTTCTCTACGTGGATTCTGTCAGCAATATCATTCTGCCTTACTGCAGACATAATTTTATTAAAAATGCATTATATTCTGCAGTAGATAGTGAATTTCCTGAACAGGCCCTTAGTCTGCCATTTAAATATCAAATTTCATTATGAGGTGCATTTGAAGGACATTTTAATTATAAATAACATATTCAAGATGATACTAAAGAACTTTAAAAAATAGTTTAATGTTATAAAATATTCACTAAGCTAGTGCTACATGTCTTCATTATGTACACAGTATTCTACCTATATTCTTGTTTCAACTTGTTACATTTGCATATCTGAATAATTCTGACTTCGAAAGACTTTACAAAATGTCCTTTTATTACACAAAGCTGGGGTAGTGTATTAGCAAGGCTGGTGTTATGAAGAGATTCAATAATACTGAGGTTATACAAGGTAGAATTTTGTTCTCCCTCATGTGAGAGTCCAGAGGTAAACAACTTGTCGAAGGTAGATGGTGACATTGATCCATGTGGTCATTCAGGCATCCAGGCTAGTGGAATGTCCCTCTATCTTTATCAAGTGGCTTCCCTGTCGGAGCTTAAGATGGCTGCTACATTGTTACTACTTCCTGTACAAGGAAGAAGGAAAAAGTACAAATATGAACCTAAATTCATACACATTATTTCTACTCAGATTCCACTGTCTAAAACTTATTTAGAGCTATAGCTGGTAGAAGAGAAGCTGGAAAATGTAAACTGTAGTTGGACCATCATGTCTTCCGCTAAAACTCAAAGGCAGGACATTTTTATTGCCAAGTAAAAGAATTCTAGTGGACAATTTGCTTTCTCTTCCATGTAAAATACCCTTCATATTCTATATTTGGTTTGCATTAACAAAGTTGTAATCCTGAAGTGTAGAATGACTAATTAATTGTAGGTTACCATGGACATTTAAAGGATCTACTTAGGTTCCCAGATAAAAATCTTCCCAAGTCACTTACCAGTAGTTTCTAAGAGAGATTTGGCAATGAAT
Organism: Pteropus medius; assembly: GCF_902729225.1. Lineage (NCBI taxonomy): Eukaryota > Metazoa > Chordata > Mammalia > Chiroptera > Pteropodidae > Pteropus > Pteropus medius. The sequence continues at coordinate 253,118 of NW_024347788.1, read as the reverse complement.
ACTATTTCCAAGCTTATAGATGAAGGAATTTGTTTGTTAGAAGTTATAGTTATCTATATAATATATGATAATCAGAGAGCAAGCAGGTTTCTCTCTGAGTTAAAAATCAACTTTTGGTTTATCAGAAAGTATGCCATCAAAGATTTCGAAAAGAACAAAATTCATTATTTAATCCTCATGATTTCAATTAGCTTATCAGAGCAAACATATAACATAGACTACATATTAATATTAATGATATAAATATATTAATAATATAAATATGTATGAATATTAATATTAACTTTTTGAGAATCACACTTAAAATGAAGGGGTAGAATAAGAATTTGTCAGCAGATTTTGCTCGTCCAGGAAAGTCATTAAATTATAGAAACTTTTCTTTAAAAGAGAGTATAACTTTTAGACATGAGCAAAGAAAGAAGTTTATCTAAGAGATTCCCAAGGACCACTCTGTAATATTTGAAATGTTTCTCAACCATTATGTCTGTGAATAAATCAGTTAAAGGGCTCAAGCCCTTTACCTCTGGTATTTATATAGAAGGCATGTGGCCTTGCAAGGCTGGCTCCTGCTTTCCTCAGGATCAGAGCTCTGCTCGTCCTGCTGGTCCTGGACCTTCACTCCATGGCAGATAGGCAGCTTGTAGTCAGGCTGTGTTCTTACCATTGGCTTCAGAGCCTTCCCATTTCTGCCTGGGTAGCACTGAGCACCTGGTGTGGGCTTATAACTGTTCTTTGATTTCATAAATTGTTTAATAGGCTATTAAAGTTTGGATTAAAGAGCTTACTACAAGAGGATGTAAGAAAGTAGATGGTTGTTTTTTAAGCCTGGAAGTCTTTTTCATTTTACCCTTTCTGTATAGATATGTGTGTGTGTGTGTGTGTGTGTGTGTGTCAGAAAGAGAGAGAGAGAAATTGTGGCTGGGATATAAAGATAAAACAGTTTAGTCCTCAGAGTTCAGTTTCCATAATCAAATTCACATACAGGATTTTATCACATGGCTATTGTGAAGATGAAATATTAAAATTAACATCTATAAAAGTGCTTGTAAATTGTGGAGTGTCATTTAGATTTAAGGTTATAATAAATTATGAAATCAGGTATAAATCAAATAGTTCAATAGAAGGTGGTGTCTATTAATTCAAGATGACAGTGGGAAAAATCAATAGATTTAAATCCTAGGTAAGGGAATGCATCTATAGCTTTCTAAAAAATCTTAGCCACTGTCGTTATAATATTTTTTGCTTATGCTGATGGTACATATTTGCTCTCTTTAATTTATGTCCCAGGCAATTTTGTGTTATCATAGAGACCAGGTTTTGTAACTTTTTAAAATGGAATTGTTTGGTTGTTTATGGTTGCTATGTTAGAAGTGACGAGCATTCATAACGAATTTTGTTTTATTTAAAACAAGTCCATAATGTACTCAGTTGCATGGCAACAGGAGATATTTACCTGTGTCTGTATTATGTCTATGGGAAGTATTTCTGTTGAAGTCAAAGTATGCTATTCAACTTTTGTAGAACATAGAAGCTGTCATGGAGTATGGCTGTACTTTGGACATCTACATGCCTTTAATACCCTCAAGGATTTAGTTTTCATTACGGCATACTTTAAACGCTGTATTGATAAGAGAAATAATTTCTTTATTCATATCAATGACTACAAACTCCCTCTTCACATTTTTATTTCTGCATTTGAATTAAAGAATACATATCAAAACATCAATTCATCTGCATTCAAAGAGAGGCAGGCTTGCATGAATTACATGGCTTTTTTTTATTTTCTATAGAGCACAATGATTCAGTGTTTAATATAATAACTATAACTAATTTCAGGTAAGAATCTGACACTCTTTAATGAGTCCTGTATAGTCTTGGAGAACTGTGTGAAGCAATGAGGCATTGCCTAAAACATTTAGGAAAGATATTTGTATGTAGATTCCAAATCAAAAATACCTCTTATTTGGCAATTAGATCATTAGCCTTCTACCCCTTCTCAAAACTTTACTCTGGGGAGGTTCGCATTGCCCCACACTTGCATCTCACAGAACGGCTGACAACTCCTGTAAGGTTTCTCTCTCACTGCAAATGGCCAATGAGACCTAAAGCTTGTACATGCCAAGTTGATACACTTCTCTCTAACAGTGATTGTTTATTTCAAAATTAAGTATCTTTCATTCCATTAATTTGAATGTGCTGTGTCACAGAGTCTTGGCACTAATTAGAGTTTGAAGCTCAAAAACAAATTTAAATTCTCTATGTCTGTAGCCCTCCAACATTATTTTTTAATGAGAGAATTTTACCAAAGTCAACAATTAGAAAAACTCATGTACTTTAAGCATGCACAGTGTTTAGATAATAAACAAAGGAACATGTTCTTTAATGAGCACTTTTTTTTCTTCACTGATAGAATTTGCATACTGGAAGCCCGGTCGTGTTGTATTTTCCTTGCTTTTGAGAAGAAAAACTTACACATAGTTACAATATTTAGGGTGTAAATATGCATTTCATGTAGAAAATTACATTTATAGGGAAATGGCAAGAGACTGACTCTAAGAAAAAAGTTATTAGCTAAGCAATTCTTCATACATATGAGATGGCACTAGCAAAAATTCTCATGAGAGAAATTTTATTTCCCTCTAGCCACTCTCCCAGAATCAGCTGCTCCATCCTGCAGACGTATTTTTTATGCAGCGACATTCTTCATTCTGAAGCATTAGGCAACTACCAGCAAAAAAGACCCATATGAATGAAGTGACTTCGCACATAGGAAAAGTCTCTACAGAGCGTTGTCAGGGTGCATGTCCTACTGCTCTGGAAATATTGTGGCAATATGCGAACATCCATTCATTAGTTCTTTCATTCACTACTATTTGATTGAGAACCTGCAATATTCTTGACTATGCTAAACTGTGAAAGATGCTTTTTATATGAATCAGAGGCACTGTCCTTTGAAAACCTAAACTTGAATAATTCAACTAAAAAAATACGAAAGAATAAATATATGCCAATATGATTTAAAGAGATTATGTATTGTACTAATTCAAATTAAATATGTTTATAGCATGTTTAATGCATCAAAAACTACATATTCTTTAAAATAGTAAATAATTGAGAGGAGTACTCTTGATTAATGGCAAGACTATATGCTAACTTTGTTTTTGAGAAAGTGGTGGTGTTTTTGGAGTTTTAGTATTATGATTCTATTAATTATTCCTCATGATTTAAAATTTTAATTAAAAAAATTATTCCTTTAAATGTTGAGTGCTTATTAGGAGAGATATTTTTTAAATACTGGACACTGGAAAATTTGTATTAACATTCTTGGCTAGTATGTTGGTACTTCAGATAGTAGCTAATTTGTTTGTTGTTGCTTCTAAGTCTCTTTTTCAGCCAGTAAACCACATTTGGAGATCTTTTTGTTTTGTTTAGAAAGTTATGAACCAGAAAAATATATCCTGACTTAATTACTAAACGTGTTTCCCATTTTCTCCTCACTTTGAATTCTCAGCGTTTCAAGGCCTGGATTCTGAGGGTTTGGCTTCTGATGGTTCTGGGATCTTTGAGGCTGACATCTAAATATTTACTTCGAGTGTTCTAAAAAATTTGATTAAGGATTAGTGTGTACTTACTCAAGATCCTGCATTCTTTAGTGAGTAGTACATAAATGCAAATGCCGCCCACTGTGATTCCTAAACACACACACACACACTCACACACTCTGCTAGCTTTGGAAATATAAAGCTCAGAAAATATTTAGTAAAAGGTTAATAAATCCCAATAAAATGGAATGATATTATTAGATTCTATAGAATTCTCCACAGATATTATGAATAAATAATATTTATGTTTCAATAAGCTGAGACATTAGTTTAAAGAAATAATGGATCTATTGAAACAGATGTACCTGAAGCAAAAAAAGTTGAGTACCTGAGAGTTGGTTGCACATCACATTTAATTTTAAATGCTGTATACACACACACACATTCTAGAGTGGCTAGCAATTCTCTAAACTCCATTATTCTTTTAATACTTTAATATTAAATTTGCTTAAAATAAGGTTTACATATAAAAGTAACAAGAGAAAGCTAAATCAATACTTTGTAAATATGTCTATTTGTTAACTATGGTTTTTTTTTTTCTGGCCTCTAAAAAATACATTTGGATTTGATGTTAAGGTAGCTTTTAGCTAAAATAAGTAAATAAAAATATATATTACTTTAATTATGGAAAATATTAACTCCAAATAATAAACTCTCTCTCTCTTTTTTTTTTAGTATTTAAAGAGTAATCAAAGAGAGAGAAAAAAAGAGAGAGAGAATATGAATGGTAACCATGCCTTCATCTCTGGCTTAAGAAAAAGAGTAATCTACTTGAATTTCAGATTTTGTCCTCATATTTAATTGAATATGTTGATTTAGAACTGTAAAATTTATTTAAGAATGAGGATATTCTGAATTAACGTAAGAAGAGAAACTATGTACTAGTATTATTTCAAAAAGCTCATATTTCACCTTAGTACCAAATATTGAGGTATTTTATGATTCTAGTACTAATTTCAGTGATGTGTTTCTTGAGTTCAACTTTTTAATAAGTTATATTCACACATATAGACACTATGCATATAGACAGATATCAGACATACAATTAAAAACAAAATTAAAGTATATAAATCAGTATCAAAATCTTTCCCATGTATTCATTTGCATTTTAAAGAAATAAATAAGACAAATTTGAAAACTGTAACGTCAATCAGAACTCTATTAGACATGTCACTTATGGATTTTGGAACATAGTTTTCTTCCCTAGTCATTAAATCAGGTGTTCATGGAAACAACTGTGCTTTAATACCCAAGATATTCTATTTATCCATCTAATCTGCATGATCAACATAGTACTGGGTCTCTCAGGAAACACTGCAAAACTACATAATCATCTTCAGATTTTGAGGCAGACTTTTAACTTTATCTGTATTGGGAATTTTATGTTATTTATGGCATTAAACTCATTCCCCAAGGCAAAGGTCCTCACATTTTTATATATTTTTCTGCCATCAAAGGTTTGTATTTAATGTTAACTAGTTTTGAATGAATGAACCCATTACTTCTTCCCTTAACCTAAAGTCTTTGTGCAGGAATATGTAGGCTAATATTTTTTTCTGCTTTATGAAGTAACACACTAGATATTCATGATATACACACATGTGATATGCCGTAACTCTACTTGTAATAAAAGCTGATACCATTTATTGCCTAAGTATTCAATGAGTACTTACTATGCATGGTTTAAAAGATTGATCAATGTGTGTAGAAATTTTCATGATTTAGTGATAATGTCCTATTAAAAAATTCTCACATACTATATATAATTATGGATTATGCATAATAATCATTTAAATTATATTAATTCCTTTTGTCCTAACTAGTATCTAGAAGACCTGAGTTATAAATTTGCAAGATGTTTAATCTGAGAAGCATAAGATATCTCAGTCTATAAAATAACAGTAAAAAGAAAAAGCTGATAAAAGAATCTATTACATTCAGGTATGATGGTGTGGCCAAATTGAATAGAAACAACAAGATAAATGTTAAATTTATTAACTGTAAACAGCAAAATGCATTAAAGGTTGCCTGGGCATGGAACACTATATATATTCTCTCTGTGTTAGCATACCTATTTAAATTTTTACTCAAAAGGAACAGATATATTTTATCAGGAGAGGAATAGCTATCAAATTGCACAATTACCAAATTCACTGAATGATCTACTTCATGGTAGGTAAGGCAGGGATGCAAACAAACAAAAAAACTTTAAGATTGAAAACATATAAATATAAGAAAAATGGCATACTTTTATCTTAAATTAATCAATGTTTTAAAAATACGGTGAGAGGAGAGACCTGTGAATGAGGAAACTTTTAATTAATTACTCTTAGAGCAGGAAAAGAATACTCTGTGTACAAGTCAAGAAATTTACTAAAGAAAGCACTACACAGTGTTTTATCTTTAATTGTTACAAGAATCTATTTATTAGTACTCATCTTTGGTACAAATATACAGGAAAAAAAACATGAGTGGTATTTTGTAAATTTCAAAATATTTAGGTGAAATAAAAACATAGCTTTCACATCATTGGAGATCGAAAAAAAATTCCACAGTGATGAAGGATCATCAGGATTTCTTTCAATTTCCTCATAGGTGAAATCCACAAATGTGAAATATGGTACTTTACATTATTAATTTCACATTGTAAATTGCATCTAATATATAACTTTTACTTTTGTGAAGTAGATGTATTTCAACTTTAATTCTTAGGAATGCTTAATAAATGCTCAACAGACAATCATTTGTAAGGACCAATCACTGTTAGAACAGCACCACTGTAAAATTGCACAATAGTCATATATTTTAGTAATTGAGACATTTTCACATTTTAAGGTAAATAAAATTTGAGATTCAAATTCCTTAAAATTTATATCCTGTCAAAACTTACAAACAATGACATGATTTTAAACTTCATTGGAAAATGTTTTAATATTCTCAGGTACCATACAAGGATGATAATTTTTTTCTTTCTAGAACAGTGAATTCTCATATCCCTACCCTAACACAGTGAACAGTTGTCTGAGAACGCTGACTCAGAAATGGGGATTCTAAGTCCAGTCATACTCCGTCTATCAGCTTCAGATCTTCTGGAACATCTTTTATAATGTCAGTGAAAGGCATATGGCCTCCCAGTTCTTTCAGCACAATTCTTTCTGGAAATATTTCTACCAGAAGTCCTGAGAGTTGTTGGAATCAAAGTCTAGGTAATTAGTCAAGAAATCAGAAATACTCTAGTCCCGCAATCTCACGCTTGTGAATATAGCTCATAAAAATAAAAGCACTAGCAAGAATAGATTTATAGCATTTTTTAAAATTGATGCCATAACAAAGTACCACACATTTTATACTGTATAAGAATATAAATTTATTATTTTACAGTTCTGTGGGTGAGAAGTCTGAAAGGGGTCTCACTGAATTAAAATCTAAAATGTTCTTACAGGACTGAATTCTTTTTTGGAGGCTCTAAGGAAGAATTCATTTCTCTACTTTTCCAACTCCTACTGGCCTGCCACCTTCCTTGGCTCATAGATCCCTCAGTCTTCAAAGACTGCAAAGTTACATCCCTTTTCTTTTCTTGTAAGCATAGTTACATCTCTCTCTCTCTCTTCTTTCTGCTTCCCTCTTACTTTTAAGGACCCTTGAAGTCCCTTTGGGCCCATCTGAATAATCGAAGATAATCTCTTTAAGGTCAGCTGATTCGCAACCTTACTTCCATCTGCAAAGTCCCTTTTGTCATGTAAAGTAACCTATTCAGAAATTGCAGGGATTAGAATGTCATTTTAGTGTGGGGTGGCTTGGAAAGGGGTGTTTTTCTATGTCCCATGTGTATATAAAAGCAATTTGCCCTAGCAATGTGAGTTTTGTTGTCAGTTTTGTTAGCAGCAATTTCTCATCCTTTACCCTTACCCTCCAGAGCAAATGCCAAGTTTATGATGCAAAGAGTAGGATCTGGGCTCTACTTCAGCCTTCACACCTCTCTTTGGCAAGGTGCTTTATCTAGGGAACAACCCACAAAATGATTATGGTAGTCCTGTGTAAAGAATATTTCGTGCAGCATCATTCATAGTGATAAAAAACAACAAAATTGGAAAACTTAGAGCAAAGTCAGTGTTCAATATAAGATTATATTTGAATAAATTATGGTAGAGCCATGATATGGAATGTTATGTAACTTTAAAAATAATTAATTATAAATATACCAGAAATTAGATGGATTTCCACAAGGTATTCTTGAGTAAAATGAAAATAAGATGTGGAGAAGTATGCATAAAATGCTATTAAATTAATCATATATGTTATATGTCGAAATATGCATGCATATGAAAACACACACATATATGTGCGATAAACATTTTTTTTCATGAGCTAGGCTGGCTGATGACCACGTTGACTAATAAAGTACAGTGAAAGCGACATCGTGCTTTTTCTGGGCATTGTCTGTAAGATAACTGGAACTTCTACTTTGATCTTTTTTGGAAAGCAAGTACCAGGTAAGATGCATGACGTGCCTGAGGCCATCATGTAGTGAGAAGTCCAGAAAACCCTAAAGCCTCCACAGACACACACAAAAAAGTTAAAAGAATTTAGCAAAGTTGCAAGATAAAAAATCAACATGCAGAAATCAATGATGTTTCTATACACCAACCGCAACTAGATAAAAAATAAAACAATATCAATAAAAAATACAATAGCAGTGTAAAAGAATGTAATCATATCGAAAAGAATAAATTACTTTGGAATAAACTTCACCAAAGAGGTGAAAACTATAAAACACTGATGAAAGAAATTAAAGCAGACACAAATAAATGGAAAGACACCCCAGGTTTATGGATGGGAAGAATTGTTCATCATCCATACTGCCCAAAGTAATCTACAGATTTGGTGCAAACCCTATCAAAATCCCAATGGTATTTTTTACAGAAGTAGAGAAAAACAGTCCTAACATTCATATGAAACCACAAAAAGTTCCAAAGAGCCAATGCAATCTGGAGAAAGAACAAAGATGGATGGAGGCATTACACTTCCTGATTTCAAAATATATTACAAAGCTGCAATAATTAAACAGTATGGTACCTGGCATTCAAATATCTATAGGTCAATGGAACAGAATAGAGAGCCTAGAAATAAACCGCCCACATATACAGTCAACTGATCTTCAAAAATGATGCCAGGAATACACAATACATCAATAAATGATTTTGGGAAAATATTGGACATCCACATGCTAAATAATGAGCCCTTATCTTACATAATTGGACCTTATATCATTATTCTCTATATTCAATATTTCTTTTTTTTAATGGGATCCCTAGAATCTTTCCAAAAACTATCAATGTTTTTGAAGTCTTGCTTAAAAAAAAGGAAGAATCATTTAAACCACCTATTTTACTCCAGCTACTGAGATTTTTCTATAGACTTTCTCAACCAACCACTCAAAATAGAATCAATATTCACTGAAACTTTTCTCTTTCTACAAACAACCTTCAACTCATCTGATATGATTTCTCATTATCATCCTACAGAACACATTTTTTCTGTGATCATCAATGGCTCTTTTTCATCCTGTGCTGTACTTTAGTTTTCATCTCACTCGGACTCTCAGAACTCTTCGACAGTGTTAATCTCCTGTTCTTTTCTGAAACATGATCTTTCTTTGATATCCATGACTCCACTCTCTCCTGGCTTTTCTTTTACATCGAAATCTATTTCAGTTTTTACCATTTATTCTGTCGTTAAACACTGGGTGTATCTCAACAGCAAATGCCAGGTCCTTCTTATATCTATGCCTATTTCCTCATTTATGTCTACAGTCTCAAATATAACATGTGTCAATGACTTCCACATTCCTATCTCCAACTTTTAACTCTCGTTCAAAATTCTGAACAATATGCGCAATTTACTACTTGAAATTTTTATCTAGGTCTTCCAAATAAAACAGCAAATCCAATATGTCTCAGGCCCCTCATAATCTTTCTCTCTTGGTAGAATCTCTCCTATGTTGTGTCTTATCAAATGGCACCTCTATACCCATCACTACTTTAGCCCTATTAAATATCATCACTTGAATACTTTAATTCTAATCAGTCTTTCATTTCTCTAACTAGCTCTTTCCTGTATAGTCTCAAATCACAAACAAAAGCAGACTTTCCAAAATTTCAGTTTTGCTAAAGTAATTCTGACTTGATGACTTTCGTTTTGTTTAAGATGAATACCAAAACCATTAACAGAAACTCCAGTGCCCTGTGATTGATCAGGCTCCCGCTTATCAATCTCAAGCCTCGTTCTCAGGCACATTCTCACCACTTCAGTCCATTGATCTTTTTGCAGGTTCTTAAAAGAACGAGCTTTCTTCTACTACCAAGCTTTGCACATGTTGTTCTCTCTCTCTGAAATCATTTCCGCCCCCTTTTCTCATCTACACAATTCTTTCTTTTCTTTCCAAGGTCAGCTTAATAACTGATTTCTTCACGGAAGCTCTTTCCTGGAACCCTAAACTAGGAACAATTCAATATTATATAATTTCACAGCAGTATATATACTTTCTTCGTATGATTTTTAAATAAATTATAACTATACATTTACCTTTATAATAACTTTATTGAATAACATAATTCTGGATCCTGTGCTCAACATTTTAAACCTAGTGCTTGCTGTAGTGTTTCACAGGTTCTAGTTAGAGAATAAATGATTTTTGAATAATTTCACTTAGTAGTAGAATATAAATTCTGATTTATAGGGATAAATAGTTGTAATACATAAGCTAAATTGATCAGCATACTTTAAAACTTGCAATTCGCAATATACAAAATGAATAATAGAATGACTTTGCATCTAGAACAGTCGAGTTCAACCTAATAAAAATCTGTTATTCCACCTCTGAATTATTCCAAATAATAATTGGAAGAAAAGGAGATAATAGATACAAAAGCACTATTGTACTTATGGGAAAATTGGCAAAATTTTAAAATAATTGCTCTGTACCTTTGTATGCACTGTCACACTGATGGAATTAAATATTCTGTTGGTTTTCTCTTGCTGCTTACATATTATCAAAATATTGAAGCTTAAAATAAGACCCATGTTTTATCTCATAGTTTCTTAAGCCTGAAGTCAAGGTGGGCTTGACTGGTTTCTCTGCTTAGGGTCCCACAAGGCTGAAATTGATAGGATGCCAGCAAGACTAGGTTCACATCTGGAGGCTCAGGAGAAGAATCCATTCAGGCTTTTGGCAGAATCCAGTTCCTTGCAGTGGTAGGGCTGTGGTTTCCCTTTCTTAGCTGGCTGTCTCAGGGAGTAACTTTAAATACCTGCAGGCCACTCCGAGGTTTTTGCATGTGACCCCCTTAATCTTTAAAGCTAGCAATAGCATATCAAATCCTTCCCGTGTTTGAACGTTTTTGACTTAGGCTGCCACTTGGAGAAAACTCTTGCTTGTGTGATTACACTGAACACACAGAGATAATCTCTCAAAGAATTGATTAGTAGCTTGAGTTATATTGGCAAAATTTTATCACAGCAGTTATCTAGATTACTGTTTGAATAATGAGGGGCCAGGAATCTTAGGTGATCATTTTAGAATTCTCTCTACCACAGATAATATACATATTTTTTCAATTATATATTTAGTTTAAACATAGTGATAATACTTGAGCAGAGAGAGAAGGGCCTCAAAATTGATTAGAATGTGGAGGTAGACCTAAAGCATTCAGATATATGTAAATCTAAAACAGTTTGGTGACAGTCTTCATTGATTTCTCAGTGGAATTATTAGTTTGCATGAAATAATTACACTTCGAAAATATTTTAATATATTAATGACATTAAATACTATGAATCTTAGAGAATAAAGTCGTTATTGATATATAAGCAAGGATAGCCCAAATTGTGCATAGTAAGAGTCAGAGGATGAAACTTTTTTCTTTCCTATGTTCCCTAAAATGAAAATTGTAACCTTGAGTGATGAAAAGGAGATTATCTGTTAAATAATAATTTTGGCTATATTTTAGAACTTTCGATTTAGTACTGACAGATTTTTTTTTCTGACACATCTTAGTTCCTGGTGTATTTCAATAGACATTGTGAACTTTGGGTTTCACCAACAAAGTTATATAAGAATAACATAAATCATGAAATGATAAATTATGGAAACTATTTCTCATATATTTTCATCATGCTTCAAGGCTGATGAAAATATCTAAGTTTTTTTTTAAGTGGCTCATTTGGCCATGTTTTGCATAAGTATTTGAAAAGAAATGAAACTGCTATAATTTTAAGGAAGCACCTTAAGTTGGCCTTTTCAAGAAAGGAGCTACATCGATCCAGAGTGACAGATCTCAAATGACCTTTGACATTTCGGACCTGGAATTTATAGGGATGATACTGGCATGACGTCCTATTGGCAACGGGACTTTGGAGGAAAAGAGCAGAAATACAAACTCTGTGATACATTCAATTAGTAAGTGAGGTGAGGTGAAATTAATGAATGTAGGCACACATAGGATTTTTGTTGAATGGCTAAATATTTGAGCTTTGTAATGTTTCTGTTTGAAGAACAGAGTCATAAAATGATGAAAATGTATTTATCTGAGAAATTTATCTGAAAATTTCTGAAATTATTCAGAAAATTATCTGAAATTTATCTTAAAGTAGATTTATATTTAATGTCAGTATAACTATTTAAAGATATATTACTTCTATAATAAAAAGAAAAAAGACATATGGTTCAGTGTTATGGATTGACTGATTATTGCATTTACTGTTTCAACTTCCAGAATTTCATTAAGTGGAATCTTGGTTGAGAAACTGATTTCAGGAATTTGACATTATGTATTCAACCATGAATTCTACCACTTACAAAGCATATAACACTGAGACAAAAATATTTAAAATATTTTTCTTCATTTGATAGGAAGCATAAAAGTTGGTGCACGAGTAATATAAATGCTTATCACAGTGCCTAACAGAATAGGTACTCAATAAACGTGGAGAATATCATTATCAACCTATTCTACCTTTATTCAGTAGTAATAGAAAACTCATTCTAGTCTTTCTGAGAAACATATTTTAATTTTTTTCTCATTTAAAACTCTGCCTATTAGTGTGCTTTGTACTTCTGGTTAGAATATATCAATTCATGAAAACTCTCCATAAAAAAAAGTAGAAACTAAATAAACTGAAAAAAAAAAAGCAAATCTTTGAAACTCAACAAAGAATAGAAATTGCAAAGCCACCTAAGTAAAACTCTAGGTCATAAGTAACTGTTTTTTTCACTGGAAAGGTGGAAGAAAAAGAACCTACTATGGGTGGGAATGAGAAAAAATAGCTTAACATCTAACAGATATTTTGTAGCTCCTTGTAGACTGTCTCGATGGATTAGAATCCAAAAGAACTCACTCACAAAGAGGCTATACAACTACCTGTCAACTCTTTCTTATGGGTATTTCTCAAGTACATGGGGGTAGTATATGAAAATCAGAAAGTGGGAAGGTGTGGGAGAAAGGAACACAAAATCAGGCAGAACCAGAGAGAAAACTTGACTTCCCAAAGACTCTCCTGCCTGTCTCCGAAACTAGACCTCGGGTATAAAACAAAGATTGCTCACTGTTTGAAAAGCTGGACCGTAAAGCATAAAAAGATCTCCAGAGTTTCATCATTGCTTACATCTCAAAGACTGAAGGGAAAGGCTTGAACTCACTCTCAAAGATTCAGACCAAGTAGACACATTAGGGTACCCAAGAAGGAAAGAAGGTAGGTAGGGGCCTCTCCTACTTCTCGGTGGCCACTCTCATTCCTTGGCATGTGGTTTCCTCCATCATGAAGTCAGCAACTGGAGATAGAGTCCTCATACATTAAATCTTTGGCATTCTCTTCTGCCATCAGCCAGAGAAGTCAATATTCTTTTAAAATTCTTGGTTAGAAAAAGTGCAGCTCACTGCCAGTGTTCATTTAAATAACATCATGTGTAGGAATGCTGTTTTCTAGGATTTGACATTTTCGGTGATCAAACTACTAAAAACAGAATGCTATAAATAGAACGACGTGGTGTTTCCAAAGACTATCACCATGTTAGAGTGATGCGGAAATAATAATAAAAGAGATATTTCATGGCAGACTTTGAGGATAAGGTTAGGACTGTAATCTGTGAGTTATCCCGGGGTAAACGCTGCAGCTGCAAGTACCACTGGTGAGTATTGTCAAGGCAAATGCAAAAGGGTTAAAGGGCCCACCTGGGAACATCAAACACACAGAAGATAACCTCCTTACTTCAGTGTCAAAATATTAGTGACCCTAATTCTATCTACAACACTTTTTTTTTTGGCTAAATAAGTAATCACAGGTGTAACATGGGTGGAGATGACAGGAGCCATCTTAGAATTCTCCTTTCCACAATGGAGCATTTATTGTAGACACATTCTTAATCATAAAAGTAACTTGTGAGATAGGTAAAACTGCTGTTTTAAAAGTACGAAGAAATGGATTCTGGAAACAAAAAGGATGACCTTGGAAGGGATTCTGCCCCCAGCCACCCTGCCCCAGGCCATCTAGAGCAGACTCAGCCTCACTGATATAGTGATTTCAGCAGAGATTCCATCCAACGTATGATCAATGTCTTACCTACAGGAATGTGAGCTATTAAATGCAGTTGTTTTAAAAGACTGCCTTTGTAGTGTTTACATTTTCTATTAGCAATAGAAAACTTAAAAAATACCCTGTTAAGTAAAAACTATTATACAGATAGTATAACAAAGTATTTTAGTTTTTGGATTATTAATGGAGGAAGACAAGTATTTTCCTTAAGCATAATGAAATTTAAAAAATTAAATCATCCATTTTTATATTATTAGGATTATATTGCTTTGATATCACTAGTTTTGCATATTTTACCATGTTATAATTTATAGGGCAAAAGTAATCTTTTTTGTTATACAATCTCATGAGTTTTTACAAATATACACTGTCATGCAACCAATACAGTCAAGTTATAGAACAATTCATCACCTCGGAAAGTTCTCTTGAACCCCTTTTATTCATCACTTTCTTTTATCTCCAGATTCTGAAAACTACCGATGTTTTCTGTTTCTCTATTTTGATTTTTCAGAATGCCATGCAAATGGAATCATCCAGTATAAAGCCTGAGTCCAGCTTCTTCTAATTAGCAATGTACATTTGAGATTTAGCCATACTGTTGTGCATATTACTTGTTCATTAGATTTATTGCAGAATAGCATTTCATTGCTTGGCTATACCATTTTTTTTAATCCATTCATCAGCTGAAAGACATACTTCTGTTTTTGGAGATCATGGATAAAGGTGCCACCAATATTTTTTGTGTGGGTTTTATGTGTAAATTCGTTTTTATTTTTCATGGCTGAATACCTACAAGTGCAATTGCTGAGAAGTATGGTTAAGATACTTAACCATGTTTACTTTTATAAGAAATTGGTAAGCCATTTTACAAAATGGCTGTATCATTTTATATTTTCACCAGCAATGTAGAAGTTTTGTTACTATGGATCCTTATAGTATTTATCAGCCTGGTTTTTTTTTTTGTTTATTTTTTTTTACATTTTTGCCCATTTTTAAAATGTTTTATTACTGAGTATTGAGTGTCATTTGTGTATTATGGGTACAAGTCCATTGTTAGATAATCTGTTTCCAACTAGTCTGTGGCTTGTCTTTCATTCTCTTAAAAATGTCTTTCATAAATCATAACTTTAAAATCTTGATAAAATCGTATTTATCTTCTTTTTTTCTTTTATGGCATTATGCTCCTGTTTTTGTATCTAAGAAGTCTTAACCCAAAGTCATAAAGATTCTCTTCTGTGTTTGCTTTTAGAATTTTTATAGTTTTTGGGTTCAGAGCTAGGTCTATAATCCATTTTGAATTACTTTTTGTACATTGTAGATGTATGGATCAAAGTTCAATTTTATGTACATGTGTATCCAATTGATCAAGCACTGTCTGTTGAAGGGGTTATGATTTTTTGACTTGCCTTCACATCTTTTTCAAATATCAATTGACTGTGTGTATGCAGGTCAATTCCTGGACTCTAGTATTTCGTTGGCCACTGTGTCTACCTCTTGTCAACACTATCCTATTACTGTAGCTTTATAGCGATCTTGAGGACAGGCAGTGAGTGTTCTCTTCTTTTTTTTTCTTTCATATCTGTTTTGACTGTTCTATTCATTTTATCTTTCTATGGAAATCTTGAACTCAACTTATGAACAACTACAAAAAAAGTGCTGCTGGAATTTATTTAGGTATATTTTAATTTGTTTCATCATTTTGTAGCTTTCTTTCAGCTTACTGATTTAGCATATATTATTTCATAGTTTTGATGCTATTGCAAATGACTGTTTTAACTTTCACTTTCTAAGTATTTATGGTATATATAAATACAATTGATTTTTGTATATTGATCTTATAACTTGCAAGTTTGTTAACAATTCACTTAATAGTTCAGGAGCTTTTAAAATATTCTTAAGATTCCTACAGATTTTCTACATCCAAATGTCATGAAAGGATAGAGACATCTTTTTTTTTCCTTTCCTTTCAACCTCTGAGCCCTCGATTTTTCTCCCTTTATTCTACTACCTGGTACTTTCAGCACAGTGTTGAGTAGTGATGAGAGTAGATGCCCTTGTCTGCTCCTGATCTTTGGAGAAAAGCGTTCAGTTTTTCACTGTTATGTACTGAGTTAAGATTTTTGTGGATACTTTTTTATAAGGTTATATGGATTTAGTGTTCTTAGTTTGCTGAGAGTGTTTATCATGCATCATTGATTTTTTTTTCCATTTATTGAGATCATTATATGGCATTTTTTTAGTCTCACCATGTTTTTATAGATTGCTTTTCTTATGGTGAACCATGTTGGCATTGCTGGGATAATCTTATTTTACTATTAATGTAGTGTCCTTTAAACATATTGCTGGATTCAGTTTGGTCATGTTTTGTGAAGAATGTGTCTGTGTTTATGAGACATATTAGTCTTTAGTTAACCATGTTTGTAATGTCTTTGATATTGTTGTCAGGGTAATTCTGACTTCATAAAATGAGTTTAGATATGTTTATCTTTTTTGTTTGCTTGTTTGTTTTCTAGAAGGAATTTTATGAATTTAGTATTATTTCATCCTTAAAAGTTTGGGAGAATTCCTATTGAAGCAATCTGGGCCTTTAGTTTCTATTTTTTAAAAAAGATTTACCTACAAGCTTAATTTTATTGATCTAGAGCTATTCAGGTTATCTATTTCTTTTTTTAAATTAAATTTATTGGTACGACATTGGTTAATAAAATTATATAGGTTCTAAGTGTACATGAAGTTCACTTGTACATAATATGTCATATGTATATTGTGTTATGTGTTCATCACCCAAAGTTAAATTTTCTTTTGTCACCATATATTTGACCCCCTGTACCCTTATCTACCTCCCCTTTCTCTCCTTCCCTCTGCTAACCACTAAGCTGTTGTCCATGTCCATGAGTTAACTTTGGTAGTTCATTTCTTTAAAGGAATTTGTCCAATTAATCTGTTTTCAAAATCATGTGTTTTTTTTTTCAGGGTATTTATTATTTTAATGAGTGTTGAAGCTGATATTTATTCGAATTCATACGCAATTACATTAGTCTCTCACAAATTGTATGTATATGCTTCCTGTATCCCTTAACAAATAATATTTCTTCTTAGATTTTCTTTTTGTACTTCATATTTAATTAATTATGAATCCATATTCATATTTACGAAACTGGTGCCCAGATCTTAAAGTAGTCTTTTCTAACATTGCGAATTTCTTCTTTTCTCAGCAACTAGAAGATTATCAATTTTATCGATTTTTTTCAAAGAACTCTCTTTTATTTCATTTTTTTAAAATTGTTTTTCTCTTTTAAATTTCATCAGTTTTTGGCCTCATCTTTATTTTCTTTTTCATATTGCAAATTCATTTTTCCATTGTGATGGGGACATTTTTCTATCAAATGATGGGATATAATCTTGAATCTGGGTGAACCTTTGTAATTAAAACCAATAGATTGATGCTTCTTAATGTTCAAGGTTAGATGATAAAAGGTAATATGGCTCCCAAACAGCTCTCTTTCTTTTTTTTTATCCCAGGTAGCTTCGCCCTGTAATACAATTACAGTGTTGTGAGAAAGATAAGTTTATATAGAGAAGTAAGAATATTTGTGTTCTACTTGGCACTCCTAGGTAGGTCCAGGTAATAGTCAGACTTGTGAATGAATAAGATTATTTTAGTCCCAGGCTTCATGTATTATAGCTGAGCCATAGATTTTGTCGAGCAAATGTAAGCCATACCCACTATGAAACAGTCTACAGAAAATAGAGGTAATCGATGCTAACAGTTGTTTTAAACCACCAACTTTGGGCTTATTTTACTGAAATGGATACCTAATACATATGGAGTTACTAGTGTATGAAGCCTATTTTTTTTTTTTTCATTGTTTCACACTTTGATAAAATGTTGTTGATTGATATATTTAGTGTTCAGCCAAGTATGCATATCTAGATCAGAGTTTTACCCAGTCTGAGTTCCAACCTTATATATTCGTTCTGTAATTAATAGGTCCATTTTTACATTTGACAACTCCTGATTTCATCTCTCCTGCTCCAAAGCCTGGGTTCTCAATTTGTATACCCAAATATAAAGCAAGTTTCTGATGGCAAAGATTACTTATTTTTTCTAAACTTAGACTAAAGTATTTTTGGTGAGTAGGTGATTGCTGATTTCAGGATGCCAATTAAAAAATAAATTCATTTTTAAATAGCATACTGAATAATATAATTTACTTGAGATATTTAACACTCTTTGAAAAAAATTCTACAATATAAAGTTACATTTTGAATTTATTTCCAAGTAAATTGGCATTATTGAACCAATTACACAAGTTCTCATGAAGTCGAAGTGCACAGTCAATGACAGATTGTCAACTCGGGCTGCCACAACAAAATATCATAGACTTAAACAACAGAAATTTATTTCTTCACAGTTGTAGAGGCCGGAAGTCTAAGATTAAGGTTCTAGTTAATTCACATCTGGGTGAGGGCTCTCCTCTTGGCTTGCACATGGCCCTCTTCTTCCTATGTGAACAGATTTTTTGATATCACATGGACTAATTCAGAGAACTGAATGTTACAATTATTTGAATGTAAGTCTTGGCATGCAAGTTTGTATTAATAGGCATTTTTCTTTTTGAATTAAATAACCATTATATCTAAATAAAATAATTTAAAAAAATAGTAGTCTAGGCCTGCTTTTTTTTTTCAAAAAAATATATATCTCATTATATCTCTTTTATACTATATCATGATTAATTCAGTTAATGTGATTTGACTTAAAAAAATTTCCCAAGTAAATCCTACAGTGGGAATTGTTATTAATTTTAATGAGTATTAGTTAAGACTTGTTTATTTTCCTCATGTAAATGAGGTGAAACCCTAGAAATTATGTAAATTATTAGATTAATAAAATGTTACGGCCTTCTGAAGCAAGCAGTAACTGTGATCTCTTTTAGATAAATTGGTGTCTGAAGGAAAAGTAAAATGCATTATCATTTCAAGTATCTACTTGATCATGTCTCTGAGGCCAATTTGGCTATTTTGTTCATCCTGTATTTAAAACAATAGCACTTCATACACAATTTATTGCCATACTATAAAACCATATAAAACTAGTCTCAGTAAATTTTTTTTGCTGGAGTAATGTTTAATTATAATAGGAAAAGTATTAAATCAAAGCTGTAGTAAAGGTTTTAGGTCAAATAAACATCTTTGAGCATGGCCACCTTTTCTGATCTTACCACAAACTTCTTAAATTTTTAGAATTCAAGTCAGTTGGGACCTGTCTTGCCATTTTTAATAACTGGCCACTTAAAAGAAGATGGTAATAAATTATTTTTTTTAAGTCATAATAAAATATGGGATTCATTGTTAATGTGCTATTTTCATGGATACATTTCGAATAATTTATCTTTTAACTATTAGCTTATAAGTACTGATTTAAGTTTTAATTTAAATTGCTTTACTGACTATGTCTTAAACTAGTAGCAAGTTGCAGATACTATTTCACCAAATGATCCCTTTAAAATAAAAAAATTTAAAAATTCTAATTTATACTTAAAATTTTTGAGGTCTCTAGGTGATTGAATCTTAACAGATGATCTGTTTAACAGTAGGAGTAAAAGGTTACAATTAGCAAGTTTAAATTACTCTGTTAAGTTTTATAAATTAAGAATGATAAATTGATTCAAATGCATTGCGTAGCATGTTTTCTGCTCATAGGTCTTAATTCATTGTTTTCTCCTGCTATTGTCTGTACTCTTATTCCTATTATATAATATTTTTGGTGTTTTGTGTTCTTCGTTATATATATATATATATATATATATTATATTATATTATTCTGTGATATAATTGAACCTTTGAAAATTCTCAGGAAGAGAGCCAATCTTTTCATTCTTGAAATAACCCAGCCCTTCGGAAAGACTAAAAAAAAATTAATTCACAGTATAGTCATCATATTCTACATTCTTTTTTCAGTGCTTTTCTTTCATGGAGTTCTAGACTATCAAATCAATGTCCTCTTCTTTATGTACATTGTTTTGAGTTAATTCTTGTCTGATCTTTGGAAAACTGTTATTGGTTGCTAGGAGGTTCCATTTATTTTGTTTATTCCCTTTTCATAACAACTTCTTCTTCTACCCTCTCAAAAACAACCATGTGATTAATGTGGAACCTTGACTTTGTAGTTTCTGTATATTATGTATTATATCATCTATAATGTTTATTTTAGTGTTTTTAGTATACAAAAGTGATAGTCTGTTATATTTTTACTGAACAACAGGTTTTAATGTACCTATATTACTGTGTTCATTGCTTTGATCGTCTGCAAAGTGTTCCATGGCATATATAAATTACATTGCATTTATATCCTCTGCTAGTAATGGACAACACTTAGTTTCCCTCCTATTTCAAAAGCGATGCAACAGTGAACAACTAAACGAGTGTCACATTAGAGACCTGTCAAGCATTTCACAAGATTTTATTCCCAGGGGAAAGATTGCTGTTTTATAGGATATAGAAATGATCAATTGGACCAAGCATTTCCAGATAGTTCTCTGCAAGCCTGATCTGTTTGTTCCTATTTCTTCACCTCCATTCCAGTGATTGCCATTGCCAGATTTTAAAATGTTTACTAATCCCTTTGAGTTGAATCTGGTATCTCTACTGGTTTAGTTTTTATTTATCTTAGTACTAGTAGTATGAGCCCCTCCTTTTGAATCATTACTCATTTGGGCTTTCCTTTTGTTAATTACTTGTTTACATTTTTTTTTCGCATATTTTTCCAGTTTTGTTGTTGATTTTAGAATGTCACTGTATATTCTCGATTTTTTTTCCATTAGTTTTCAGTGTTACAGATCTTTTTGCTCAGTCTGTCATTTGCCAATTTTCTTCATCAACCAAATTTTGACATGAAATTAATCACACTGTCAGAGGAAAACCAGATTCGGACAGCACTTAAAGCAGTTAAAAACAGATTTTTTTCAGGAATTATTATTGCCAGAGGGGCAAAGAGACCTCAGCATAGCACTAGGCTCAGTTCTGAATACAAGAAGGAAAACTGAGGATATAGTGCCAAGGAGCAGGGTAGGGAGTTGGTGGAAGGAAAATGACTAAAAGGAAGCATCAGGACTAAGAGAAGGTTCCAGCTAAATAGACCTCACAGGATTCTTGCTGAAGGCAGGCCAGGGTAATCAGATATCACTTAGCATCCATGCGGGGATAAGGAAATTTATTAGATATCCAGGGTGAACAGATATCATCAAGGATGGAGGATTCTCATTAAACTGACTTAGCAAGATTCTTGTCAAATTTGGGCAATGCAAAGACAGATGAGGAAGTCCTAACCAAGGGTCCAGTCAAGCAGAGAGCTCAAAGAAGCCTGACTAAAGTTTGCTCAAAGATAGAACCTTTGTCAATACCAATGTTTTGACATTTTTGAGAATTACTTTTCATCTTTGAGCTATAAATATATTCTCCAATATTTCCTTTCATTAGATTTCTGATTTGACTTTCCACTTTTTTCTTTTATCCATTTGGACTACTAAGGTAGGGATCAAATGATAGATTTTCTAAAAACAAAAAACAAAACTAAAAAGTGATTTAACAGTTCAGTTATGCTTGTTAATTTACAATAAACTTTTGAACATATATCACATTTTTATTCTATATAAAACCGTCTCTGGGTTCTATATTCTTTTCCATTGGCCTATTTGGCTATTCTTATGTGAGTATCATATTTTTTAAATTAGAGTGTAATTTTAGTATTTTATTATGTTTGATAAGCAAGACTCCACTCAAATTTTCTTTTCGAGAAATGTTTAAGTCCATTTATTTTAAACCTTCTATATACTTTTTGAAAAATATAAAAACAGAACTGTGCACAAATCATAGTGTAAGACACACTTGATTTTCACAAACTGAAAATTCAACCATGTAACCAGCTCAATCAAGTGATTTTTACCTTGATCCCAGAGGCCCCCTTCAAGTCCCCTTCCAGTCACTACATTGTCCCTCATTTGTAACCAATATCTTGGCTTCCAAAGTCATAGATTAATTTTCTTTATATATTTTTTAAATAAAATAAGACATGTACAGTATACACTCTCTGTGCTTACTTTTTCACTCCAAGTACTGTTTTTGAGATTTATCCAATGTTGATTGATAGAGTCAAAGTTTCTTCATTCACATCATTATGTCCTATTTCATTATGAAACTATTTCATAATTTATTTTATTGATGTGCTTTTAAGTAGTTTCTATTTTGGCTAATATAAATACTACTGCCATGAATCTTTTGTGTGTTTTCATATGAATATATGTATACATTTTTGATGGATAAATATCTAGTAATGGAATTGTTGGTCACAGTGTCTGCATATTTTTAACTATATTAGATAATCTTGAACTATTTTATACCAATTTACAGATCTTCCAGAAGAATATGAGACTTGTATTTGTTACTTACTGTTGCTGGCATCTGATATATTCTGCCTGTATGGTGCATTTGGTATCTCCCTGTGGTTTTAATTGGCAATACCCTGAACACCAAGGATGTTGAGAATATTTTCATATGTTTATTCTTTGGATCTGCTTTTTTTAAGTGTCTTTTCCAGGATTTTGTCACATTTAGGGGTGGTGGTGATGGTTCTGTCCTCTGTTATTGATTTGAGTGCTTTATTGGATGTACATATTGTAAATATCTTTTTGTACCTGGTGTGTTTTCTTTTCAGTGTTCTTAATAGCATTTTCTGATGAATGGACATTCTTAATTTTGATATAGTTGATTTTGATGTGGAAAGGAATGGAAACATAACAATAAAAGGGTCTTTATTAAACATTTAATTATGATCGATAATGATGCTAACGTGTTTGTGGATTTGGTATGAGTACATTATTCATGTGATATAGGGATTATTTACTATTTTGATAATGGGCGTATCAGTTTACATGGAAATTTAGTAAATAGTTAAATGTAAATTTAGACCACTGATAATTGAGTGAGCAATATAAAGATATGTTTATTTGTCTTTGAAGTTTTCTTAATAGTACTAGATGTTAAAAAAAAAAGAGTTTCTTCTAGAACTTTTATTTCTTATACAACTGAGATTTCAATTTGAGGCTTAGCTAATTTTACATTTGATTCATACATGTCTTGACCTGCCTCAAATGAGTTCCAAATGAACTCTATATTTGAAGTAGCCTTACATGTTTCTTCACCAGCGAGTGGGTAACTGAGATTCATAAATATCCACCATGCCTTCTAGACATTGCTGTTGAATGTCTTTATTAATTTCTTTGTTGTTGTGGTGTGCTCTAGGGGAAAATTAGGGTTCTAAAGTAGAATCTATATAATGCATTATCTTCTCTTTGGAAAAAAATTGATTTTTACTACTTTAATTTTAATCCGAACTGCCTTCAGATTTGAGTGCAATGTATTGTGAATGAAACTATTGAAGATATTTGTACAGCCATGAATTCAAGTTATGCTTCTTATGTCTTTTCGAGTCTATCAAATTTATCCCTTCCCACAGTACTTATTTGCTTTACATGCCTTGTAAATTTTGGCCGATGAGTAGGAATTTGTATTCTCATACAGAAAAATAGTGGTTTACAGCATTCACAAAAGTAGAAAAGAACTTGAAACTATGTTGGAAAAAAATCTGACAATTGCATGTTGCATAAATGATATGAGCCAGAAAACATGAGTTATTGAGCTATAATTTAATCTTTGTGTCACAGTGAGTATATAAAAATAAAACATGCTTTTTTGTTTTATGATATCACTAGAATTCCATGATAGATATATTGTCCTATAACTCAGAGTAGCCTGTTACTTAGTCCATGTTTAATTTTATTATACATAGAAAGACATTATTATAATAAGAAGTGTCCTCAAAGTCAGATAGGAAAAAAACAGCATATCATCATTCATATATCATGATTCATATTTCAGTGAAAAGAGACTACAACTTAGTAGATTAATCACTAAATCAAACATGAAAAGAGCCATCTGATATAGCCCCTTACTTTATGGATAACAAAACTAGGATTCAGATTTTTCTCATATAAACTCCTAAAATCACACACAAAAAGACAGAACTAAATATAATTTTCTGGCTCATTCCTCCTGATGGACTTATAATGGAGGTGAAAGAGGTGAGCGTGAAGGTATAAATTACTTCAAAAAGCAGAGATATTTCGAAGTGCTGATCTTCATATTGTATGAGCTGAAATATTTGTGGCAAGTCCACAGGTTAATTCTACAACCTTAAAGAAAAAATTTGCTGATTCAATTTTGTTACAGAAAATACTTTTTAATATATGTATATTGTTATTAGCTAAAAGGGTGGGAAATACATTTTTCTAATAAAATTGACAAAAATTCATCAGCTGGCTGAGATTTGCCCATAATTGTAAATTAGCAGACTGTTACTGATTTGATTGAGTTTTAATGTGAAGGCTTATTTCATAAATGATCACTGACCTTCTTAAAAATAATGAAGAGATGATAAACTCTGGGTTTAATATTTATTCTTAAAATTTTGCTGGAATATTTTTAAAAAGATAAGTAAGAAAAGATGTAATATTAAAAGAAAAACTACATGATTAATTATAATTTCATTTTATCCTACTACTAGTTTGATGGCCTGATATAGTATTCCACTTTAATAAGAACTATTTAAAATTGATGTGGATTAAAGCTAAATACTTCTTGAATTTATATTAAGTAATGGTTGACCAATGGAAGATAAAACAAATTATTGCTTCACCATGGATCTATTTTTAAATGTAAAATAATACAACTATTAAAATTGAAGATATTATAATTGAGGTTAGGAATAATACAGAAAGAAAATGTCTTTTTTCTGAAATATGTCTTAAAAGATTTAAGATAAAATAAGCTAAAACAGTATTTATTAGTATACATACTAGTAACTGATTTATAAGAAAGTAGCCATTTTTGTTTTAATAATGGATTAATTTGTAGCAAAAATTTGACCTAGACTGAGCAGGTACATTAGAAAACTCTGAAATTCCAAGATTATTTGGTTTACAGTTAATCTAATGATAAGAATATATTGGCTTCCTTAGTAGTATGTACTACATAATTACAAACCAAAATTATCAGAATAAAACTTGCTGTTCAATTGTTGTCATATTCTCTTTATCATAATACAAGGCACTATTTACTATATGGTGAATTAATTTAACTATTCTAATTATTTATGTAATCCTTTGCTGAAGTTTAATTTATATCCCTCCCCCACTACCTTTACTAACTTTTCTATTTGTTAGGTTGTACTTGTAAATTTTGTTAGTAGAGCGGACCCCTGCCCACTTAATATGTGATTTTGCTTTCCATGGTTTCAATTACCATGTTTAACTGTAGTATGAAAATTTCAAATGGAGAATTCCAGATATTTTGAGGGAGAGAGAGACAGACAGACAGACAGACCACATTCACATAACTTATTATAGTATATTGTTATAATTGTTCTATTTTATTATTAGTTATTATTGTTAATTTCTTACTAAGCCTAATTTATAAGTTAAATTTTATCATAGATATGTATTATAGAAAACAACAGTATACATAGGGTTCGGTACTATTTGTGGTTTCAGGCATCTACTGGGGGTCTTGGTTAGCATCCACCACGGATAAGCGGGAGCAGAGTGTAGTTCATTAATGGATGGTATCTCCTTCTCTTTCCATTTATCTATGTATTTATCAGTGTAAAGTTTTATGGTCAATATTAGATATAAAAGTCAGTTTCTAATTGGGGATATTAACAGTGATTTTAGATTCTCATGCTCTAAGTTATTTTCATGCTCTAAGGTAGAGTGCAAAACCTAAAGGGAGAACACAAAAAGTTCTATTACATTTTCTGTAGTTTACTTCTCTTTCTCTTTTGGTCATTTAGAAATGAACTTTAAAGATAAATTATATGACTTAATTTACAAGAAGATAATCTGTGAAAACATATTTCCTTACAAACTTTAAAAAATATTTTCTTGAATAGTTTGATAACGTCATGCGTAAAAGTACACAGTAAAAACAATGATGACCCTTGAGGGATCAATTCAATATTTTATAGTCAAGGAAAAAAAAAAACAGTTGCAGTTATATGTTAATCAGAAATATTTGAAAATAAAAACAGAAATGGTTTGCTTTTTTTTCCAACACCACTGTGAAAAGAGCTAAATTGAAAAAAAGGTAAAAAAAACAAAAAGAAACCAAAACTCTGAAATGCCTAAGACTGAGCCCTAGGAGTAGCCAAGTAGAGTATTGCTTTCAGGAGTAGTCATAAATGCTTTATAAGTTGTTTTGCATGCACAGATACAGTCTCTATTTAGTATTTTGGTCATTGGAAAATAAAAGCTTTTGTATCAATGAAGATTTGAGATGTCTCACATTTATATTTTCAATTCAGTGTAAAGTTAAGTTGCAAACAAATTATGAAAGAAAAGCAAAAATTCACATTAAAAAAGTTCATGTTTCTATAGAGTGGAACAGTTGAAAATATGATTTTTTATCAAACACATTGAATTCTAAAACTAATTCTTTTCTACAGTAATTATAAGCCAATATATTTAAAAAATCTGTCTCTGCATATATATTTTAATTAGAAAGAAATTAGATAATCTTAAAGGTAGCATTAGAGTTTCTTTTAAGTTTTTCTAAATTGACCATAATACCAGATTCTTGGAAAAGAGTAGCCAACTATTTGATCTGAGGCTAGTATGTGATCATATGTAGAATTCGCTTGTCTAAAGCTACACGATGTCAAAATGAAATAAAGTGGAAGAGGAGGATGTGAAGGGTTTTTCTAATGGTAGCTAAAATTCATGGAACCCTTAGAAAATTACACAGTGGCAGTCATACTTATCTCTTTCTTTTCCTGTAGCTTCTGGTAAAAAAAGGCTTCCTGCTTTGAAATCTATTTATAACAGTGATCAGTTCATGAAAAGTTTGTCTGTCTACCTTTATTCTAAATCTCCAAGTATGTTACTTTAAAGTAGGCTAACTGCTGTCATTCTTCCTGTGTTAACAGTGGCACACTTCGTTGATTTGTGTAGATCTAAATATAAATCTGGTATCATTTTCTTTGTGTGTGAAGAATTCCCTATAACATTTCTTGTCATGCAGATCTAACAGTGATATATTTTCTTTGCTTTTGCCTTAAAAGTTTTTTATTTTATTTTCATTTTTGAAATTTGCAGTGGACATCAGATTCTAAATTGTGGTTTTGTTTTACTTTTTTTCCCTTTTTGCCCTTTTATCTGTTAGTTTGGTAGATTCTGACAAGCAGCCGAGGAAGTCTTGAACAGTGTTGCTCAGTATTAAATTTATTTTTCTCTCTATTTACTTTTAAAACTTTATCACCGATTTTCATCACTTTTCGTATAATTTTCATTGTGTTTATTTGACTTTGGGGTTTTTGAGTCTCTTGGATTTGTGGCTTTAGATTGTTTTTGACCAATTTAGAAAATATTCAAATATATTTTTTCTTCGAATATTTTTCTATTCTTTCCCCCAACCAACCTCTTTTTCCAGATGTTGCTTAATATTATCCTCTATATCTATAATGATCTGTTCATTATTTTTCCATTTTCTTTCTCCCTGTAATTAATTTTGAGTAGTTACCATTGTTATACCATAAAGTAGACTAATTTTTTCTTCTACAGTTTCTTCTATTAAATTCATCTGGTATATTTTTCACTGAAGATATTAAAAGTTTATCTCCAGAAATTTTACTTTTTAATAGCAATTTAATAGCAAATTCTCTATTTCTCACCTCATTATGTTCATGTTTTGCTTTAGATAATTAAGCATATTTATAATATTGAGAATAGCTGCTTTAAAACATTGTCTGCTAATTTCATCATTTCTTTCTCTACTTTTATTGACATGTTTTTCTGTTTATGGGACATATTTTACTGTTTCTTTGCATGTCTAGAATTTTGGATGGAAGGTTAAAATGGGAATTTTACATTGTTGATAGTTGGATTTGGTTGATTTTTTTAAAAAAATAGACTTTTGGACATTATTTCTGGCAGTTAGTTTACTTAAGGATCTAACCAATATTTACTGAATAATTGTTATGCTCAAGACACTAAAGTTATGAACATGGAACACACATTTCTTGAATTAAGCACTTAAGGAGAAGACAGTTGTGAAAATACATGATTGAATACAATATAATGGTTGCTATATTACACATTGGATGGGGTCCTATAAGGGTACCTTAGAAACATTATGTTTTAAAAACATTTATTTTTTAAAATTTTATTTTCTTATGAATTTCAAGTATACAGTACATTGATTAGATATTTTCATAGTTTATAAAATGATCCCCATAATTGCTCTTTCTCTCCTCTGGCTCTCCACCTAGCCATTACATTAATGCTAACTGCATTCTCTATGCCATGCTCACCATCCCCATGACCATCTATCAACTACTAATTTGTAACATTATGTTTCTTAGTGAAATTAGGAATAAATTTAATGGAACTAGTACTGGAAATAACTCCTGAAAAATTAATTAGAAATTTTCCAAGGAAAAAAGTAGGAAAAAGACCATACATTTAAGAGACTAAAAAGCAGATTGGCTTTATTATTTTGGTACTAAAACAAATGACAGATGCCAGTGAACCAAAATCAATAATGATTTGAAAGAAAAGAATTGTGACCTAGACATATTAAATTTAGTCAGGTTCTCTAATAAAAGATAAAGATGTTTTTGGGTATTTACCAACTTGAAAAATATATGTTCAAGCCACCTTTATATAACTATAGTGTCTTAGTTCATTCAGCCTGATATACAAAATGCCACAGACTGGGTAGCTTGCAAACAACAGAAACTTCCCACAGTTCTTTGGATGCTGGAGGTTCAAGATCACTGTGCCAGCATGCTCATGTTCTGTTGAAGCCTACTTCCTGGCTCGTAGCCAGCATCTTCTTTGCTGCGTCTTCACGCGGCAAAAGGCGCTGGGATCTCTCTAGAGTCTCTTCTATAAGTCACTAGTCCTGTTGATGAGTGCCTCACCTTCATGGCTCCAGCCTCTCCCAAGGCCTCACCTAATATCATCATCTTTGGGGGTTAGGATTTCAACATATGAATATGGGGGACACAAGCATTCAAATCATAGCATGTGGTTAGCTAGTTATCCCGATAAACAGGTTAAAACAGATGGAAGTAAATTATCCACATTGGGCCATATTGGGAAGACTTTTAACTGAAAATAAGTGACCCGTTAATGCAAATAGCTAGGATTAGACATTCTAGTAAAAAAATTATTTTTAATTAAAAAATAGCTACACGAGTAAAAATATTCTAAAGAATTTGTTGAATTACATGTCTCAGATTTCTCCATCCATAGTATATTCTTTCATTCAGTAGAAAATAAGAACTACTTTGTGACAACAGCATTCTAAAGTTGGTGATCCACTGGTAAACATGCAGATACGGTTCAAGCTCTAATGAAGCTTGCATTGTAATTAGGTGCTAAGCAATCATATAAACAAACAAATCGAAAGTGGGAAGTGTTAGGAAGAAAATAGAATCCTGAAATGTGATAGTGTTAATATATTTAAAGTCAAGTAAAGTAGGTAGAACCAAGATGAAAACTGAGAATGAGAAAACATTAAGATAGATGTATTATCCCGTACAGGCCAGGGTATGTTTCTGTAACAAACAATTCTAATATATCAGTTTTCAACATTACAGAACTATTTCTTGCTCATGTTTTCTGTCCCATTGGGTCAGCAGGGGACTGCGCTCCATAAAGTCAAACAGGAGCCTCACTGATGGATGTTGAAACATTATAGATTCACGATCTGGAACATGTGGTTTTTATTAAGAAAAGGACTCAAGTCGTACATGGACTTTTCACTGTTTGGATTCGGAAGTGACTCACGTTATTTCCCACACATTTTCTTGGCTGGAAACTGTTACATGTTCCCGTTTGAAAGAACATGAACGTGTTGTGGAGCAAAAGAAAATTTGTTACGCATTACTGCAGCTGATCCACCAGGAGCAGGAGATATCATAGGAAAAAGAGAAAAATTTGAGAGAACATGAGATCACCTTTGCTGGCTGCTACTCATTTATGGTCCATATGACAACATAGATATCATTCCTAGAGTGACATGTATAACTTACTGTCTAACCAGGTAACCTTGGGAGCGAAAAGGGGTATTTTGTTAACAGTTAGAGCATCAGGTATAAAGCAAGACTGTCCCTTGCAAACTGGGAACAATGTTCCCTATAATCCTTGGTGATCTAAAACAGAATTCGCAATGAAATGGACAAGACCGCAAAGTCTTATTATAGTAGATTGAGTAGAGACTTGGGGAAGGAGAATATAAGACAGAAGAAAACATGAGTTTAGGGAGCCTTTCTGATAAGTTTTTGTGAAGGAGATCAGAGAAGCAGGAAGCAGATTTGGAGTTAGAGTTGATATTGTGAGTACGTGTGTGTTTTGTGATGACAGAGATACTAGGTACGTTTGTATTTCTAAGGGGAATGATTGACTTGAGATTTAAAAACAAACCGATGAATATGAAGAGTATAATATCTGAAGTGAAGTCCTTAAGAAGTCGTGGGTAAGTTAGGAGAGGGTGATACGTGTTTGAGAGAAGTGATGCCGCTTCTATAACAGGAGACAAGGCAGAGAGCAAAAGTTAAAATCAAGGTAGGTCCAAAATTTCTGTGAATTATATATATAATAACAATATATTATATATGTATATATTTTTTAAAGAACTTGACAGTGAAAAATTGCCAACATTTTATTGTTCCATGTAAGTCAATTAAAATGCTATCATTTATAGTTAAAAGAATTGTATGAAACAGGATATTTTAACACAACATTGGAAAACACATAATTTGATGATAAATGTCATTCATCTAGACTGACTACCTTTAGTTACTGAAAACTCATCCCATTTTTCTTTGTTTTGGAAACCAGCTCTAATCCACACTCTTTCCAATAGCGTGGCATTCTTGCCTTTAGCCTTCTATGTAGTATCTTATTTCATTACTTTATGTACTAGCATTTTATGAATTTTTGCCTGTTACACTAAAATATAGGTTTCTCGAACATATGGAGTTTTATATTTTCATTGCCAAACTGTGGTGCCATATAACAGCCACTCATAAAGTATTTGTTGAAAGAATAATGTGTGACTACAGTTTAAAATCAAATTTTAGTTCGTCTAAATGGCTAATTTGCTTGCTCCTTTTCTTTCTGCCAAAGTACATCTTTGTCTCCATATGCATTTATATGCAGTTCAATTTATATGCAGTTTTACATGCAGATTTATATGCAGTTCATATATTTTCATGTTTCAACATGCTAGCCACATGCCACATATATTTGCCCCTGTCGCCTTCTTTCGTTAGGATAGGAGGTTTATACATTTTGTCTCATGCTCTTCAGAATTCATTAACAAGAATATGCAGTTGAAACTAGCACATTTCGTATCAGTAATTGTTAACACAGATGTGGTAGTTTTTCTTTTCCCAGTAGCAGTTGCTGCTTAAATACATTTGACATTGTGAGGCTAATTTTCACATTTCTCAAGGTGAGACAAAAATTTTATTTTTTGGAACAACAATAGACTACTGCATTTATTTCCTAATAGATGCTGAATTCTTATTATGGTATTTGCCTATGATAAATAGTTTACAGAAATAGCACTATCTTTAGGAATCTGGGATTCTTAACTGACAGCTAAAATTTTCTAATTTTATGCTTTTGCATAAACTTATGCTTGAATCATAATAGAAAACAATTCAGTGACTGCATTTCACATATTGATTGAAGGCGATGACTATCACAATTTTATTTGATACAAGAAAATATGCCAGCTTGACACTTTTGCACAAAAAATGTCCCTGGAGTACAATTCACATGTGCTATTTGAATTTGTTATTGTATGTTCACTTAATTGTGCTTTGCTGACTTTGTTACTTGTTACTGCACTTTGTTCTATATGCCTTATATTTTTCTGTCATAGGCTGAGGCCAAGAAAACAGAGTACAGGTCACAGGCATTCAGTCCATGATAATTATACTGACTTATTTTGTGCCCACGTTCAAATGGTCTCCCCTAAGGGCAGTGTCTCAGCAGTATTTAACCTAGCTCAGGCGCAGGAGTCTTGTCAGGACTGAGACTGAGTCCTCCTTAGAGCTCTTTCTCTCTCGCCTGGGATCATAGCACAGCTAATCTCTCTGAATTTTAGCACCAACTAGAGCATGGCCAGGGAGCAGAACGTGAATCCCCAGGCCAGGCCTTAAGGTACTTCAATATATGCGTATCAGGGAAACTAAGGTATAGTAGAACAAAGGTATTTTGGAGTTAATTCTGTTAATGTTAACTTGAAGAACATCTTAAAGGAGTAAATGTTTCAGAATAAGTGTCTTATGTGTTTCATAATCTTACCATCTTTCATGAATTTTAGATTTTATACTTAATAGTCTCATTCTGATAACTCTGTTAGGAAAAATTATGCAAAATGATACTCTTCTACAAAGATATCAAAAAGGAACTAGGAGAAGATAGCATTTTGAAGATTTTTTTTGAGCGTGTTAAGCTCTCTTTCAAACATCAGGATCACAAACTCTTATATAGCTAAAGATAATTGTCCTTTGTCACTTGTTGATTATGTTTTTAGATATTCTAGGGTGCAGTTAGTTCTTAAAGTCTTTGATTCTGAAATATTTTCTAGGTTTTTTTTTTAATGCCTGTCAATTTCTTTTACATATATAGTTAGTGGATTCTAGATGTTGGAAATATTCCATAAAAAGGAAATAAGATAATTTTATGATGGGATAGAGTGATGAGTTGGTGCAGAATAGCAGTGTGTTCTTGTTTATGTTGATGTCACCATGAAATTTTAAAAATAGAATTATTAAAAAGCAAATTTAAATGAAATTTTGTTTATTATACATCACATTTTCTGGATTAGACTTTCAAAGACCCTCTATGTTTTATTGGTGTGTTTTCCTTGCTCGTTTCATAAAAAGTTTCAAGTATGGATCTCAAAAACTTTATGCTAGGTGAAAGAAGCCAGATTCAAAAGACCAGACATCATACATCTTTTACGTTTTCATTTACACGAAATGTTCAGAAAAGGAAAGCCTGGGGCTCGGAGTAGAAATTGGAGTGAGTACAAATGAGGGGATTTCTTTTCGAGGTTTTGGAACTCATTAAAATTAGATAATTTCGAGGTCTTTTGTAAATATACTTAAAATTATTAAATTGTTATACCTCAATGAGTGTGTTTTATGACATGTAAATTATATCTTAATAGAATTATTAAAAAATACCAAGTTATCAAAGACTCATGCACTATAACAATGAAATTTGAGATGTTTTGGTAAATATAAAAACACTTTTAAAAAGTTCAAATCACTCTTATTTTTGCAATGGCTACCAGTTGTCTTTCAAAATTACTGCAAGATTATATAAATAAGGAAAAAACATCAGTGTAGTGCTAATATTTTAGAGACATTTTTATTAATATAATGATCACATGATATTGAAGGCAGACATTGATCTCCTCATAATGCTAGTTTCTCTCTCATAAAGCAAAAACAGTCCAGTATATGGGGAAGGCCAATCTTAGAGGGACTTCCTCACACTGGATGAATAAATGTTATAAGTTCTGGAAAGTCATAGGGCATACTGACAGTGTACTTCTCAAAATCCCCATTGTTACTAGGAATTCGTGGATCTGTAAAGTCCAGCACATAGGTAATGGCAGTGACAAGGTGACAGAGCAGTGGAGCTTCTTTTGACGAGACGAAAAGAGCTGTAACCAGAGGTTGGCCCATGAAAAAAAATACTAATCACTCACACTTTAAGAAGTTATTTGCCATATATGTAGCAGGTATTGGGCTATAATTTTTATACACAAACAGATCATTAAAGTTAATGATTAAGAAATAAAAGGTTATAAAAGGAGGCGACACTTCTCCTTTTTTAAGACTGCTTGCCAGGTAGGGTTACCTAGATCTAGGTAGGGTTACCTAGGTCCTTATTCAGTGGGGTTCTGAGCACTGATTTCCTCACTCTTATCAGGCTACGGTTTTCCATTTTACTGAGTGTGGGAGCACGAACAGGCACCCTTGTAGATCCGTGAGGTCCAGACCTACTCATCTCTGCCTTCGTCATTTACTAGTAGCCTCACTTTTTCATGATATTCAGGGTCTTTTACCCCCACAAATTAATGCCTTACTTTTTTGCCTATGGGTGCTCTGGCAAGAGGAGTCCAAAATGACTGTGTGACATTAAAAAATACCAAGTTATCAAAGACTCATGCACTATAACAATGAAATTTGAGATGTTTTGGTAAATATAAAAACACTTTTAAAAAGTTCAAATCACTCTTATTTTTGCAATAAAATCACTTAGACTGATGTTTCAGGGGCCTGGAACATCACCTCACACATACAGCCTCTTCATCACCTGTCAGTAGGAGGCTGGTTTGTCCCCATATCAGGAACTTAGCATTATTAGTCTCTGCTGCCAATAGGTTGCACAGTCAGCAGCTACAGATGGCAGATCAGCCTTAAGCAGAAGCTCATGCTTTTGGGTCCACGTACAGATTTCCTGTCTGATACTAGGATGATGATGTTCATGTGCCATTGAGATTACACTTGAGATGGCTGAGCTCAGAGACTGGGGGACATTCACTGGGGAAGCACTCTTTCTTTCCATTTGTTGAGTACCTCTTCTGCAGTATATGCTCTCTGGTGAGCTTTGTACTTTCCTAGGTTTATCTACATTCTTCTATGACAGAATTTCTCTTTTTAGTTGTCCTGTCTTGCTCTTTCCAGGCCCCTGAAACATCAGTCTAAGTGATCAATTCATCAAGTTAATAGTCAGGTATGTTCATGTCCCCTGGAACGATTTCATCTCATTCTGTATTAGGTCATCCCTTTGTGGGGCCGTCCATCTTCTGTTCAGTGACCTATTAAGTTGAGCTTTCTATAAATCGGATTTGGATTTTTTCTTTCTTCACTAGTTGGTAAAAAAAAACTACTCACGAGGCTGTATGTGTGAGGTGATGAAGAGGCATTAATTAGTGTAACCAAAGTCAGTGGGAGTCTTGGTCCCCCTTTTATGTACCCTAAGAGCTGCCTGGACTTGATTGTGTATGTACCATTCCCATTGTATGATAGATTACTTTTGAAAATGCTTGACCTAAGGACTTGGTGATTTAAAAAAACCCAACTCATTATGAGCAATTCTGGGCACAAAATTATTTGATGTCTTATGATAGTTTTCTTGGTTTCTGCCTAGGTCCTGTAATATAACAGGAGCTGATACTTGTTTTTAAATTCAACTTTTTATTTGAGATGATTGTAAATTAACACATATATTTGTAAGAAATAATATAGGGTGATCCTCTGCATCCTTTTCAAAGTTTTCTTCAATGATAATATCTTGCAAAACTGTAGTACAATATCACAACCAGATTATGAACATTGATGTAACCTGCCAATCTGATTCAGATTTTATTAGTATACCTCTAATTACTTTAATGAAGGGAACACGGTCATCTGGATTTCTGGAATAGACTCCAAACTGACATTTCTTTTTATTCTGAAACCTGTTTTCCACATAGCCTCCAAAACGACCTTTTAAAGATGCTGAGCACGTCATATCACTCTCCAATTTTAAATATTCCTATGTCTTCCAATTCCATTTCAAATAAAACCCCAAATCTTCTGTGGTGTACATGATCTTTCCCCTTTTATTCTCTGTACGTTTTAGTCTTGCTCATTTTCAGCCTAGTCAGGAAACTTGATGAACCTGTTTCCCCCCCAAGGCCTTTGTTCTTCCTCTGACCTCTGCTCAGATCACTCTGTCTACTGACCTTTGTCCCACTCTCTCTTTCATCCTGCTGCAGTTCAAACAAAGACCCTCAGAGATACCCTTCTGCCCTATCTCATGGTACTCACTTTCTCACCCTAGTTTCTCTCGACCACGTTGTCTTTAATGGTTCAGTTAAATCATTTATTGTGCCATGAAATTAACTATATTCTATGGTCTTATCATGCATCTCTCTTACCCAGTCGAATTTAAACTCTGTAAGAATAGGGACCCATGCTATCACTTTTATGTCATTGGAACTGTCTGGAATAATTGCTGTTACTTCGAAAGCACTCAGTAAAGGTGAGTTAAATAGATGACTGAATGAATGAATGTGTGGAGCCTAGTGCCCACGCTTTTGTCGGGGGCAACCTCTGTGTTTGTTCACGTTGCCTGTTTTACATGACTCTTTTCAGCAGATATTTTCATTAACTGTCCCTACCAGAATGCAGGACAAAAATCATAGAGAAGAAAGACAGTACTTTTCCATTATTTCCTCTCCCCAATCCCAATTCTATTTTTTTTTTTTTTTGAAGTGGCGAGGAATTTCTGGCAATCCCTAGTGTTTCTCTCCTTACCTTCCTTTCTCATTCAGTATTTCCTTTTCTTTTCTGGACTAGGGTTAAGAGCCTTGCCAGTCTATATATAAAATATACACATTTTATATATTTTAGTTGCTGGTTTTTTTCCAAGTTTCACAGAATGCAGTTTTGTTCCTATTTGGCTGTTTTATAATTTTTCTTTTTGCCTTTTTTGTGCATTTCAACAATTATTGGGAGAGGAAAGTTGTAATCAATTTCACTCTGCCATCTGTTGATAGAATCTCAAATTTTATTTTTAAGTTTAAGAGATTATAAAACTGAAGACATTTCATAATATTCCTATGAGTATGTTAAGGGGAAGATTTCATACAGATGGAAATAATCCTGAACAACATGACCCCAAATATTAGTAGTTTGTTTTTTTCTGGTAATGATAAGGTCATTTTAATTTCTGATAAATGAAAATGTCATTTTAATTTTCTTATTAAAGAATCTCCTTATTTAAGATAACTTATAAATTGCATTTTTCTAAAATGAATTAGACATACTTTAAATATTAGGAAATATAACTATATATTGTTTAAATATTTAAAAAGTTAAAAATCTGCCTAATTTGTTACTTCGAACTGTTCATAGAAAAAAAAATTGATATAGGCCGAATATCTTAAAAAGTTATGTATGCGAGATTTCCAACAATAACTCAGTACATAATACTCTTTTTTAACATCTAGAATTAGATACCATGTGACAATAATTTCACAATTTTAATTACTCGAGGAAAAGATATTATCTTAAACATCTATATAGATTTAAAATGTAAAGGAGCTCCGATTGTGCCTGTGAGATGCAATCTCTATAAATAAATTGTGCATAGTAGGTATTATATTGGTCGTGTTTCTTGAAAAGATATAATTTATAAGAATACAGAAATTGTGAATGCTTTCTAAATCATATTCCAGGCACTGGAATAGGAAAATAAATGAAAGACATTGAAAGAGGTTGAGGGCATGTGACCATGTAATGAAAGCACAATCAATGTCCCATTAATAATTGTACTGCACAGCAGATAAAATTAGCAATGGGAACCCATTTTTTAAAAAACTGGATTTGGAATGATTTGCTCTCGTTATGAGATAAATTGCTAATGAAAAATTGTTCAACTACATATCTCACTAAGTATACCGAAATCAGCTATAAATATAACTTAATTTTAATTATAAAGCATCAAAATATATTTAAAGAAATGAATAGAAAATAAATTATAAAACAGAAATTCAATAAAGCACATACAAGGGAAAAAAACAGTAGGAAAAAAATGTCTGCTACATATCTTAGCTTGGGTTGCTGTAACGAAAATACTACAGATTGTTGTGGGTGCCTTTTAAATAATAGAAATTTATTTCTCACAATTCTGAAGGACAGGACATGCAAGATCCTGTGGTTGGGATCTGGTGATAGCCCTGTTGTAGTTTTCTGTCACAAACTTTCACATGGCAGAGAGCGGAGAGAGGAAGCACAGTTCCTCATGACTCTTACGAGGGCACTGATCCTGTTCACTAGGAATCCTCTCTTAAGATCTCAG
The DNA here is from genome assembly GCF_902729225.1 of Pteropus medius. Lineage (NCBI taxonomy): Eukaryota > Metazoa > Chordata > Mammalia > Chiroptera > Pteropodidae > Pteropus > Pteropus medius. The sequence goes on along the minus strand of NW_024347788.1, from coordinate 214,930 downwards.
CTAATCCTGATTGCCTCCCAGAGGCACCATCTCCTCACACCATCTCAGGGTGGAGGTGAATGTGTGTGTGTGTGTGTGGGGGGGTCATATAAACATTTAGTCCAAATACCATATCATATATTAAATGATTTGAAAGAAGAAAATAAGCATTTTACCAAAAAGTTTCATGAAAGGGAAGTTACAAATGATGAAAAATAAGAATTTGATGTCCTAATTTTGAAATCTTGCTATATGAGATTTGACCCTTACTATGTCTTAAATGTGTTTTATGTCTTAAATCCATTTATAAAATTAATACAAAATAATAAATAGTCAAATAAATAATTAACATTGGCACATTTTAAAGGCCTTACTGTGGTATAATGAATCTGCAATAAGCTGTGATATAAAATCACACAATTTAATAATGTCTGTATAGGCAGTCCCAGAAAATCAAAATAAAAGTCATTAACAAGATAATGAACATGTCCATCACTCCAATGTTCCTTACCCCCAATTATTAGTTTGCTTTTATAAAATGTTATGTAAATGGTATCAGAAATCATATATTCTGTAGTTTTTAAAATCTAGTACAATTATTTTGAGGTTCATCCATGTCATTGCACTTATCAATGAAATGTAATTTTTTTTTAATGCTCTCTTGACCAAGTTTTGAGGTCTGGTCCTAGCTAGAAGCTGGTCAGTTCCATACTCTACCACTTCTCTTGTCAAGCATGCACCCTAATGGGTCACTATGCCTTGTTCACCCCAGTGGCCGGGTAGCAGGTAACATGGGAGATAGCTCCTATGCCCTGGAGCTGGAGAATTTATTCAAATTAGCCAACCCACAAAGAGTCCTGGAAACCAATCCAACTGCACCCCAATTGCTAAACATAATCCGCCCCCCACGACTGTAGCTTTCTGTCACCCTGTACCTCGTGCAACCACTTGCCATGGCCCTGCTGGGCAGTTTTGTCTCTTGGAACTGTAATTAACAAACATTTCTTTCTTTCATCTATCTAGAGTGTCAGTGTGTTGTGTCTTCCTATGAAAAACATTTTAAGTCTTATAAAACAATGTTTTATTTTTTTATTGATGAATAGAATTACATTGTACGGACATACCACAATTTGTTTTCCATTACCCTTTTGATGAATTTTTCAGTTATTTTTCCAGTTTGGGGTAATGAATGAAAGAATGAATGAATAAATATTTGTATAGACACATTATTTTATTCTTTTTGTGTTTATATACTTTCTTAGAAGTCAAACAGTAAAGTCATATGGCAGGTGCATTTTTAACTTTTTAAGAAAGAAACTACTAACAAGTTTAATGGTTAGTTTCACAATTTTATATCCCAACCAGCAGTACACAAGAGTTTCAGTTATTCCATATTCTTAGCAGCACTTGACATTTTTGACATTCTAACAGACCTGTAGTGGTATCTCATTAAGGAAATTTACATTTCCCTAATGACCAGTGATAAGGAACATTTTTTCCTGTACTTGTTATCTACATATTTCTTCATTTGAAAAAAAAAATATTTTACTGAGCTGTTTGTTTTATTTCTTATATTAAGTTACAAGAAACTTAAAACTTTTAAGTCTTAAGTCTTTAACTTTTAAGTTTTAAGTCACCTTTACATATTGTAGACATAAGCCTTTTAGCAGATATGTGATTTGAAAATTATTTTCTCTCAGTTTGTGGCTAATATTTTCAAATATTTTACATTGTCTTTAGGAGACATAGTTCTTAATTTTGATGAAGTCCAATTTTTCATTTTTTAAATGAGTCTTTTATTCTTTTGGTATCTAAGAAATCTGTTTTCAAACATTATTTCTTTTACTTGATATTTTATAGGTCTAAATTTAGATTTATAACACATTTTGAGTCAATTTTTGTTTCTAGGATATGGCTCATGTTGTATTTTATTTTTCATATTGATATTGAATTTTGTTAGAATATAGATATTTAATATTCCAGTACTATGTGTTGAAATATTATTGTTTTTCCAAAGAATCACCATGCACCATTGTCAAAAATCCAATGATCATAAATATGGAAATGAATTTGGCTATTCTGATCCTTTCATTTCCATGTCAGTTTCGGAATAAGCTTGCCAAATTTAAGAAAAGAGCCAAGAATTCTGATTAGAATTAAATTGACTCTGTGGATCAATTTGAGGAGAACAGACATCTTAACAATATAGAGTCTTCTGATACTGAAACAGATTTTCTCTAAATCTCTCTATTTTTTTAAATCTTCATTATTTTTCCCAACAAAATTTATAATTTCCAATGTAGGGGTCTTGCATATATTTTGTCAGATTTATTCCTGAGTATTTCATATTTGCTATTATAAAGGGAACTTAAAAATTTAGTTTTCAAATGTTAATTGCTAGTATATATAATTAAAGTTGAATTTAATATTGTTGATTGTGCACATTTGCTAACTTCACCGTATTTTGTAGATTTCATAGGACTTTCTATATAACAATTATGTAACAATTATATCATCAACTATCATTTAAAATAGTGTTACTTTTTCCTTTATAATATGTATGTATTTCATTTCACTTTCTTGCCTTACCATAATGCCTATACTCTTTAGCATAATTCAGGAAAAAAAGTAAGAGGACATCTTTTCTGTGTGCATTGGAAAAAAATGGAGGTTCTGTTTAGTCAATGGTTCTATCAAATTTTTGATGATCTTGGAATTGTGTCTTTCAAGGAATCGGTCCATTTCATCTAGGTTATGAAATTTGTGGACATAGAGATGTTATGATTTTCTTTTATTATCCCTTTAATGTTTGTGGATTCAATCATAATGTCCACTCTTTCATTTCTGATATTAGTAATTTGTGTCCTCTCTCTTATATTATTATCCTGGCTTACCTTTATAATTGATCTTTTCAAAGCACTAGCTTTTGCTAACATTGATTTTTTCTATTAATTTCCTGTTTTCGATGCCATTGATTTCAGTTATAATTCTTATTTTTTCTTCTACATACTTTGAATTCAATTTGGTCTTCTTTTTCTAGTTTCCTAAGGCAGAAACATAGATTATTGACTTTAGATCTTTCTTTTTTTCTAATATATGCACTGGATTCTACAAATTTCCCTTGAAACACTACTTTCACTGCATCCTACAAATTTTCATAAGTTGTGGTTTTATTTTCATTTCGTTCAAAGTATTTTTTAAATTTCTCTGAAGACTTATTTCCATGTGTTTTTCACTCTTTGCATATCGTGCTGTTGTTGGATTAGTCTATGGATGTCAGTTACATCCAGTTGATCAATTGTGTTTATTAACTGTGTGTCTTAACTGATTTTCTGCCTGCTGAATAAGTTCATATCTGAGAGAGGGGTGTTGAAGTTTCTGGCTATGATAGTGAATACATCGACTTTTCTTTGCAATTCTATTAGTTTTATGCCTCACACAGTTTGACACTTTGTTGTTAGGTACATAACATTCAAAGAATTATATTTTCTTGGAAAATTGACCTCTTTATCATTATGTAATGCCCTTCTTTATCCTTGATAGTTTTCCTTACTTTGAAGTCTGCACATATGAAATTCTTATAGCTACTCTTGCTTTCTTTTAATTCATGTTACCATGGTGCATTTTTCTCTATCCACTTACTTTTAATCTATATGTGTTTTTATACATAAAGTAGGTTTCTTGTCGAAAACATAGATTTGAGTCTTGTCTCTTGATCTATTCTGACAATCTCTCTTTTAATTGGTGCTTTTAGACCATTGATGTTCAAAGTGGTTATTGATCTAGTCGGATAATATCTACCACATTAGTTACTGCTTTCTACTTGTCCTGTTCTTCGTTCCTATTTTTTCATTCCACTTTTTCTGCCTTTTGTAGTTTTAATTGAGCATTTTATATTATTCCATTTTCTCTCTTTTCTTAGAATCTGTACTTTTTTTTTCTTTTGTGAGTGGTTGCCCTAGAATTTGCAATATACACTTACAGCTAATCCAAGTTCACTTTCAAATAACACTATACCACTTCACAGGTGGTGTCTCTTATAATAACAAAATAATCTTAATTCCTTTCTTCTGTCCTTTGTATCATTGCTGTCATTCATTTCACACATATAAGCATACATAGCATATATATGTAGATATGTGTATATATGTAGATGTATATTTTCATCTACAAAATCATACATAATTGAAAATATATTTTGGTATTATTTTGAACAAAATATTTTCTGTTGGATCAATTAAGAATAAGAAAAATAAAGATATTATTTTATCTTCACTTATTCTTTTTTTGATGCTCTTTCTTGCTTTATGTAAATGTAAGTTTCTGACATATTATTTTCCTTTTCTCTAAAGAGCTTCCTTTAACATTTCTTGCGAGGCAGGTCTGCTGGCCACAAATTCCCTGTTTTGTTTTTCTTGAGACAGTCTTTATTTCTTCTTCACTTTTGAAGAATAATTTCCGGGTACAGAATTCTAAGTTGATGGTATTTTCTCTTGACAATCTAAATATTTCATTCCATTCTCTTGTTTGCATGGTTTCTGAAAAGAAGTGGGATGTAATGTTTATCTTTATTTCTCTATAGATCGTGCGTATTTTTCTCTGACCTCTTTGAGGATGTTTTATCTTTGATTTCCTGTAGTTTCAAAATGATCTGAGTAGGGATAGGGCTTTTTATTGTTGTTGTCGTTGTTGTTGTTTGCAAGGATTCCATTGATATATCATCTAGCTCAGAGATTCTTTCTTCAGCTGTGTGTCCTGTCTACTAATAAGCCCATCAAAGGCATTCTTCATTTTTGCTAATGTTGTCATTTATTTATCTCCAGCCTTAATATTCCCCCTCCTCTTCCTTCCTCCTCTCCACCACCTCAGTATTGCGATCTGTCTGCCTATCTTGCCCATCTGTTTTTGCATGTTGTCTGCCTTGTTCATTAGAGCTCTTAGCTTATTAATCATAGTAGTTTTAAATTCCTGCTCTGATAATTTCAACATTCCTGTTATGTCTGGTTCTGATGCTTGTTTTGTGTCATCAAATTGTTTTTTGTTTTTGCCTTTTGGCATGCGTTGTACCTACTGGATAAAAGGAAATGTTCCAAATAAGTCGTTTGTAATATGATGAGGTGTGTGGGGAGGGGCAGCACTTTATAGTCCCAGGATTACGTCTCAGGATGGTGAACTTCACAAGTGTTTCTCAGTTTTTTCTCCCCCCATACGTGGGACAGGATGACTAGAGTATGTTGAAGTTGGGTACAGGCATACCTGAGAGATGCTGCGGGTTTCTTTCCAAACAACCACAATAAAGCAATCATCACAGTAAAGGGAGTTATAATCTTTTTTGCTGGTTGATGAAGGTCTTGCCTTCAGTTTGTAGAAAATGCAACATCTGTGAGATGCAATAAAGAGAAGCACAGTAAAACAGGTGAGTTCCTCTCCGTTAATATCCCAGTAGAGTCAGGCTTTGGTTAACTAGTGTCACTAAAGGGCAAGCCTTGTTAAGAATAGAGTTGTCTGTAGTATTTCAGAATGGTTCCTTTCCTCTCCCTGAAGGAAGGAAGCCAGAAGAGATTTTTCTTTCATATATACTGTGGGAACTTGGTGGAACTCCATTAGGTAAGTCTCATAATATTGTTGACAGGAGTTTTGAACTGTCAGACTTGTTCACACTGAGCCTCCAGCTGTTTCTCAATTACAGTTCAGGTTCTCAGACTGGTTCCTGAGGCAGTTTCCATTTGTGAGTCCCTGCTCCAATAAGCCTTGATTCCCTGTATGTCCCCCCAATTTGGGAGACAGTGGTTTGCTCTGTGTCCTCCCCTACCCCACAAATCGAAGAAGAGTTGTTGATTTTGGGGAGACTCTTTAGCTTTTTATTTTTTATTTAGCTCCTTACATGCAGTGCTGGAAACCCGAAGTCCTGGTGTTTGACTTCGATGCTGTTGAAAAGACATTTTTAAAACATTTATTTTTTATTTTTTGTTGTCGATACACAGATAAATGAATGTGTATAGTTTTATTTCCCTGGATACATCAAAAATTTAGTTATTAATTTCCTCCCTTAAATGTTTGGAAGAAGTAACTCTTGAAAACTATGGGTCTGACATTTCTTACTAGAAGGTTTTAAGTTACAGATGGAATTTTTTAGACTATTGGGACTTTTTATTGCTTTTTGTGTCAGTATTACATGATGTGGTTTTCCAGGGATTTCTATAATTAACTTTCAAATTTATTGTAACAGTTTTTTAAAAATGCTATTATGAACTTATTAATATCTGTAGGTTGTATAGCGAGTGTCCTTTTTACTCCTAATATTGGTTATTATACTTTCTCATTTTCATTTTTGATCAGTTTGACTACAGGATACTGCTTGAGAGTCCATAAAAAAGCACACAGTCCTATAACCACATGAAAAACATGATTAGAATATCTCCATTTTCCAGAAACACATCCCCTCATGCTCCTTTTCAGTCAATCCCTTCCTTTACTCCCTGGGTTCTGACAACCACTGATCTCTTTTCTACGGCTATAGATTCACTTATTCGATAATTTGATATGTATGTTTATAATGCATATAGAACCCTCATGCAGTTAAGTATTTTTTTTTTTAATCTGGATGCTTTTCCTTAGCATAACCATGCTAAAATTCAGTGACACTTTCTTGAGTGTAAGTACTGCTTTCTTTTTTATTACTTAGTGATATTTCATTATGTGAATATATCATAGGCTTTTTAATTCATTCACATTTGGTTCATTTTCAGCTTGGGGTTATTATTAATAAAGCTTCCATGAATATTAGAATATAAATCTTTGCATGAGCATAGGTTTTTGTGTCTTTTTGATAGATATATAAGATGTGACCTGTTGAGTTTTATGGTGAGTGTATGTTTAACTTTCTTAGATACTGAATAGTATTTCTTAAACTGGCTGTGATATTTTGCATTTAACCATCACCATAAAAAAAAATTCCAATGGTTCCACAGTCTCTCAAACACTTGGTTTTGACTCTGCTTTTAATAGTAACCCTTCTAGGGATGTGTAGTGATATTTCATTATCATTTTAAGTTGGATTTTCATAGGAACTAACAGTATTGAACATATTCTTATGTGTTTAGTTGCTATTTTTGTATCTTCACTGATGAAGTTTCAGTTCAAAACTGCCATTTATTTTGGATATTTTATCTTATTATTCAATTGTAATACTTTTTTAGAATACAAGTCTATAACTGAGCATATATTTTGTAAATACCTTCTTCCTGGTTTGCCTTTCATACTTGTGTGCACATCTGTGTGCAGACATCATAGTTGGATGTTTTGGCTCTGTGCCCAGATTTGTAGGATAGCCTTTGTGATTTCCTGAGCATCATTGATGGGGACTATGCTCATCACTTAGGCGGTGCTGCTGGCTTTCTCTGCCGCCCAGGTGGGCTGTATGTAGGATTTTATCCATGGCTGGGGCAGCTCATTGTCTAGGGACTCAAACAGAGCAGAACTGCCAACCATGCTCCTTGGCCAAATGGGGCCACTGGCTCCACTTTGGCAGATGGTGAGAGCCACCGGCTGGACTTTGCTTGGGCACCGCCGCCAGCGGGAATGTAGTCCACTGAGACTGTGAGCCCCACCTCCCTCCGTCTCTAGCATATCCCCAGCAGGCCGCCCTGCTGAATCCCCCCATGATCCCAGTGAGGCAAGACATAGGTGGTCCTCGCGGGAAGTGGCTTGTAAGGCTAGGGAAGCGGAAAGTCCCGTTTGCTTCTCTCTTTCCCCTTGTAACTATAACCGTAGGGGTGATACTCAGAGGGAACTGGACCATGCCGGGAGCGGGGAAATTCAAAGTGAAACTGCTCCTCTTACCCTTCTAATGCAGTTTTTCCCAGTTTTTATGCCCAGAAGGTTACCTAACCGCACTCCTAGTTTCTGAGATTTTCCAAAAGGCACCCTATCTGTGGATAGTTGTTAGTTGGTCTGTCTGTGAGGGGGATTGAAGTCCGTTCCGTTACCTTGCCAAATCACTCTCATCAGGAACTTCAGTTGCTGAGTTTGTCTAGTTGAATGATTCTCCATATTTTGCCCTCGGAGTTACTTTACACCATAAAAAATTATTGAGGACCCCAAAGAGCTTTTGTTTGGATAAAATATATAGATACGTATTGAATTAGATAATAAAACTGAGAAATTTGCTGAATATATATTTATTGATCCATTTAAAAATAATAATAAATCATTACGGGGCAATTTATCATACATAATTTTATGAAATATCACTATATTTTAAAAATAGTGAGAAGAGTGTTATTGGTTTGTACTTTTATAAGCCAACTTTAATGTCTGGATTAAGAGAATGAAGTTGAACTCTCAGTCAGTTCTGTATTGTTTCGTTTAAAGTATATAAAGAATACTTGATCTTAATAAAGATATGTAGTTAGAAAAGAGAAGTACAATTTAACAGCGTTTCAGATAATTATGGCTATTCTTTGACACTGTAACTTAGAAAGTCGTAGTTTCTTAAACATCGATTGCAATATAGAATTTGAAACCTTAGCAGTAAATTTCACACCCTATTTCATCAGCCTGTTTTCACTTTGAATGTTTTTTTTTTTTTTGATGTCTGCTTGATTTTGTAATAAACATTGATCATCTGGAAATATTAGTTCATGGTGTTATGGAGACCATTCAAATTCTGACACTTTATTATGCAGTATCAAAAATCTCATTCATAAATACAATGATGAATCTTATTTGAACAGCCTGTAACTATTGGGAAATGTTCAAGCTCCTGGTAGCAGATAGAAACTTTCCAAACTTGTAATTTTCCACCTAAAAGCTAGAATTTATCATTGGCAACACATGCTCTCAATACTTTTGGAAAGGGAAACTCACTTATTTTCAAGAAAATATCAGCCAAAAGCCTAAGTCTTCATTAATATGACTTTTCTACCACCCACATTTTCAAGTGAAAACATTGTCATGTGAAATGAGAAGCTAGTTCAGCTTATACCTGAAATAAGTACATAAGTGCTTTTACTCTAGGCAATCAAAGAACATCAATTTACAGCAAAAGTATTTTTGCATACTTCTCATTTTGTCGCATATAGTTATGTTAAAATGAACATTCTTTACTGCCATATATGGAAGTTTTTATGTTGTTTTTTAGTGTGCATATGTATTTCAAATGCATGGCAGCGAAGAATAATGAATACTAGTATCAGCAATGCACCTGAATTGATTTGTGCTAAAATACCAGCATATTTATACACTGTTGCTTTTGCATCATGAACGCAAATGCCAATGCAATAAATACACACACACTCACACACACACACACACACTCACACACACTCACTCACATATTAAATCTTAGTATTATTTTAAAAACTGTTTTAAATAAAGGAAACAGATTGGATTTTGAGATTTATCAGTCTGACCCCTTTATACTTCAGGACCTGATGAAATAACCACAGATGAGCTCATGGATATATTGGGTTCACTGTGAAATGGAATTTGGCCAACATTCCATTTATCACATGACCTCCACAGGCCTTCACTCTGACCCCTGTCTAGTAGCAGCATTCTGTTCTTCCAGGGGTTAATGATGATTCCGAGCCATCAATAATGACATGAATGTGTTAGTCTGTCCCTTTCCCATATATTCTATCCATGCCTGTTGGAGGAAGGATTTTTTACTCTGTCTCTCACTTACTAGTGGCTTATATCTAAACCTTATGCACTAATTTGGAGTTATTTCTTTTATATCTATCTGTCTATATACATATGTGTATGTGTGTGTGTGTGTGTGTATGTATATACATATGTATATATATACATATACATACACACATATACATACACATATACATATATATACACACATATATATATATACATACATACACACATATACATACACATATACATATATATACACACATATATATATATACATACATACACACATACATACATATATACATACAGAAACCAAATATGATTTGGCTGTGTATTTTACTCTTTGGAACCCCATGATCAATTAACTAGAAATCTTCCTGTATCAACTCATTTTAGTAACTAATCAGCACTACTGATGATTAGTATAAAGTATCTGGTGATTATATGCAGCCTTTTGCTTCTCTTGCTTCAGGATCCCACCTGTCTTCTACTATCTTTCACAGCCTGCAAGCATAGCCAATGCAAAGCTTTTTTAGGATACTGGTGTTTGCCTCTCCAATTTATTTTTTATTACCTTGTTGAATTAATTGTTTAGACTCTTTTGTAGTATATAGTTAAGATGAAGGGAAGCAGGTCTTATCTGACAATCGACTTGAACATTTCTATTTTATTCATCCTTTCTATTCCCATTATTACTAGATAAAAAGAATATCTGCTGTTCCAACTCCAGTGAGTCCAGATTTTAGTCAACCACCTCAGCAAACTTCAAAACCACTTGCAGATGCTCAGTTTAGTTCTTTGAATCCAGAATCTCTGTTCAGTACACCCTTATAGATATTTCTGGCTTTATTTAAATACATGTTTCTTTTTTATGGTTCTAAAAACAGAAAATCAATTTCTACAGTCACTCAGATTTCTGCTGATGTAAAATAATGCTACAATATTTGTGGCATGTAAGCCTTCTCATTTCAGGTAGAACTTTGCACTTGTTTCCCTGAAGGTATGTAGAGTCTACTTATGGATGTGATGAGAATTGGAATAGCTGTGCTCAGTTGGTGTTCCCTTGTACGGTAACCCCTAGATTAGTCACTAAATGGTTTTTAAACGAGCCAAGACTAGACCATCAGATAAGTCTTTCATATAATTATAGTTGTAGTTATCTAAATTCATCTATAAATTCTCATTTTCATTCTCACAGTCTCACTTTATCCCATAATATTCCTAATTTTAAGTAATTAATTATTACAAGAATGTGTATTAAACTTATAAGATAATTCGGCAACCTTCATTATCTGACCCTATTTTGTGATAATAGCCCTATAATTATAAGAAATATGGTATTATTTTTGATAGTTGAACCTCTCAGGTCTCTGTGCGTTGAGCCACTAATTTAAAATTTTTCACTTGCCATTTTCTTTCTTTAATCTTTCTAGTTAAGGAGGTGATAGCTCAGGCACAATTTTTATTTCCATCAATATGTTTTATTGCAGCAGACATTTGACATTGCTTTTGGTCTTTCAGTGAGTTATCTGAATTAACTCTTTATTCCAGATGATCACTGGCTAATACTAATAGATTATGGCACAGAACGACAAAATAGTCACCTAAACAAAAACCAGATAATAACTGCCTTAAAGAAGCCATTCAGTTAATCAAGTTGATTCCCTTCTTGAAGTGTCTGCAACTACTTCTGGCTCCAATACTGTTCCATTCAAAATTGAGATTGGAAAAGAGCAGATACTCTCAGCATTTCAATAATATTTAAACAAACAAACAAACAAACCTGCCATAACTACAATTCAAGAAAAGGAAAATGGAATAGACAAGCCCTCCTGTTCTGCTCCCACACTTTCCTCTTGTCTAGGAAGAAAAAAGCTAGATACTGAGAATAGTCCCCACCTCTGAAGTTGCCATGAGCTACTCCTATATCTACAGTTTTGTTTATTGGCAGGAAATTTTAAAGCAGCAAAAGGATATCTGTCTTTGTTCTTTGTAAATATTTCATGAATGCATTTATTTAATGTAATCTAATTTGCATCTTGAATCCTAATGAAAATATTTGAAATATAGTTATATTTTCTTGCTTTTATATTTAAAAAAAGCATAGTAGATGTTGAGAAATAACAGTGAATGAACACCTTTTATATTCAACTCACTTACTGTGTCTCTATATCGCTTGTACTTTTCAGCATCTCTCTATAATCTCGGTCAATTTTTAAAATATTAATTGAACAGAAATAATGTTCTAGGCATTGTGATAGTTATAAAGAAATACTGATTTTATGACGGTTTAGCAGAAATTAAATAATTTGAGCAACTGAAATGAGTGGACAAAATACAGCGTGTCAGTCAAGGGGCAGAGATTTAAAATGGTGTAGATAGAGTGGGAGTGAATTTCAGACTGAAAAGCAAAGGAGGAAATTGGTCAAGCTGGTCCCTGTGTGCATGTGTGGAGAGTAGGGCATGAGGGAGGGTAAATGTCTCAGGGAAAGGAAAGAGAATGGATAATATCCCGAAGTCGTGAGAGAATTTATTGTGTCATAGTAGTAATGAAAGTAATGTCATGGACAGCGAGAAGGAAAATAGCTCAAGACAAAGCTGAAGAGGTGGCTATCATATATTATAAAACATGTTGAAAATAAGATTTTTTAACTTGAAAGCAGTGGCATTCTACTGAGAACACTAAGAATGGAAGTGGCATAATATACTTGATTTAAAAAAAAATGGTTGCATAATGAACAACATAATGAAGGAGACAGGGAGATAAAATAGGAGGTTTTTCAAGACGGTGATTCAAGTGAGAGTGACTATCACTAAAGTAGACTGAAAATGACAGGGATGGGAGGAGTGGAGCTCAGATTTAGGAGGAAGAGGATTTAGTTATATATCTTTCGAAAGAATGGGAATTGCAACATTTATTTATAATTAATTTAAATTAATTAACATAATTTTAATTAATATAATTTTTAAAAACTATATTCTCTGTCTGTGTGGAATTATTTGTTGACATCAGTAAAATTTATTAATATTTTGATATTAGTAATTAAAAATATAAATTTTTTGGTCATGAAGAATATTATAAATATATTACAGAATCCTTAATTTTTCAATACTCGAAAAGCAACATATGCTATTTATATGTTTAAAATGAGGTTATCTTAATTTTGTGATAAGGTGTATTTTTGTGTATAAAGATGGAAAAGAGATTCTAACATAGGGCAAAATACGAGAATAGATAAAAATGTAATAGTTATATTTTGAAATTATGTGAAATATGTATTGTTTCTTTTTTGATGATTTAAAATATATATTATGCATTTAAAAGTAAAAGTCAATTTGAAAGGAAAAAGCTAAAGGCATTATTCTTTCTCATTTTTAAATATATTTAAAATATACTACAAAGCTATAGTAATTAAAACAGTATGACACTGACATTCAGACAGTCATATAGTTCAGGAGTCAGCAATGTCCACTGATAGGAAAACTATATCTCTTTAAGCAGACGTATTCTTTTCTAAAACATTACCTTATCCAATATGTCTTTTTAAGAAAGAAGGAAACTTGAATTACAACTTTATTTTAAAAATAAATCTGCTGCATTGGATAAGAATCAAACATTGTAGACACTGTATCATCTAACAAATTCCTCCCTTCAGGCTCAAAATATCAGAGAGAAACAATATTACCAGTTTTCAGGTAGAGTTTATTTTTCTATGCAAATTTTCCTATGACAGATACCATTTCTGGGGGCCCAAGTATGCCAGTTCTGCTCAGAGTATCAGCCTCTCGCCCAGAGACTTGTTACGCTACTGAGCAAAGCTTTGTAGTCAGCAGAACCTAGTTTTCTCTCTGCTTTTTAAAATTCTCCTTTGCAAAACACTCACAAAGACATAAATGAGCTCTAGTAATATAAATTGTATTTCACATTAATTTATTTAGGTCATTTTATTCAAAGCTCAGCTGTTTATTTGGAAGTAACCGATGTGGAAGTCCATCCAAGTGGTATGACACCATCCACTGCCTAGGATTCCTTCCTCTTTGACATAACCAAGTGTGTCATTGCCGCACCTCCCTTAAGATTTCCAACTTTCCACTTACAATATAAATCTTTTAAAATCAGTATGTTATTTACAAGATTAAATGGTTGCTTTTGTACTCTAACAGTTCATGGATCTAGACTGAGGTCTGGTTCTTAGCCCCAAAGAATTGTTTAATCTCTCTTTTATTCTGGGAAAGAGCTTAGATTTTTAAAAACTGGTTACACATGACCTCATCTCGTAAGTCTGTGCCAAGTCTTTGCAGATTTGTATGCATTCAATATAGTTACACTCACTTGGATGACATATCACACCCACTTATTACATGAGAAAACCAGGATTACAATTGCATAATAAGACTAAATCTAGAGATTCTAATTTCAAATCTAACACTTTTTAATCATTTATGCTCCTTTTAGTAATATATAGATTCTTGATAACAGAAAGAGCTGAAATTAAAAATGCCTTCTTAGAGAATTATAGAGAAAATATTTCTTCTAATTTCTCCAGTTTATTTACTTAATTCTGTAAACAGAAGTAGTTGAGGATTATTGATCTGGAGGCTTAAGATCACTAAAAATTTTCTAAATGTACTTAAGATTCAAGCAGAATTGGAATAAATGAGGAGAGAAACTTTTGAATCTTCCTCTGCCTTACACTTGGCTATTATCTCTTCAAAGTCTGAAAGTTGTGACCACAGAAGAGGGTTTTCTTTTGTTCCTATAGTTCATTTTGGCATCCAAACTAATCGCTTTAGATTACCATGCAGTTGCTCACATCCCTCTGGGCAGTAATATGTACAGTTTTGATAATGGGATATACTCAATTTATAATACTGAACTTGTTGCTGATGCTGTACATCAAGAAATAGCAAGGGAAAACTATCCTGGAGAGATAAAACTTTCTGGTCTCCTTTGTTACCTATATAGCTAGAGAAATGCCAGATACTAGAACTTGGCATATTCTAAAGAAATTATTGTAATATGCAGGCTTATAAAATTATCTTGTGTGTCATAATTGCCTGACTTCCATAGTGTAATGGAATCTTTGTGAACAATAAAAAATTTGCAGGATTTTTTTCTTAGTTATGGGACTTTGGATATTAACAACAGAATCTGATTCTGACCACTTATGCTAAAGGGTATAGTGCAATGTGTGGGACATGGGACAGTCTAAAACTTGGCTTTAAAATAATCATAGTAAGAAGAAATGGTGCTGTCATGAAGGAGAATTGATGCCGATTGGCCAAAAGGTCATCATAAAACCTTCTGAGTAGCATGATCTATGTCAGTTTACCTTACTCTGGGATTCTAAGAAGTTTCTCTCTCTCTCTCTCTCTCTCGCTCTCTCTCTCTCTCACACACACACACACACACACACACACACACACCTTAGTGTAGGTACTTTTTACCATTAAGGATTTTGAAAATTGAAAGATTTGGGGAAAATTAGGCTAAGATTTAGGTTGTATTATATAAATAGCAATATATAAAACTGGGAAATTATATATAGTTTAAGTAGATAATATATAAACTTTATTTAAGTCTGAAGAGGTCACAGACAATTTGATATACTGCTGGATATTTAGAACATTAGTTATTAAAGTAGCAGTAAGTTTATCTTTTCTTTCAAACGGGGAAAATGCCCTGACCAGGCTGGTTTTTTATCTGAACAATAATTTATTGTGCTGAGTGCATTCTTATGAAACAAATAATGATAAGAAATTTCATTATACACCTTTTTGAC
Organism: Pteropus medius; assembly: GCF_902729225.1. Taxonomy (NCBI): domain Eukaryota; kingdom Metazoa; phylum Chordata; class Mammalia; order Chiroptera; family Pteropodidae; genus Pteropus; species Pteropus medius. The sequence goes on along the minus strand of NW_024347788.1, from coordinate 199,514 downwards.
TGATTTGGAATCGCTTGATTAGAATACCTTTTCCACTATCTGATGTTTTGAATGCTTATGCATTATGGATTTGTTACCATTTCTGTGAGACATTTGATCTCTGAAGAGGCCACGCTTTGCATAATTGCTATTCTAGCTTAGTATACAATCACTATAACATTGAAATCTTTTCCTAAGTAGTGGATGGTCCCCAAACTCTTACCATTCTCCCACATCTAAACTACATCTGATAGAAATAACCTCTCTCTTCAAGCAAAATAAACTGTAAATGATTTATTCATATTATTTAATCAAAGAACCATATCCCAGGGATAGATAAATATAATCTTATGAAAAAATCAGTTAACTGACTGAGGAATGTCATAGCGGTTATCGCTGTATAGTAAATCTCAGTTTAGGCTCTGAAGTTGTTACCCAGAATTCCCCCAAGAGCTAGGCTTACACTGTGAACCCAAGTAACGATGCTTTAGATGTCACTGCCCCTCCTTGAGGGAAGAGGATAGAAATGCTTCTGTTCTATGGGCAAAGTACCAGTGACTATAAATGGAATAACAACTTCCCTCTAAGTGATAAGTAACTGATGTTTTTTGTTTGTTTTTTTTTGGTTCCCCCTAGAGGATAGTGCTACTAATTCCTAATTTCTAGGAGAAGAGGAATAATAATAGATGTTTCAGGCCATGTGGTAGGGAAACTGAGAAGCCGTAGCAATGCTAATAAGTATATGCATTGAACACTTACTGAAAATAAGGTTCTGTTTGTAGCACTTCACTTATATAACCTCATTTTATACTCAGCTATATTTACTGTTCTCTACCTGTTTGATAGACGAGGGAATTGGAACACAGAGGTACAAGTCAACTTCCAATGTCAGACACCTAATAAAGGATTTTAAGTCAGATATTTTTATTCTCGAGCTTTCACTCTCAGACATATGGTATTACAGAGGAGGGACCTAGTCCCTAACTATGTAGCCTGGCAGTTTGTATAAATAAGAAGCTTTGAGCTTTGGACTAACCAACTCACCACTTCTTTCTCAACTCCTGGAGTCATGTACCCCTCCACCAGCTGGCCCAAATGCAGGCCGTCAGGTATGTGGTGGGAGATGGATGTGCAAGTAACTCTTGCCTATTGATTACTTATACAACCAATGCACTTGCTGGGGAATACATCCCCACTGCCTTTGACAACTATTTTACCCGTGTTATGGTAGATCGAACACAGGTGAATCTGGGTTTATAGAATACAGATAGACAAGAAGATTAGGGCAGATTATACCTCCAACTTGCCCACAAACAGATGTGGTCATAATTGGTTTTTCCCTGTGTGTCTTGCATCATTTAAAAATTTCTGTGTACAAGTGATATCCTGAAGTGCAACACCATCGCCCCAACTCTCCTGTCATCTTAGTGGAAACTACTTGATCATAGACATGATAAAGGCATAACCAAGAAACTTTATGATAAGCTAATTCCCATCACCACCCACAGGGTTTAGCTGTGGATAAGGGGATTGGGGCTATAAAATAACTGAAGTGCTTGGCTACCATGCTGCAAAATATCAAGACCAATTTTGATGAAGCTCTTCCAGCATTTCTCTTGCCTCTCTCTCATCAAGAAGAGCGAGGGGAAATGCCAGCTATTATAAATATCTGCAACTATCATTCCTTACCTTGTCCCTCTTGGAAAATTTGTACACTTTCCTCAGAAGTGGTGAGGCCTTCGCATTCAGTGACAAATTTTTAAATACAGAGTAGTTTTTTCATGAAACCATTTTGAACCAGCCAGAAATGTCAAAGGATGAGTTCAAATTACATTTCGTTAAAATTTAGCCCTAAAATAAAAAGACTTCTTAAAGGCTTAATTTTCTGTAGCCCCTATTCTTGCTTAGGTTCAGTTGCCAAAATACCCTCTGAACTATGTTGCGTTGTGCGCTACAAACACTAAGCACTAAACTGTTTCATAGCTCTTCGGCTTTAATAAGACTGTAGCTTCTGATATTAGGAAACTCAGACACTTTCTAATTAGTTATCAGATATATAAAGCGAAACACTCACTTTCCTGAAATGTTGCATTTTAATACATTCTATAATTTGTCAACCGATGTTTATTATGTAATTTGAATTGTATGTCATAATGGAATAAATACAACCACTCAGTTCTTTGGATCAGTCTTTTTAATTTAGTAGTCAATTAAAAAAATACTTTATTATCTTTTGCTGAGATTGTGATCAGAGATCTTACTTACATGCTTCCTCTAATGAAGTATGCTGCTCTTAGTTGTAGGTGTCAAGTGTGAAACACATTATCAAAAGATGAAGGCAGTTTTTTGACAAAATATGAAGTGGAGATTAATTTACACAACACTGTGTGCGGAGTAATTAAGCTGAATAAAAGTGTCACAGGTAAGAGTTTTAAAAAGTTAATTTCTGTCAAATGCAATAGATGAAGAAAGGTTGGTATTATCAGTAAGTGTTATCTTAAACTTATCCTTTTTCTTACACCTGTCATTTCTCCTCAAATTGAGTATTTAATTCATCTTTGAACTGAAAAAAAAATGAGGGAAATTGAAAAACTTAATATAAAAAATGAGAGGAATAAAATCTCTCCAGATAAAAAGAATTTATTCCGGTTCAACAACCAGTGGCTCTCATAGTGTGGATTCAGCTGACGGGGAGGTACTTCTCAAAGGTGCTCATAAAAATGACCTCACATTTAGCACACCAGCATAAATATGATATGCTATTACATTTTCTTGGATTTAGAAAAATGAATTTGATGGCATATGTTATAACCAACAGTGATTCATTACTTGGGAAGAATGTATATGGCATATGGCATATGTTATAACCAACAGTGATTCATTACTTGGGAAGAATGTAAGCATTTGATATTTTTCTCCATCTACCAATAATTCCAAGAACTTTCACAGATTAAAAACAAAAAACACAGCAAAAAAGTAATAATAAAGTTTAAAAGAAATAATTTAAAAAAGATAATTAAATTAATCATTTAAACTTAATGCCTTCCAACTTAACTTCCAACTTAATGCTCTAATGAAAGAAACCAGAGATAATCTCTTTGAATACTGGGGATCAAAAAAGCTAATTTCACATTATTTACCCTCAGTATTCATGCTAATCGGTATCAAAATCATCAGTATAATTTGTTAATTATACTTCTATTTTTCTTACAAGTTGCACATTTATTTAATTCATATAAAGTACATGACCTCATTTGCTGAAATCTGAATATATGAATGATCTCTAGTTCATTGTGAAGTACTATGTCTTAGGCAATTATAAAAAAAGACTAAAATTTACAAACACGTTAACTTAAATTTTATATAAATTTGATATCACCAAAGCAAGATAAAACTAAGATTTAGTATTGAAAATGACAATATTAATGGAAAATGTTGATTTGCTAAACCCATACAATTAATTTTATAGTTATATATTTACACATTATAATAATTTATTGACTTGTGATAAATCATTTCTTTCTTATCTTTAAATCTTCTTTTGATAACTTTAACTGTTTATATATGAAATGGTATAAATTCCTTTTACTTTATTTAACAACCCTGGCAATGTTGAACATTCATAAATTATACTAATGTACTTGTCATGATGAGTATATATGTTGAATACTATCATGTATATGATATTTCCTTAATTTAAATGGAAATATAAAAATAAATGGCTGTTAACATTCATCACTTCATACAGTTATAAAACAATTTGTTTTCTTCTGATGAGAACTTTTAGGATGTACTCTCAGCAACTTTCAAATACACCATACAGCAGCGTTAAAAAAAAGTCATCCTTTGTACATTACATAAGTTAACTAAACTTATTGCGTTTACTAACTGAATGTAAGTTAACTAAACTTATCGTGTTAATTATTTTGCAATGTATTTATGTCAAATCATTATACAGTACGTATTATACAGTACTGTATGTCAGTTGTATATAAAATCGAAAGAAAAAATGTCTATTCTGAATAACTCAAATATGATAATTCAGGAAAAAGATGTTTATGAACACACAGTTTATTTGCTTTGGGTTAAATATCTAGGAGTAGAATTGCTGCATTGTGTAATTTTAACTTTCAAATAGAAGAAACTGCCAAAATGTTACCTAAAGTACTATATAATCTTCATTCTGAAAGTTCCAGTTTTACCATATTCTTTCCAATACTTGCCTTTATTAGTTTTTAAATGTTTCAAAGATTGTATTTCATAGTCTATCCACATTTCTAATTCGCCCGAAGAGGGAGGGCAGTAAACCCAGTCCCTGTTACTTGATCATAGATGAGAGCAGAAGTCTTTCAATTTGACTTGTTGAATAATACCCTACCATTATTTTATAAAATAATTAATTTGAAAATAGCAAACAGAATGGGAAATATTGTAATCAAAAGAGAAACAAGAATGTTGACATTAAATTTGTGTGTGTAGGTAGGTTGTAAATAACAGAATCAATATTACCAAAATCAGAACTAATTATTTTAAAAAATAATAAAAGAAGAAACAAAAAAATACAGAGGCAGATAAACCAGAAAATCTGTTATGAGAATAAATGTAGCTAGCTGCAGCAGGAGAAAAATGGTCCCATGAGCAGCATTAATAATTCAATAAATAAAGATAATGAAATTATAGGAGCTTAAGAGGTAAGTGGAGTCTAAGACAGGAACGCTGATACCATTAAGCCCCAAACAAAATATATGTTTCGTTGCATCTTTTATTCCAACAATGGCAATATTTTTGTGATTTGGCAAACGAGGGCTGTATAATATGCAGTTGGTATAGAAGATGGATCAGGAGGATAATTTTACTCTTAAAAGCATATAGGTTGAAAAGATTTAGGCATTTCATTTTCGAGTTTTAAGGAAAATTTTTTTAAAAAGGAAACAAAACTCATAAATTCTCCGAGCTCAGATTTTCTGCAAGGTGTAAATGTATATATGTATATGATGATGTATCAGATCATTTCACTGTGTGGAAGTGATTTTGCAATGTACTTGTCGTGTATTTCAGTTAAAATCAGCAGAATGAGTCTTCGAGATCTCAGCTGCATTTACTTGTTCCTGCAGCTGATTATGTGCTATATTCAATTTATGAAAAGCAACTTTCATTTTCTACTGTCAGTTACTGCAGGGAAGTTAAAAAAACAGAACTGTTTCCTGTGTAAATAATGTAAGGCATTCTAAAAAAGTACAATTTATCAACTTTAATTCCCATAAGGTTAGCAGTATTGATGAAATTTGTCATAGTTTGATTTGGATTTTATTTGGTCAAAATATGATATGTAACATGAAATATTTCTTAAAGATTTAGCAAGAGTTTTTGACATTATGTATTTGTTGAAAATCCTCTGATGTTCAATCAGTTAGAAAACACAGTGCTTATAAGAGTCCATATTCCACCAGCTTCAATTTGGGTAAGTCCAATATAAATTAATTGGCCGTGAGATTTTACAAAGGTATATGGGCATATTATTTATGTTTTAAAAATAAGAGGAAGTAATTGATTTCTCTTAGGAATTTTGAGATTAAATGATTCTCCAATGCCAAGCTGATCTTGTTAGGTTTAATGGCCTAACTTCCGATGGTAGAGATATTTTTTGTATATCCAGGCTGTTGAGTCTCAGGAAAATGAGAAAGTTTATAATAAAATTATAAGATACACATTATTTTTTATTATAAATAGGAAAAGATTAATAGGAATATAAAGCTTTTTAATCAGAAAATAACTTCATGTAAAATAAGACTGAATACAGAAAGATCAATGTCATTTTTTTAAGGCTGTATTTTATTTTATTTTTTAATTTATTATTATTATTTTTTTAGGTGAGGCAACCCTTGGTTGACCTCACAGATTACAAGGACCTTGTCAGTTTACAATCCCTTATTTTTAAATTTTTTTTTTACACCTATAGCACCTGGTCTTCCTAGGTGGTCTCCCATCAAGTACTAACCAGGCCTGACCCTGCTTAGCTTCTTAGATCAGATGGGATCGGGCTTGTTCAGGGTAGTGTGGCCGTAGACAATCAGGCTTCATTTTAAAGGTATGCAAGTATTCCATTTTTATGCATTCAAGACAGAATTATACAGATAGATATATTAAATGGGGATTATGGGTGATTGGAATTATATTCCATAAAAAGAGATCGTATGTTAATGCTTGGATTCAGTTTATGGTTTATTTAAATACCCTTGTTTTGCTAAAGATAACTTTTCTATATGTCGCTGGAAAAGTTTTTAATTTAGTTGAAGAGATACTGAATAATCAAAACACTGATACTTAGGATGGTAATTTAATCTGATTTAATGTGGTAGGGTTCATACTTCTAGAAGCACTCTGATACTGTAATTCAATTTTGGTTGAATTAAGATGATTTCAGTTTCTGATCTGAATAATTCTGCAACAATTATGTGACCCTAATATCAGAAAAAATTGATATTTACAAATGAAGGGAATGGGAAAATTCTTATCTGAAATTTATTAAAAGATAAATATAATTAGGGCAAGGCTAGATATCAAAGGAGCTATCAACATAATTACTGATCCTATAAAATTCGATTTCAGAGATATTTTTGATTCCCACAGTAATTTTCATAGGTATTTGTAACTTTATTTTCACAAACATTAGACTTAACAGAAATTTAAGCTGGATACACTATTTTTTTTCCTTTCTTTTTCTTTTTTCTCATGTCATTTAAACTACAGATTGGCTTGGGTGGCATATTGAATAAAGAAAATAGGTTATGCTAATTTGGCATTATTACCTTAATTGCCCCCATATTAGCATAGAGGTTGAAATGCCAGTGATGGGGTCAGCTAGCCTGGACGTCACATTTGAGACAGGATGCTTACTAGCTCTCTCACTTTGGGCAAGTTATTCAAACTAATGTGAAAAAATACATAAGGTGGGATAATTAAGAGATGGTGTGTGGTATGTATTATTATCAGTCATTCTTATACTGTGCTAGATAAAGAATAGAAGATTTTTGACACTATAGTTATATGGGTTTATGTTTACTGCTCTTACAGGAGAGGTCTTTACTCCAGAATTTCTTAGGAATTGACTTTCTGTGTGTATCTGTCAGCCTTTAGACAAATCAAGAGGTTCAGCATAAACATAAATTTGGTAAAAACTATATCTGAGAAAATTACCTGAAGTAAAATGTGCTACAAAAGGCACAATGTTTCCCCATTTTCCTAGAGGCTTTATTTATTTTCAAACTTTTTTTTTTATTCTTTAAAGCATACAACTCAGGTTTGACCTGAGACTTAGAAGTTTATCTCTAGACATTACTTGAAAATGACTTCACAGCGAAAGCAGCAATATACATATAGGGGTATCTGGGAAAGGAATTAGATTTTTAGGAAAAAAAAGTAACTCTATTAATTTCTCGTATTGCATAGTATGACATCTAGTGTCAGGAGTGTTGCACATGAGTGGCCGTGAAAAACCGATCAGGTCTGATGGACTTCTGCCACAGTGATTTCATTCCTCCTAAAGGCACAGGGGCCCAGAGGGCAGCATTGGGTATTTGTTCATTTACTGTTCAGAGTTCTCATATGGCACCTCCAGGGGTTTTATTTTGTCTCTCTTCCTCTGTGATACTTATTTGATACACTGTGAAGACTGTGATGGGCTGTGTATTACAGTACTACCAGTTCACTGATGACATTTTGATTTATGTGACTTTTTCTGTTGAGCTGGAGAGAAAAGAATCATTTTTGTTTTATTTTTCACAAATAAGAAAATAGATAAAGGAGAATATAACCTTTTAAACTTTATTACAGCAAAAATGTACCTACAGATATTAATATACAATACTGTGTTTTGATCCCTCTGAATTATATATTTATGAATTATATTTTTTATATGGCTTGTTAGTGACTGGTTTAACTAACTGCTGTAATGGATCATTGTCCTCCAGTATTCAAAAATTTCAGTCTTGATATTATTTTGAAAAGTACCTGTTTTTAAAAGAAGTATTATTCATTTCATTAAAATACAATACTGTGCCTAGTGGTCCTTTATAATTACAGAAGTTTGGATCTTACATGTTAGACTTCAGAAATCTTCATATATGTTATTCTAATTATAAGGTTCCAAGTGGAGTTTCATACATGTGAACTTCTGCCATTTTAATAATGCACAATAAGGAGATATTCTATGTTTTCTTTCATTATATAAAAATCTTTTTTTAAGACATGTAGAATATGAGTATTCCTGAGAATGATCCTTAAATATTTTCAAAACATAAAAGTACATTCTAAATGATTAAAATGTGTTCATTATACTCAGTATAGTTTAATTAATATATGCTTTTTTATTATATGCCATCTGGAATAACAAGTTAATCAGATATCGAAACTATTTATGGATTGCCTACCACATATTAGACTCTTTTAACATTTGATTTTCATTTACACTTCACAGGAATTCTTAGTGCTAGGTATTAGCTTTTTAAAAGCTAAATGAAAGAGACACAGACAGTTAAGGTAAGAATAACATATTTTTTGTGTAGGTGGTGGAGTTGGTTTTTCATACCAAGTATTTAAACTTGAAATCTGTTTCTCTCCCCAGTAAACCAGAACTGTGCTAGACTGTTTGCTAACTCTTTGAGTTAACTAGAACTTCTCATTTTCATCATATGAGGTAATTAGTTTTCAACCTATATATTGGTCAGTTTGGGGGCATACAATGAAAACAGCACACGTATATCTGAATGTGGCTGAAGGCATAGTATTTTTACATGTATCTGTATTTTGAGTCTAATATTTCTTTCTACTCTAGCATATTCTATGGTAATTAGAAGATTCTGGAACACATGCAGTTCTGTCACTGGTGTCAAAATGTAATAGAGACTAGGAACTGAGCTGACATGTTGATACATGAAACTGTAAGAGATAATTTCTTTAATAAATCCATCCTTCTTTGACTTGTGATTTGGAAACCGATGGCATGTTTATCTTCAGAGTGCTGTATTTAAATTTCAATGGCTAATCATTTTTCTCTCTTGATATCACTCTTTATTAAATTATAAAGAATTTTATATTTGAGATGAGTCTATCATTTATAAATTAACATTTATAAATGGGAAGACTTGTAAATGATCATAAACCCTTTTCCATTGTTTTTTTAAAAACAGCTTTATCGACATATAATTCACATACCATACAATTTACCCTTTTAAATTGTACAGTTCAGTAGTTTTTACTGTACTGAAAGTTGTACAGTCGTCACCACTATTTTTAAAACATTTCATCGTCCCCAAAGGAACGATGGAAACCACATACCCATTAGCAGTCATACTCCATTCTCTCAGCCTTCAGCTCCTAGCAACAGTAATCTACTTTTTGTCTCCATTTATTTTCCTAATATGGACATTTTGCATTGATGGAATTACATAAGTGATCTTTTGTTACTGGTGTCTTTCACTTAGAATAATGTTTTACAGGTTTATCCAGGTTGTAACATGTACCAGAACTTCACTCTTTTTTATGGTAAATACTATTACATTGTATAAAATACTACATATTTTTATCTATTCATCAGGTAAGGGATATTTAGGTTGTTTCCATATTTTGCTGTTAGGGATAATGCTGTTTTTTTTTTGACATTTACATAACAGTGTTTATGTAAACAAGTTTTAATTAAGTTGAGATATACCTAAGAGTTAAATTGCTAGGACATAATGTTTAACATTTTTAGGAACTGTCAAACTGTTTTCTAAAGTTGAACCATGAAATTTCCAGTTTTTCTGTGTCCTGATCAATGTTTGTTCTTGCTTGTCTTCTTGTTTTTAGTCATCTTCATAAGTGTGTAGAATATCTTGTAGTAGTTTTGATTTATATTTTCCTAATAATTAAATGTTGAGCATCTCTGCATATACTTTTTAGTTATTTACAAATCTTTAGAGAAATATCTATTCAGATTCTTTTCCATTTTCCATGTGGATTGTCTTTTTATTGTTGAATTGTAAGTATTCTTTATACAGCCTGGATGTTCAGTCTCTTATCAGGCATATCATTTGCAAGTATTTTTTTTTTTCTATTCTGTGGGTTTTCTTTTGATTTCTTTGATGACATGTCTTTGCACAAAAATTTTTAACTTTGTTGAAATTCAATTTTTTTAAGTCTTTTTTTGTTTACAGTTTTCCTTATTGTATCTAATAAACTATTGCCAACCCAAAGTTGTAAAGATTTGTTCCTCTGTTTTCTCCTAAGAGTTTTATACATTGACCTCTTATTTTTAATTCTATGATCCATTTTAGTTAATTCTTACAATTGCATGAGACAGATCCAAATTCCTTTTATCTTTCTTCCCCTTTTCCTTCTTCCTTCCCTTCCTTCCATTTGCATGTGTATAGACATTTTTCCCACTACCACCTATGGAAAATAATATATTCCATCCTTGATTGTTTTGGCACTCTGTCACATATCAACTGACCATAAATGTAAAGGTTTATCTGTGGACTCTCAATTCTCACCCATTGATCTATGTGTCTATCTTTCTGCCAATACCACTGTCTCGATTCCAGTCTATTTGCAATAAGATTTGAAATCAGGACAAGTGAGTTTTCCAATTTGTTCTTCTTAATCCAGATCGTTTTGACTAATCTGGGACCCTGGAATTTTCCTAGTAATTTTAGGAACACTGTCAATTTCTGGAGAAGAAGGTCACTTGATATAGAGATGAATTTGGAGATTATTGCCATTCTAACGATATTTCTTCCTGTCAATGACCTGGGATGTTTTTCTATTTATTTAGTTCTCATTTAATTTCTCTCAACAATGATTTTTTGTTTTAAGTGTAAAACCTTACACTTTTGTTAACTATAACCATAAGTATTGTCTTTTTGATGCTGTTATAATTGGAACTGTTTTCTTTCATTTGTGGGTTTTTTTATTGCTGATGTATAGACATACAGTTGATTTTTGGTATTATGAATTTGTCTCCATCATTGCCGGGCTTATTTATTATTTCCAGTAGTTGCTGTTTTCTTTTTTTATGTGAGTGTTTTTTTTCTTACCATTCTGTATGTACAAGATCTTGTCATCTCCAAGTAGAAATAGTTTTTCTTTTTCCTTTGCAATCTAGGTACTTGTTTTTTTTCTTATTCCTGCCTAATTATCCTGTACTCTCCAGCACAATGTTAAATAGAAGTGAAAACATCATATTTCTAATTTTAGAAGGAATGGCTATAGCCTTTTATTATTAAGTATTGTCTTTGTATAACTTTGGTGTCAGGATGATATGGGTGTGGTAGAATATGTTGGGAACCATTCTCCCTCTCCTAATTTTGGATATGTTTGTGAAAGAAGGGTATTAATTCTGCTTTAAAAGTTTGGATGATTCACCATGCCAGGCTTTTTGGCATGGAAAGTGTTTTGATTACTCACTCAATTTATTCACTTGTTATAAGACTATTAGATTTTGTATTTCTTCTTATCAGTTTGAGTAGTTTTTGTCTTACTAGAACAAAATGTCTTCGATCATTTCATCTTTAATATCTAATTAATTGGCAAATATAATTATTTTTATTTCTTTAAAGTCAATAGTGATGTGCTTTCTTTCAACCTCATCTTAATAATCTAGTAATTCGAGTCTTCTCTTTGTTTTTTCTTCATCAGTTTAGATACAGGCTTATCAATTTAGTTGTTCTTTGCTAAGAATCAGCTTTTGGTTTCATTGATTTTATATGTGGCTTTCATTTATTTCTGATTTAATATTTATTATTTCCTTCTGCTTGCTTTGAGTTTTGTTTGTTCATGTTTGGAAACTTACATTTCTTGCCTCTTCCCCATTTGCACAGAGTTATCATTTTTATTCTCCTAAGAATATAACTCTTTACTAGAAATTTCCAAATTATTAATGTCTTTACTAACAGAATCAGCCAAGGATTTCATTTGCCTTTGCATGTAGTTTCCAGATTTCTAGATTTCAGTATCTCTGTAAGCATTGGGAATTTCCCTTAAGTATTTATATTATATTATTTTTACTTATAGTTAGAGAATGATGTTGATAAAGCACTATAACAGTGATAATGATAATGAAATGTAAAGTCTTGCTGTGGATCAAGTGATGTGAAACTTTAGGCAATAATCATTCTGTGATATACTACAAGTACTAGAAATGAAAATAATTATCATTTATAAATAAGTGAAATCTAAGTTAATTAAATTAATTCTTTAAGCAGTGGCAACCTGTCAGGGTAAAGAGAATACAATATTTACTTAAGTGACCTTTTCATGCTCTTGCTCAATACAGATATACATATATTTTACTTTTAAGTAGGCCCATGTTTCTGTTCTTTTTTCTTATGACATCAAATAATATTTTCTGACTTGATTCTAAAGAAAATTTCACTTAAAGAAAATATTACTAATTTATTTCCCGTGTAGATAAGTTTAATACCTAAATTTGTGGGCTCACCACTGAACCAAGGTCTAAACAGTTGAAATTACCTTGATCTCTGAAAATTGTCATCACTTAAAGTGAATTCATAGATGTATGCTTAGGCTTTTTAATAATGTTTCTTTCAGAAATTTCATAATGTTTATATAGGTTGAATCAATAGTATCAGTATTCATGTACCACAATATATTTCATTTCATAGCTATTCTTGAAGATAGGTTTTATAATCCCCCTTTTCCAGGAATTTCCTCGTTTAAAATAACAGGATTGGCAAGATTGAAAGGGATGTAGAAATGACTTTGGTTCTCTGAGTCCAACCTCTATGATCTCTCTGCAGTTATGAGATTCTGCAATTTCACTCTTTTCCAGTAACAAGAATTTTAATTACATCTTCTAATAAGAGATCATAAAGAGAAAATACAAATGACTTTAGAATATATGAATAACATTTTATATAAAAATAATATGGATACAGTTTTGAAAAGCTCAAAAACATTTATGAAGCTAAGACTTTTTGTGAATTTTATCATGGTATTTTTTTTTTTTAAAGGCCTTAAGGGTTATCTAGTTCAAGCTAAGTATTACACACATGTCTTAGTCAACTGCTAAAAAATTTTGCAGTCAAGAATGTAGATCAGGCAAAATAGAAACCTTATTTGGACTGGAGCAGGTCGAACAGCCAAACTGCTAAGGGTTAGACACGGGATTTGTCGAATGCCTGTCATGTATAGATAGCCTTGGGCAATTTCCTGAAATGTCTTCGCTTTAATTTCATCATCTGTAACATAGACATGACAGTAATAGCACCTTCTTCACAGGGACGTTCTGAAGATGTGTGGGTTTCTACATAGAGAATATTTCTCATCGCATACTAATCATTCAGTAAATGATATTATTATTTTAAACTCCAGCCCAGGCATTGTTTTTCATGTAAAAATAAGTCATTTTCTTATAAAAAAATGAATTCACATCCAAGTTAAGTGTATTTTCCCTTCCAGATTTCTGAAAGTGTTGATAAGCACTTTTCCAGATGTCATTGACATGGAGAATTTGAATGTCGTCATTTGAATGTTTTTAGTTTCTCCAGTTGTTACCTTTGTAGAATCTTTTATTATTGATTGATTGATTGATTATGGAGTGTGGAGGTTTTTAGAAAGTGTCATCAACCTTCTTCAACAGGCAGAAGACAATAAGTGTCTGTAAGTAAATGGGGCAAGCAGCAGTAAAAATAAGACACAAAATATTTAACTTATTGCCATTTATATACTATTTAAATTTTACATGCTGTATATTTACAGTGGGGCAAATGCTCTTTTAATCTTTAAAAAAACAAATATCAAACTCTAGACGTCTCTGAACAACACAAACTGTGTAAGCCATATAGATTATTCAGATACGAATTGTATTAAATACAGTTTTTCCCACTCCATCTCCTGATGCAGGACTAGTGAATTATAAGTTTATCACAGTTTGATAACATATCCATATTAAAAATAAAATCACAGTGTGATTTTGTCTGCAACTGGCAACTTTAAGGGACCAAGCTGACAACTCAGACTCCAATATCATAGCCAAGACAAGAGACACTGTATAAAAAGTGTTATGTAATAAAAAACATACCGTAGGCTATACAAATAATGTTTGGATTATACATTCATAATGTAAATACTCATTATAACTGGTAAATTGATTGGCATTTTTGTTGGTTCTTTTAGACAACTTGTGAATCTCTCTCTCCCAGAACATTTGATAGGCTTGCATATTTCTTTTCACTGGGATCTATGACAAGAATAAGAATTGCAGCCAGACGGAATTGCAAAAATCATCAGTTCCATTCAAGATTTGCTTTTTTTTTTTTTAAATAATTGGAGGATATTAGTAGATGGTGTTAGACTAAATTAGAGGTGGGAAAACTATGGCCTCCAAGTTCTCCAGCCCACCACCTGTTTTTGTAAAAAAAATTTCTTGAAAACAGTGATGCATGTTCATTTAAGTATTGTCTGTGAATAGTTTTGTACTAAAATGGTAGAGCTGAGTAGTTGTGAGAGAGATCGTCTGTGCCACCACTCCCAAGTCTGTGTGCTGTGTTTCTAACAATACATTTTTGAGACTAATCTATATTCATTCATTTTGCTGTTTTTAGTATTCTCTATTCTCCATGTATCCTAATTTCGTTATCCTTCTAGCCTTATTGCCGTTATAAAATTTATGTTTCTGAATGTTTTTCTACATAGTTCTTTTAGGGTATATACTAAAGAGTAGAAAGATTTCAAGAAGAAAATTTACTTTGGACAAAATGAGTTTGAGAATTATATTAGGTACACAATTGAAATTGTCAATAAAGTTTTCATATATTAGGCAGGAGTTGAGTAAGATGACTAGTACTTAAGAGAAATGACTTATTATTTTCTGTTTTATAAAATTCAGTTCTTTGATTTACAATGATATCTTTTTATTATAGTTGCTAGAACGCTAGTATTCTTTGTCTCCCTTTACTCAGTATTGAGATTCTTGTCAAATCAAGTTGGTAATCACATTTTTTTAAGTGTTAAAACCCATAGAGAACATGTTGATACCTGATGGAATATCTCTCTACCCCTCAACAGGAAACCCTTCCATTAATGATGTGCACGTGCTCCCACATCCAAAGTCTCTATCCTGTCAGTGAGATAGAAATGCTGATACCTTCTTAATAATTAACGTCCTCCTGGCTTTAACAGTAAGCATCTATATGGAGTCACGATTACTTAGATTTGTTTTCTAAATTGTAGTCACTGACATCTTGAAATTGTCTACACTCATCAGTTATAATTTTGAATATTTTAGTCTCTTCCATGACAACTTTCTGAACCTGCCATGGAATAAATAATATGTATGTATTTTAAGAGTATGTGACAAAATATGTTATACAATATGACTATATTATATTAGGTCAGAAACAACAAAATATACACTTAGGGATATATATGTGGTATAATGAGGAATTATTCTTGGTGAGAAAGAAGATATGGCTGGGGCACAAAATCTGAAATATTGATATTTTTTTCGTAAGTCATTTTATACACATAAAGTATTTATTTTATAATTTTTCTTTGTAGTTTGAATATAAGTTTCAAATATAATTTGATGTAGTTGACATGCTGTATAATAAAAACAATGACATTTGGAATATCTCAAGTATGAATAGATAATTTTCTTAGTTTTCACATGACAGCCCATTTATTTTTCCTTTGGCAGAGACAGATACCAAGATGGACATCAATAACTAGACAGCTAGGGGAATGAGCAGAATACTGACTCATATTTGTAAAAGAAAGAAATGTAGAGGCTAGAATTTAACTTAAAAGATCAGGATTGTACATTATCGCTGATTCGGGTCCTGGCCACCATGTTCAGGTATTGCAAAACTTCTAAATCATTTCATATAAAGATCTCATTGTTCCAGTAAAATGACTGAATAAAAATAAGAGCTGATTTTTATTTTTATGTTATTATACATAATGCTTATTTGGATGTGGATTAAGAAATTCTGTATAAATATAAAACATGCACCTATAATATATGTATATACATTATTAAAAGAAACTGAGACATACTATAAAGCATATTGTTGAAAAGTTTATAAACTTTTTCTTACATCTATTTAATTTACTTGTTCTTAACAATTCTGTTTAGATTCCTCATGAAAATTTATATTTCTTGCTAACCTCATAAGTAGATAAACTCATCTAAGATGGTAAAAAGTTCTCTATTGGGGCTACTGTAATTCAAAATTATTTTAATAAGGTTAATTTACTTGTCTCGCTTTACAATTTAACTCACCTGAGGACTCACACTGGACCTGGTTCGGTTTAAGTTGGACCCAGTCTAGCTTTTAAGTCAGACTCAGTCCTGTTCTGGCTGGTTTTCAGACCCAGTCTAGAAAAAGAAATACTCAAAGAAAGACTGAAAGCTCATAACACAAAAGTTGCAGAACTAGGTAGGATTTGAGAGGGACTTAATCACCCACCACCTCCAGAGATAGCGAGAAAGCAACCAGCTCAGGGGACTCAGCAGGTACCTATGTCTGGTGTCTCACTGCTCCCAGAAGGTATCTGGGGCTTCTTTGGTTCCCTCCTCTGACACCAGAACTATTAAATGATAAACTGAGGACTGTTATAAATTTTGTGAATTTATTTGAGCAAAAATCAATGAATTGGGCAGCATCCAATTTAGCAGATAGAAAGGACCTCTGAGGAGCTGTACAAAATGAGACTTTTATAGGTAAATGTGGGAGCAAGGAAGTTATACTAGGTAAAAAGGAAAAAAAAAAAAACCATCATTATTGCAAAGTTTCTTTCCTATAGGGGATGATAAGGGTCTGTCAGGCAGATTACCTATCTAGGGCTGATCGGTGATTCCTGATTGCATGGTTTAAGATTTCATTTCTGAGAGAGCAGAAACTGTAATTAAGTCTTCATTTGGTGATGTGGGGCTTATTAGTACATGTGAGTTATTTTGGGCCTTTTGTTTTATTTTTTAACAGTGTGTAGGGGAGAAAGTTGGAGTGGGGAAGGAGAGAGAAAGAATGAATGATAAAGCAAATAAGAAGCTTACAATTATATTAAAATAGTTTTCCCAAAATAAGTTGTATTAATTTGTAATTTAAATGATGATATATTTGCAAGTAGAGGTGATTCCAAAAGGTACATAGTATTGTGGAAGTCATTGATATCTAAGCAAAATGTGATTAGAGGCATGAAAATTGTCAAGTGGGAATGATGAGTTAATTCTACCCTTGGCATGCTATATAGAGATCACATAAAACTTAAGAAAGACTGCATTTAAGTAAGTGTTGGCAGTTAAGTTAGATTTCTCAGAGTTCAATAATATATTTATGGAGGACATAATATGAATAAAAGCATGACGACATATAAATATTAATATGAATTAATATATATCACATACTACCCATTAAAAAACTAAGTTGAGATGGAAATATTGATTCTCTAGTAAGCTCTCCATATGCTTCCAGTACCAGGAGCCATTACTTCTGATGAGTGTGATTCTGGGAGGCCCAGTGTAATTTAACAGAATACAGTGATCATTTGTCTAGTAGAATCTTAGAAAATGCTTATGATAACATCACTTTTAGATGTCAGAAAATATCCAGATTTGGATAAATAAATTTAGAATGTTTTAAATTCCATTGTTGTTACTTTTCCGTCATCGATCCTATTTTTCCCACTTACAGTTTCTTAAAAAAAAAAAAAAAATCACAGAATAAAAAACTCTTATTATATCTTATCCAGAGTTCTTGACTGATTAATATTTAATAATCCACAAAAAAGGGCAGGGCATCTTATATTTTACATATCAGTGAAATATTTTCTTATCAGGGAATGTAGAAAATAACAGGACTTCTGTTGCAATTAGCTGGCAATGAAAGGGAAGGAACATCATTGACCCAACTGTGTGACCATTTGCAACTATGCTTGATAATATAATCTGGTAGCACTCAGTGGACAGATGGTTTTTCCTTTGATTATAGTTGCCTTCAAATACTAAATATCTCTAATAAACATCCCTTTCAACTGTAAAGTGTTCAACACTATATAAGCATTAAACTGATTCTTCACTAGCTAATGAAAGTTTACAATTTAAACTTAAAAGTTATGCTGTTTTTAAAAGGAATACACAAAGACTGTATATTCTCATTTACTTGACATTATTGCTTATACAAAGAGTTTTTAAAAGTCTTGCTCAGGTATTTAAGTCATAAAAGAAAATAAAAAACAAAGCCAACAATAACTAAAAACTGTAGAGATAGTTTTAGCTTGTCATTCTTCAGACTGAGAAATGGATAGAAATCATTTACATTCAGGCTGTGCTTTTCCTATTATTCAATTTAAAAACCTAATTTGGTGGGGAATTATTTTCCATTGCAGGGAAAGTATTATAGATATGGCAAACAAATTCTATGACACTTAATCATCTACACCATGCTAGGAGATATGGGAATAAAAATGTATATATTGTATCATTAAACACAAAAATAAAAGAGCAATGTTTAAAAAACTGAATCCTAGAGATGGGCTGTTTTAATTTTCCTTCTTATTAGTTACCTAACTTGTTACCTGGGTTGTTCAAATATTACTGGCTTCTGCCCACGAATAAAAAGAAAAGCATGACCAGTCTATCCTTAGACTCACTAGTGGCTTAGATCCCCATTCATACAAGACCTGATTCAAAATTGCCATCATTATTTAAAAACCCTCTGAGGATACTTTGCCACCTGCTTCACAGCTATTCTGTTCTTTTTCTGCTCTCTTGCTTTGTCCAAATACAGGAAATGTCTTTCTCACTTCATGTAAACTAGCTCTCTTCTCTGAAACTTATTAAATCTGTGATTCTTTCCCAGTACCTTACTGTCACAGAAATTTGTTTCTGTTTCAGATCAGTTTTAATGTAATGAAAAGTTGGGTTTCTTATTGCAGTATTCATTTCTGATTTAAGATTTTATTGCAATAATATTTTAATATAAAAATCAGTCACCAAAAATACTTCTCTACACATTCTTTGAAGTATTTTATTCAAATGCATTTTGAAGAATTAGGGGTGAACATATTCTTGGGATAAGAGTGATTAAGATAACTATTTTTTCAATTGAACAAAATATCAAGATGCCTATTAGTATATTACATACTGGGCTGAGAACTGTGGCACAAGATATCATGGCACAACATCCACAAGTTTAAAGGGATCGTAGAAGAAGGTGAGTTTTTGCCTGCATACGAAAGCAATGTTTCAAAGGATGTAGCAGAATGTAAGAATCTAGATTTGTATAAAATTTGTAAAATTTGTTCAGTCGGTGTAGTTATTCTAGCCAAACAAACCCCTCCACAGGCTAAACACATTGTCGCCATTTCAGAAACTTATATTTTCAGAGTCTACAGTGATTCACTTCCTTGCTACATCTTGAGAGTTGACCAAGGAAGGGACTGATAATTATATGTTGATAAAATTGATAAAATAATAAATCCTTATTTCTTTGACATTTAAAAAACTCAAAGATTTTAAATTAAATTGTACATACTTACTCTGATAAACTTATCCACTGTCTTTCTTTTTGAAAGAGAATAAATAATTGGGCAGTTTTTCAGTAAATTTTTCTCATATACACTTCGATGACTATAGAGTAAACTGATCCAAGCAAGTCTAACTTATAGGGAATTTGATGATCCTTAGTACAAATGTATTGCATGTTCTAATTAATGATACCATTTTCACAAGTATTATTTGATAGTCTACAGGCTCTTAGACTATTTACTCGTCTGATACTTTAAATGAGGAATAGAAGATAATAGCCTATTAGAATCCCTACATTTAACAAATTGATGTCCCTCCCTCCATGGGCCTCAGTTGAGCCGAGCCACCTGAGGTTAATCAAATGATTTAATTCTTTCTTGATAACAAAATGATGATTGATTCAGCTTCAGTTTGAAAAATGACTGAGTTCACAAATCCAGGACTCAGCACCAATATATGGTTTGGCTGTTAAATTCTTTCTTTCTTTTTTTCTTATAAAGAAAAAGAAAAAGTTAAGTTCAAAAAAATTCCATTTGGCTAGTCAAGGATTTCCCATTTCAAAGGTAATTTGTTCTTTGAGGGCAATCATCAATATGTTTTTTTCTTTTTTTTTTTTTCCATATCCACTCCTAGCTTTGACTCAGCAGTCTTGTTTTATAAGTTGTTCACACAAATTCTACCTTGGAAGACAGTGTTTCAAGATTTCTGGTGGGAAGTAGTTTATTTTCTTACTTGAATATTTTTTCAAATCATTTTTTTGAACACCATTAACAGTGACTATACTGATTTTATTATTCATTTTCATTTAAAGTTTTATATTCTAATAACATCTTAAATTTTCAAAATGGTGAAAAAATTTCAAAAATTTTCAACCTTTTATGTTGTAATTTATAAATGACCTCAGCTTTTTAAAATTTCTGATTTTTCACCATCCACTTTTTTTTTAAATACATGATATAAAGATTGCAGTTATTAAATTCCGAGCTTTTCCACACAATATTAGAATTAATTAAGCATTCTTTAAAAATACACACTTATTATGGTGCAAATCCAGGCTGACTTAGTGTTTTTTTAAACCATGTAGAAGGCTATAGAGAAATAATTATTATTTCTCCAATGTTTCCTTTTCCATTTGGATATTTTTCTTGACATTCCATATGGATATGGGATTTTTCATTATGGATATGGGATTTTTCAATACTTTATTCCATGGTAAGTTTCCTTCACCCTGTGTTTGTGCGTGTTGTTATTTTATTTGTCAACTTAGAGTGCTGCTCTTGAATATTATGTTACTTCTGTTTGAGACTATTCAGCATTTATCATCCTTTCTGTTAGTCTATGGGTAGTCATCCTTGGAGGAATATAAAATAACAACAGCTCTATGTTTACATCACCATCTGACAAAGAATCCCTTATTTTCAAATCACCTTTGCCCAGAGGCAGATAAAAGGGATTTATTGAATATTTATTTTGAGTCTATGGGGATTTAAAATAAAATGTAAATTTATTGAAAAGCATCAGGCAGAAAAGAGCTGCATTTCCAGTGTGTTTCTTATGCAACACAAAATATATCAAGTATAATAGAATTGACATTTCTATATGTGGAAACATAGTGTTGAAAGTTTTTTTTTGAAAATTCAGCATTAGGATTATAAATACAAAAATAGATTTATGCAGTGTAATACTAATGGTAGATTTAAAAATAGAATCAGACTTCTCATAAAAATGACATGAATATGAATTCTCAAATATATAATTTTCCCTGAAATTGTCCCTTGGGCAACTCTAAATATTATTTTTAAATGCAACAATTTGGTTTTAAATCATCCTATAATTTTAAAAGAGTCAAGTTTTAATCGAAATTAATTTTTCTTAGGATATACTAAATAGTCATATTGTTTGAGCTTTCTACAACCACTAAGTAGTATTAGCTGTTCTGTACATATGGATAAGTTAACATTAATGTGGTTAATGAACATCAACTTTTTAATAATTAAATATCTCTAGTTATAACTTAAGAATATTTACTTGCTCCCTGACTCATCAGAGATATAAACTCAGAGTGTGTGCATGAGTGTGTGTTGCTCTAAAAACAGGACATTTGAGTATAGATTATTTGTAAGTTGTATAATCAAAGTTTACTGGACACTTCTGCATATATTTCAGAGGAACTTTACATTATTTATGTTCATAACAGGGCTCTTCTTGTTATATATCAACAAGGCTTGGTCCATTTTAATTTTATTCTTGGAGAAAGATGTAATTATCTAATCATATATTCAAGCCCAAAACTTGAAAGTAGTCAAAACACCTTCTAATTCATCCTTCCTTCTTACCCATTCCCATTATTCAGTCAACAAATCACCAGGACAACTGCAGTACTGTTGGAAATCCACATATAAGTTTTGACTCCCTAAAAGCGTAACTACTAGAAGCCTGCTGTTGACCAGAAGCCTTACTGATAATTGAGAGTAGATTAACACATACTCGGTATGTTATATGTATTGCATATTGTATACTTACAGTAAAATAAGCTAGAGAAAAGAAAATGTTACTAAGAAAAAAGAAGAGAAAATACATTTATAGTACTGTATTTATCAATATTGTAATTTTATCAAGTCGTGTTTACAAGGTGAATTGTCTTTCTGCCAGTACCTACACCAATATTGTCTATATGATATAGAATACTGGAGATATTATATGTATTACAGTAGACATCAAAAATAAAAAGGTAATGTGAAAAAGAAATTAATATCTATTTACAAGTATAACAATTTATACATTGATAATGAAGCAGCAGCAATATGATTGCATTATGGTAGCTCAGTATAATCAATATGATTGCTTCACGGTATCCTAGCCTATTCTCTAATGAATGAATCATTATAAAATTTTTATACCATACAGTGTTACAATCATATTCTTAACACAGTATTGCAAAAATTGTTACAGTTTTTAAAAAGCTACTTACCTGAGATGATAGTCTGATATGAATTTTCTCCAATTATGAGAGACATACTGTACAGTAATATAATTCTTTGGAAGCAAAGTTATCGAACAGTAAGAAAACTAACACATTATTAATTTTTATATTAATCCTTTTCTACTTAGAAGAAGTACAGTGTGCTGCAGCATTGTTTTAATATCATGTGTAGGAATGCTATGCTTTCTAGGATTTGACATTTTCAGTATGCAAAAATTACTATATTTTGTAAACTGAAATACTGCTACTAAAAACAGAATGCTATAAATAAAATACTAGATTGATATGAAATTAATAATAAAAGCGAGATATATCATGGCAAACTGGGGGTAAAGTTAGGGCTGTAATCCACGAATTATCTTGGGGCAAATGCTGTTGACACATGCGCTGCTGGTGAGTATTTTCAGGGCAAGCGGGAAATGAGTTAAATGTTGCTCACCTTATGCCTCTTCCAGGTAAGTCTTGCACACCATGTTCTACATGATGAATACTTAGGAAATGATGATGACAGAAACTTCTCATACAGTTCTTTCTATATAGTTATTAGATCTTCTCACAAGGATACAGACACAACAGATAAGCTTATTAACTATAAGGTGTGATGATTCTTTTCTGTTCATTAAGTGGGAGCAGACCATCATGAAGGTCTGCATCCTCATCTTCATGCTGAGTAGGCTGAGGCCGGGAAGGGAAGAGGGGCTGGTTTTGCTGTCTCAGGAGTGGCAGACGTGGCAGTGGGGACAGGAGAGGCTGGCACACTCAGTGAGACCTTACGGAAATACGTCCTAAGTTCTGTGTGACGTTTTTGCTTTTTTTCTAAACATGTTCTTCTATGATCCTATCTTTCTTCCACCATTTGCTTTAGTTTCAGTGCCTGTATTATAGAAGGGTCCAAAAGAAGTCAAAAGCAGCCTTGAGTAATCGGAACTCTTCTGCCAGATTGTCTAATGTCTGTCTGTCTGCTGTGTCTTCTTCCTCACTGTCTGGCACTGGTTCGATGTCCACATCTCCAACGAGTCTTCTGTTTATTTCTCTGGTGTGGTGTCTATTACCTCTTGAATTTCTCCAAGATCCTTATCTTGGTTTACTTCACCTTTCCCCAACCCGCTACACACCCCACCTTTTTTTTTTTGCCATATCCACAATCTCTTTCATGATTTCCCTAATTGGCTCTGCATACATTCTGTGAAGTCATGCACAACGTCTGGACACAGTTTTCTCCAGAAAGAACTTACTCTTTGAGCGTGGTGACTTTCATGGCATTTTCTATGGCAATGAGGCATCTTCAGTGGTGTAATATTTCCATACATTCACATTCTCTCTCTCAGGGTTCCCTTCCTTCGTGGTGACAGTCCTTTCCATAGAGCACTGTATGTAACAAGCCTTAAAGTTCCTCATGATCCCCTGACATAGAGGCTGAATTAGAGGCGTTGTGTTTGGGGACAAGGAGACCACTTCGACGCCTTCAATGACGAATTTATGGGGTTCTGGGTGGCCAAGGTGATATCTGCCAATAGCAAAAACAAAAAACTTTAAAAGATGATCCCTTACTGACACGGTACTTCCTGCCTCAGGGACAAAGCATCAATGGAACCTATCCATAAACAGGTTTCTCCGTGCCCAGGCCTTCCTGTTGTACAGTCAAAGACTGGCAGCTAGTGCTCATCTGTTCCCTTCAAGGCTCAGGAGTTGGCAGCTTTATATGTAAGGACAATCCTGATCATACAGCCGACTGTATTTGCACATAACAGAGTTAGCCTGAGCCTTCCTACCTTAAATCCTCATGCTCATTCCCCTTCCTTACTAATAAATGTCCTTTGTGGCATTTTCCCCCCTCAGAATAGGGTACTTTTATCTACATTAAAAACCTATTCAGGTAGATAATTTTTTTTCTCAGTGATTTTATGGGAACTCATATGTGGCTTCTTGGTCGTCAGAAGCTGCTTCTGTTATCTTGACATTCTTTAAGCCAAAACTCTTTCAAACCACTCTTTGCTGGCATTAAATTCATCACATACCTTCACCTTCTTTTGGTTAAGTTGTCATATAATGAATTCACTTTTTCTCGAATCATGTTATATAGTCTATAGGTATGCCTTTCTCATAGCAGTCTTATACCTACATAAAAGCTGTGTTTGGGGACAAGGAGACCACTTCGACGCCTTCAGTGATGAATTTATGGGGTTCTGGGTGGCCAGAACCCCATAAATTTCAAAATACCTTTTGAAAAGGTATTTTGCAAAAACTGCAAAGTTTTCAGGCCTGTTGATGTAGCTGTAATGAAGGCTTAATGGATTTTCTTCTTTCTTTCTTTCTTTCTTTCTGTTTTTTTTTTTTTTCCCCAATGGTCTTTATACTGGATTCATTTATCTTGAAAGGGTGGGCAACGTCAGCTGTAGACCTCAATCTACAGTGCACATCAAGCAGTTCAGCTTTTTCTTAAAATGGTGTGACTTTTCTCTGCTTCTTAGGAGCACTTCCGGTGTCACTGGGGACATTTCGTGTGGGTCCCATGGTGTTATTTAAGGTGTGGCATTGCATTAAACATGACAAACAAAAACTGAGCTTAGACTTTACTTTCTTTTGGAAATTTTCCCAGATCATCCCTTCCATAGCCTTTTTTGGGGGGGTGCTCCCGTAATCTCAGTCATAGTATATTTAAATACGTTTAAAACTATGTCGTATTTGATCTGCTTATCTACAATTTCACATATAAGATTTTTTCGGGCATTATCTTCAGTATATAATAAGTGCTGAAACAATAAATAAATGAAAGAGTATAAGTAAGTGTATTTGTACTCATGTTGTTTTATATCCAAAATGTTGCTGAGAATTTTTAATTTATCTTTGAGAAACTTTGTTAATTAACATGTTAGCCAAGGAAATGTTTCTTTACTCATTCATTTTAATTCACAGGGAGATGAAAATTCCCAGGACGCTGTATAACCCTGGACTTGTTCTGCTTTTTAATCAAAGTCATAGTTCCTCTGTAGGTCAAAGAATTGCATTCTGAATTGTAGGTGCTCATCCTAAGCATTTTCAGAAATATTATACAGAATATCCTTTGCATTTCCTTAAAAAAAAAAAAAAAAACAACTATAAGAACAAAAGGAAAGTGAACAAATAAAATTACTGTTAAGACTGTGTTTACTATGTTAATAAAAATTCTTAGTGATCTATGTTGGTACAGAAAGACAATACCAAATAGGGTGTTGGAAAGGTTTTAATCTCATTGGATGAGAGAGAATTATTTTCACCATTAATATCATATAATTTTTAATTTATTCCTAATAGATATCTTCCTTATTGTCATACATGGAGAAGTTCCAAGTAACCCACTAAAACCCTGGAAACCAGACATAAACAATATGCACAAAGCAGCCATAGTAACCGGTATGCATGTGCAGACCGCTTCTCACGGTCCTCCAACCACAGCCATACATTGACACTAATGAGTCTTTCATAACTCAACGTCAGTGACGCTCATGTCAAACCCAAGAAAACAAGAGTAATTAAAGTATAAGAAATGCAATTTTGTTGGTACAGTTACTCTTTGGAGGCTATAAATATCTAAAGTTTGTTTGCATTTTCCTCCAGAACCTATGTTCTTCCTTTTCAGAGTGACTTTATCCCATTGACATTTACTATCTTAGAATCATAGCTTCTTATTTCTAAAGCTATAAAAATTATCTAGTTCTAGTTCCCACATGTTAGAAAATAGGAATTATACCATAAAATATGGCCATCATTAATTATGCCAAGTGGTGAAAAGGAAAAAAAATTGACAATATCTGAATGAATGTCTTGCAGTTAGTTAAGGTACACATTTTCTTATTTTAAGCAAAAGTTAAAAGTTAAGTACATTAAAATTAAAATAATTTTTAGGAAATTTATTATTTTAATTGTTTTAATTTGCTTGGGAAAATAATGATTTTCAAAAACCTGATTACATTATTATTACTGTATTTATATAAATTGCTAATATTCCCAAGTAATTTTATATATTCAATTTACATATATAAATTACATTAAAATTACTCAGCAAATATATTTATAAAGTTAAATGTTGTGACTTTTCAAATGCTAATTTTACTTTTAACTTGAAAATTTGATTTTGTCATTCTTAACAATTATTCTAGTCACTCATAGCCATGTTTTGAACTAAATAATATATCTGTCCTTTTACTTTTTTTGCATACAAGCATAGATATATGTACAAACAGATATTTAGTATACTTATATTAAAATTTTTGGAGGATTATTCGGAAAAGTTGTCTCTATAGTCTCCATAGGAGGCTGCAGTAGAAAGAAAAAAAGTCAAAAAATGCTTTTTCAGGGAAAACAGAAAACATTGATGTTTTCTACCAATTTTTAAAATATTAACTCCTTAGAAATGAACATTTAGTATAATTATTTATCAATTATATTCTAATAATGGAGTTTATTTAAAAATAAGTATGAATTTGCACTTGGATTACTTGCTGAACAGCAAATGTACACAATAATTTCTGATATGACAGTTTGCATTTATAATGATTTCTCCGATTTAGATTTGGAAGGCTATTTTTCTCCTGAGATACTGTCTTAGTCGATTCAGGCTGCTATAACAAAACACAATAGACTGGGTGGCTTAAGCAACAGACATTTATTTCTCATAGTTCTGGATGCCGGAAGTCCAGGATCAACGCGCCAGCAGATTCAATGTCTGGTGAAGGCCTGCCTTCTGGTTCATAGATGACCATCTCACTATGTCCTCTGAAAAGAACAAGAGACCTCTCTGGGGTCTCCTTTATGAGGGCTATGCTCTCATGACCTAATCACCTCCCAAAGGCCTCGCTCTCTAATACTATCACACTAGGGCTTAAAATTTCAAAATATAAATTTTGGGAGGACACAAGCATTCCACCTATATAGCAAATACTGTGCTTATGACTTAGAATAGTTCCCTCAGATGGAATGTGACACCTAAGTTATTTCTTTCTTTCAGAAAGAAATCTTATATTCATTAACTGAGTCTTAGTACATTGACTACTTTTTCAGGTAGTCATTCTTTTCCTAAAAAATAAGTGACATTCAAATAGCTAATCATTAGTATTAATCATTAATACTATTATCTAATCTCTAGGAAGAATTCAAGACTGACTTGCAATGGCTTCTTTTGCTCATCTCAATTCTGACTTTCTAAATCCCTCATAAAAAGGAATCCCAGTAAAAGTTAAGGAAACAATATCTCCACAGTCTTCAGAAGAGAAATTTTAGTTTTGGCCAAGAGTGGAAAACTGGTTTATCTTCAATATAGTATGGCCAGCTCTCTCTTTTAGTTCTCCATCTCTGTCACTCTCTCTTTCTGCTAATTATTTTCCTCTATCTTTCACTTCATAACTTCACATTCTTTCTGAGGTATCTCCCTTTAAAAATTCTTTTCTCAAATAATTTCCTTCCGTAACTGGTGAAGTACTTAGCCAAGAATTTCTACCCACTTAAGAAGAAGCCCAAAGCCTTCATCTTGTTACCACCTTTCTGTAACTGTCTCTTGTTTATTTGGAAATTCAAATGCAAACGAGAGTGATGCCAGGGTAAATATCAGAGCCAACTAATTTTGTAAGCTGATTTTACATTTTAGGCCTTAAGCTAGAAGAGCAAAGGAATATTCAAGTCATGTTCCAGCTGAGTTCACTACGGAGTTGACTGAAAAGGAGTTGACAGCCAAGGTTCTCCCAAGGAATGGAGTGTTGTACATGTTTGTAGTGCTTTCTGTACACTTATCTACCAGTAGAGTGACAGAGGTGGTTATAGCTACAGCATATAGCTATCTGGAAACTCAGAGATCGAAGAAACCAGCCAAATCTTCTTCTCATGAGACATGTCTGACATCTGGTGTAGCTTGGTGAACTTAGGTGAGGATCTATGAGGCAGACTCACACAGGAACTTCAAACTTCAAAAACAATTGCATCTCTTAAACAGCCAGTTCTTTAAATAGTGCCTGAATTGCTAGATAATATGTAGCACTACATCATTTTATGATCCTCTGTTTTTCTCAAGCCATGGAAAACTCATCTGAGGCTCAAATGAAAAGTTAGGGAAGGTTTTATAGTAATTTCTCATGTACACAAAACATGAGTCGTATATAAAGCCATATCAAGATCAGTTTAGAACTTAAGTAGCAAGGACATATGCATGACAAATGGATCATGCATGAAGTTGAACAAGCGGAATATAGTTTTAGCAGAGAGATAAAGAAAGTTATATTCTGTTCAAAATAGACAAAGCTTAGTTATGTAAGCATTGAACTTGATTTTATTGAGTTTTTTTTGGTGGTTCTAGTTCCTTTTTTTCCTATAGTTCAGCTATGGCTCAAAGTCTTGCATTATAAAGAATAAAAGTCATTTATTTCTGTTGGAGTATTCATGTAAAACATGTGAGTTCACATGCTAACTATATGTTAGGGGATTAATGTAATATATGGGCAGTAAAGAGAGCAAGTTAGGTGCCTGTCTTCTGCTGAAAATTTCTAAGTTTTGAAGGAATTATTTTTTTTTTCAAGAGAGGCACTAAAAGTTTAGCAGATTTTTGTTTCATATAAGTGGGTCATTTGTCAGTGAATAAACTTACACTTGAAATGTTTCTCTCTTAGGTACATTTTAATATTTGACTTGCTTCTTTTTGAATATAATATAACAGGTATATTAAGATTTATCAGGGCTTCTATCTTTTGGGTTGTGCCTTATCAGTTAAAATTTTAGAATATAGGAGAAGCAGATACTTTTCTTATTATTTAGGCTTTAAACTAGAGAATTAACATAATTCTCATAGCTTATAGATTGACTTAAGTAGGGCACCAAGGTAGAAATTTAACCTAGATGTGTCAACCAGTTCTCACAAAATAATAAACTCTGTCCTTTCCTATTGATATTAACTGTACCATTACTCCCATTAGAATGTAATTGGATGGGAAGAAAAAAGAAAGACTTCCTCCTTCGTGCCTTTGGACCTTTTTATGGGAGCCGTGATATTGCCTAAGTCATCTTGAAAATGTGACTAGGGATATTGGAACACACCGAGTTCGGAAGAGTTGAAATATGGAGAGAACCAGATATGTGATCATTGTATCAGTGAATCAACCTCAGCTCTCCAGATCTTATTATCTGAGTAAACTAATCACCTCATTGTTTAATCCACTGTTAATTTGCTTTGTGTTACTTGCAGTAAAAATGATCTTGATAAACCTAGGGGAAAATGTGTTTCAAAATAATGCTCTACCACATTAAATAACATTGAGAAGTCATTTAAGTAGTCAAGAAATAAAAACTGTGTTTGGAAAGATGACCACACCCAGGAAGGGGTTAGATCCCCCATAAATGTGAATGCTGAGCTGGCAATATAGGCCTGAAACAGAGATAATGCCATTTCTTGTTGCTATTATGACCTGGTCCTTGGTTATGCTAGAGAAGGAGTCCATGCTTTGCTAATCTTATAGTTTAGAAGCCCCACCATCCCAGCACTGTGATCTTTCCCTGTTAATTGTTATCATAGGAAAGGATGGCCAAAAAGTGGCTCACACACCTTCTGCTGAGCCTGTCTCAAGAATTTAATGTTGTTCTTGATGGTGTAGAATGTGTGTTTCTGGCCATTAGGTCTTATTTATACACCATTCCCTTCCTCTCTCCCTCCCTTCCTCCCTTCCCTTATTCTCTGACATATTTACAAATGTTTTTCAGTAATTGGCAGTGATACATAATGGAAAGTCACAGAATAAGAAAAATAGGAGAATGTGTATAAAAATGTAAAAGCAAGACAGGGTTAAGTTAATATACATACAAATGTATAAATAAATATACGCAGATATATATATAATTTTTAATATTGCACTCATAAATAATTTTTGAGAATACACTAAAATATTTGTAAAATAGATATTTGGAAGCTAGCTTAATTGACCCATTGATAAATTTCAATGTATGTTAAATATTACCTGGAAAATATTTGCTAGAAAATATACATATGGGCTAATATACATATTTTATTTTGAAAAGGTTGATTTTAAGCCATTTTTTCTGGCAGTGATTGGAAGAATGAAATAGTTTTCTATTACAGTCACTCTATATTCATTATATAAAGGACTATTTTTGTCTTTTAAAACACACAGTTTTACATCTTTATTTTATAATGAGGTAGAGGATTAAAAAGATGTTCAACTCATTCAGAAATTGTTCAGTTTACTGAAATATAAAAAAGGAGCACAAAAACACATGTGGGAATACAGCTCTTGCATAGTTCAAATCCAATCTTTAAAAACTCATCATAGAATCAAAACAGACAAAAGTTCAGTAAAAAAATAAATAAAAAGCATAGTTTTCTTTTCCTCACAGGCTTCTCAATACTGATATTGAACAAACACAATTGTGTTTGAATACAGAGATAGGCTCTTATGCTTATCACATATAACACTTAGACAAGAAATTCTGTGCTGAAGTGCGTTTTATGCACTTGTTAAATTAAGTGCACATGGCAGACAATTGTTGATGCAAAGTCAAGGAAACATCAGTAGCATACAGATAAATGAAAAAGACACAAATGTAGTTAACTTTAAAAGAAAACATTCTAATTTTGTGAAATCATCCTTTTCTGACTTAACTCAAATATTATCTGAAACCATTTCAATGTCCTGAATGAAGATAACCATTCTACTCATAGGACTTTTTTGACATTTATCTCAATACATTGCATGAACTGCGGAGCAAACACAGTTTATTCATCTGTTCATCCAAAGTATTGCGCTTAGACTATGCATGTTTGCTCAATGGATCACTGTGATAAATACATAGCAGATGGATCCACACATACTGGGAATTTATAAGAACTTTAGAATCTGAGAGTCACTGAGTAAGCTCCCTATACAACCACATAAAATAAGGAAAGGGATAGTAATTTAGATGCCGTATTATACAAAGATGTCTGCAACAGCCAAAAGATACTGTTACTTCAGTTGAAATACAGTTACACATTATTTCAGTACATAACTTTTTGTAGCTTCCAGTAAATGATGACTCAGAGGCAGGTCAGATTTATGCAAAGTAGTAAAGGACAAAGTGCCTACACTTTTTTTTTTTTTTTTTTTTTTTTTTGGCCCAGGGCAGAAGAAAGGGAGGAGTTTTCTCCACTGTTATTAATTAAATAGAAGTAAGGTAATATATGTGTGTGTGTGTGTGTGTGTGTATAACATATATATATATATGTTGATATATATATATATATGTATATATATATATATATATTTTTTTTTCCTTTTTTTCCCCCAGAGGACTATAATGGAAAGTCAGAAATCTCTAGCCCCAGAAAAGGGTCCATGCTACGCTCTTTTGAGAATGACCTATGAATTAATGTTTTCCTTTCACTCAGTTTTAGGCCTTTCGGCACCACATTGCTTATGCTTCTGGACTTTTCAGGTTACGTACAGTTGGAACTCCTTCATCTAAGAACACAGCCAGGCTGCTTTCAGCATAATTTAACTCTTCATTAAAAATTTGAAAATGTGTCTACAATTGAAAATGATTCTGAAAAGTCAGAATCATGTTATACTTTATTTTCTTCAAGCAGAAAACCCTCGATTTTTTAAATCGGTTTTTGCTACCTGTTTATGTAACTCGTAAACATTAAAGCAAATATTTCTATTTCATAATATTATGAAACAATTATACTAGGCTTTATTGGTGGTTACATGAGTAAGTAAACATATATTAGAATTATATGTAGATGAATATATAATTGAGCTTGAAAACATGATTATCAGTACACATATTAATGGCTCATTTCATTTCTTTAGACTTTTGACTTAAATGATTAATTACTTTAATATGATAATTATTGCTTTTAAAGGGTAGTCAAAGTAGCTTCTCATTAGAAATTTAT
Organism: Pteropus medius; assembly: GCF_902729225.1. NCBI lineage: Eukaryota > Metazoa > Chordata > Mammalia > Chiroptera > Pteropodidae > Pteropus > Pteropus medius. The sequence continues at coordinate 167,117 of NW_024347788.1, read as the reverse complement.
TACATCAACCAATAACAATACTCATTTTTATCTCTAAATGCAATTTCAGGACAATGCCATTTGTATCCCAACTACAAATACATTTTAATGGATGATTCTCAAAATTCCACTCTCAAAGTCTAGCACAGGTCTTTGACTCACATAAAAACTATACATATGAGTAATTTTTTCAGGTGCAAGGAGCTACTTTATTACTTAAAAATTGAAGGATTTAAAATCAGATTCAACTATTATATGGGATTAGTAATGAAGAGATACCGAATAAGAGGAAAAGGAGATAAAAGAATATATAAATTGGAGAGATTTTAATATAACAAGGATGTAGTCTTTATACCTGCAATCCAGCTGTTAGTGAGAGTTCTTTACTGTATTTTGCTGACTACTTTAGAGACTGTTATCCTAATACTCATAATAATCACATAGTTGACTGACAATCTGTTTTTCCCATTTGTCTGTGTCCTCTGATGCCCTTGGAGAAGAAAGAAATGTCACGTGAATTTAAGACATAGTTGATTTTGAGTAGATGCTTATGGAATGCTTCCACTTAATTGTCGTTTATGCTAAGACTTATAACCTTTAAATGTTTGTACTGCTTCTGCATTTGTGGTCATTGTTCTTGGTACTCAAATTTTCTCTTTCACTAGGGAATGTGTCCTCAAAGAAAGGTCTTTCACTTGGTATTTTTGTGTACCCATGATGGTTTTGGTCAGATGGTTGATGTCTATAAGTACTGTCTGATTGATACATTTATTATATAATATTTATTTTAAAGATGTGTCTATTTGTATAACTTGCAGATATGTTATGATAAACTCCTATCCTTATTGACTTAAAAATCATGTAAAAGAAAGGCTCCAATAATAACTATTTTAGAATCAAAGATTAAATGTGAATAGTATTTCATAATAGTACAGCATATAATACAGCAAATGTACCAGTCGTGCCAAGAATACACAATGGGGAAAGGATAGTCTCTTCAATAAATGGTGCTTAGGAAATTGCATATCCACATAAAGAATGAAACTGGCCTCCTATATTACAACACTCACAAAAATCAACTCAAAATGAATTAAAGACTTGAATATAAATCTTGAAATCATAGAATTTCTAGAAGAAAACATAGAAGGGAAGCTCCTTGATATTGATTTTGGCAGCGATTTGTTTGGAGATGACACCAAAACCACAAGCAACAAAAGCAAAGATAAATATGTAGGCCTGCATCCAACTATAAACCTTCACAGCAAAAACAACAAGATGAAAGGCAACCTTTGGAATGAGAGAAAATATTTTCAAATCACATATCCAGTGAGAAGTTCACATATGAAATACACAAGGAACTCATACAGCTCAATAATAAAAGCAAAACAACTCAATTAAAAAATAGGCAAAAGACCTTAATAGACAGTTTTCCAAAGAAGACATACACATGGCCAATGAGTAAATGAAAAGGTGCTCAATATCACTAATCAACAGGGTAATGCCAATCAAAATCACAATGAGATATCACCTCACACCTGTTAGGATGTCTATTGTAAAAAAGAGAAGAATTAACAAGTGGTGAGTGTGTAGAGAGGAGAACCCTTTCTCCATTGTTTTTCTTTTGTGCCATTGGTAGGGATATAAATTGGCACAGCCACTATGGAAAGGATGCAGGTTCCTAAAAAAATTAAAAATAGAACTAGCATAAAATAGAGTGATCCCACTACTGGGTATATATCTAGAAGAAATGAGATCATTATTTTGAAGAGACATCTTTATTACTGTACACTGCCCCATTCATGATTGCCAAACTATAGAAACAAACTGAGTACCCATCAGTAGATGACTAGATTAAGAAAATGTAGGATATATAAATACACATGGAATTTTTTTCATCCTTAAAAAATAAAGAAATCTTGCTACTTGGTACAACATATATGAATCTAGAGGATATTATGCTAAATTAAATAAGACAGAGGAAGACAAATACTGCAAGGTATCACTCATGTGAATCTAAAAAAATGTCAAATTTATAAAAACAGAACTGTGGTTGTAAGGGGCTGGGATGAATGGGAAGATGATAGTAAAAGGGTACACATTTTCAGTTATAAAATAAAGTCTGAGGAACTAATGTATAACGTGGAGATGCATGCTAAGAGACTAGACACTTGAAAGTTGCTAAGAGACTAGATCTTAAGCTTTCTCATATACCTGTCAAAGTAAATATGTGAGGTGTTGGATGTCTTAATTAACTCAGTTCTGGAAATCCTTTCACAACGGAGATTATATATATATATATAGATTATATATATAGATTATATATACAGATTATATATATACACATATATACGTATATATATACGTATATATCTCTCTCTGTATATCCATTCATCACCTGTACATTGTATATATACTTAATTTTATGTCAGTTATACCTTTATACCTCAACAACAAAAAATAAATTCCTGCCTTTGATTCTTAGCTATGCTTCCTCTTTATGCATAATGATTAGCTTTGGTTGTGTCCATCTTGTCATTTCATAAATGGACTTTCTTTCAATGACTTCATAAACATCTCTGGGTGGGCTCAAGTTTCTCATACTCAGCATTGTTGACATTTTAGACAATAATTTTTTTGTTTTGAGTGAGCTTTCCTGTATGTTGTAGACTGTTTAGTGGCATCCTTGGTTTCTACCCATCCGATGCCAATTGAACTTGTACCCTGGCCCTGTCCCAGTTTTGGTAATCGAAAATGTCCCTAAACATTGTAAAATATCTCCTGGGGGCCACAGTCATCCACAGCTGAGAACCTACCACTCAGCTGATAGAACAGAAATAGGCCCATTGGGGTTTTTGAGGATTAAAGAGATGATTAATAAACTTGGACCTTAGCACAGAGCTTAGTACCTAGTACATTCAACAAAGATGCTAATATTATTAAACTCAAGTTTAAGATTGTAATTAAAGCTTAATGTTAGATGTTGCTCAACTAAACTTATTTAAAAATATTTCCCTGCATATAGCAAATTAGAGATGTGATTAAAGCTAAGCATAGTTCTCTAAAGCTATAGAACACTTACATTTGGTTTTAGCTTAAGGTACTTTTCAAAATTTGAGGCACAGAAACAAATAAAACATACAAATTTCTATTGTTTGGGCTTTGGCAGTTAAAAATATGACATACTCTATTTATATATCCCTGTTAAATACTTTAGGTCTATAAAGAACACATCTAAAAATAGTGTATATTTAACAATATGGTTTATAGTCTTAACTGATCAATCCTTCCATGGTTCTGTAGCAATTAGTACCTTTCTAATTGAAAATAAGAAATTATGTTAATAGTCTACGGCCATGCCACTCTGAACAAGCTTGATCCCGTCTGATCTCAGAAGCTAAGCAGGGTCAAGCCTGGTTAGTACTTGAATGGGAGACTACCTAAGAGACCAAGTGCTGTAGGCATAAAAAATAAATAAAAAAATAAGGGAATGTAAACTTAAAAGGTCCTTGCAATCTGTGAGGTCATCCAAGGGTTGCCTCGCCTAAAAAAAAAGTTACGTTAATATATTTTTGTTATTATTAACAAGCTCTACATGATATGCTCTAAATGATATGAACTCACCATCCAAATACCATGAGATGACTTAAATGAGAATCTCAGTTCAAACAGAAGAAAATAAATAATTTGTGAATGTTTAATGGGGGTGAGTAGCGGATAAAGATGAGAGGAAGAATTGAGGGAGAGTTTGTCCTCATCCTGAGAGGAAGTAAAAATTGTAAATGTCTTCAAATATATATTTCTTAATTCTAATACAATTAATGCTGACTTTGCAATTTAGAATAGACATTGCTATGAATCAGAGGTTTTCACGGGATGGTTTACTTAATCCAGTTGATAATGATTAGAAATTTTTATTAGTACCCACATGCATGTGTTTTAGTAACCAGTCTAGCTTACTATTCACATATTGAAAGAACTTCATGTATTTTGTTGGTGAATTCAATTCAATTTAAGAATATAATGGGATTTTTAAAGAGCTATCTCAGAAGAAAATAATTAGTTGCATTTCTTTTTAAAGTCAGAGTTTTAAACAGCAGAAAATTTATCATTCTATTATTTAGGAAAAAGAAGACCTTTGGATACAAAGTAGGAAAAAAGGGCTTGTGATGTATTTTTTAAGTTAAAAAACCACTTAAATATAACAGTATTTATGTCTCACAAATAATTGCAACATATGACTTTAATAAATTTAATGCAAATGAAGTAGAATTACAGGTAATCATCTTGTAAACAAAATAATTAGATTTTTAAATGGGCTCAGAACTTTTATACACTGTATAAGATATGGAGAATATAATTATTTTTAAAGTGTTGGAGAAATTTTCAAATTATTTTCAGTCTTCAGTTATTAAGCTGAGAAAAGAATCCCACAGGCCTTCGATCAGATTAATGGCCCTAGAGACAGGACAGCAACAGTATAAATGCTTAATAAAATCAGATCTAGAAAAAGCTTTGTTAAGTACCAGGCATTTAAAGGAACCAAGGCAGCCTCCCCACTTGGGCCACAAATAAGCCAGGAAGTAGAGAATTAAATAGGTCTAAGAAATTTGTTTAAGCTAGAGGCTTTAAAATTTCAGTGAAAGAAGGGTTCGTTCTTCCTGAATGTCGCTGAAATTAGATAGTATAGGCAAGTAGAGCCGAAGACAGAAGCTCAGATTGGAAAAGAATCCTGAAGAGGGCAGGTCTTGGGGTGAGAAATATTGGTGTTTCCATAATTCAGTCAAGATAACGGGAAGAATCTTGGAATGGCCAGAGTATCTGGGGAAACTAATTGGAATACAGAACCCAGTACTTGCAAGGTATCGGAGCCATTTGAGAATTTAGACAATCATTGCTATTTGAGGGTCCAAACTGAAGACAGGTCAGGAAAAAGAAGGAATCTAGGCAGCGGTAGATATACAAGGTTAGACAAGTAGTTAGTTGCCTTGTTCTCCCTGACAACATGTTCATGACATTGGTATAACAGAGTGTTGGGAAAATGGGAGCCGGACCCCAGCAGAGGCTGTTAAAGGGTACCTTTGTACAAATTGTCTGAAATTTAGGTCAGAGAGTCATTCTTGTTATGGACATAGATATAATACTTGACTGGATAATAAGGACCAAATTTCAGTCCTGAAATGAGATTAAGATGATGGGGGAAAAGAGTTAAGTAGAAATTGCTTTGTAGGCAAATGTAGAAAATAAAAGAGACCTAAAGGTTTATCTAAAAATCCTAGACATAAGCAAGATCAATGGTAGGCCCCCTTAGCTTGGGCTGTTATTGTTAATGCATTTTTTCTTCTTGATTTAGGAAGACTCAAGGGCTGTACCTTCATAGATTGCATTGGCTCTACATTCCTTCTTTTTGGTTCTACAATACCCTCTACTGTCACTCTCTTCACTTATATTATATTACAATTTTTCTTTTATATATTTTTATTCGTCATTAAACTTAAATTTTTAAAAGAGGAATTGCTGGTATTATATATCTTCGTATCTCATGCAATACCTAGAAAATTATGTGTGCTAAGTAAGTGAATAATTACTTGGGTGGCTTGGAAACTATAGGTAAAGAGAAGCTGTTGTCAGTAGTTACTGAAATTCCTGTGATGGGCAATTTTTTCCAGATTATACCAAGAGAGGAAATGAGATTTTTTTTGTATCCTTTGATTATACCTACGGAGAGTTTCACTGAACCAGAGAACAAATTACATGTATACCAACTGCTTATATATTCTGATTTCATGCAAGCTAGCATTTTGATGGCAGACCTGATGACATTACATAGCTAATTGCACATGAGTTCCTATGTGTCATATTTTAAAAACTAATTTTTCGAAGATCAGCGTAGAAAGTAATGATTTTTGAATTGGTGCTAATGTGCTCGGAGTTTAGAAGTTAATCTAGTATAATGCACATCTACAGGGTTTGATGTCAGAATACTCTGGAGAGAGGGAGATTCTGGTTTGTTCATTAATCTACTCATTCTTTAATACTAAGCATCATGTACGTAATAGTGAAAAAGTTTTTATAATCCCTGATCTCAAAAAATATAACATTATATGGGAAATACAGATAATCAACAAGTAAATGAATGAGAGATATTAACTATACATTGTAATGACAAAAGTGAATAGATGGTTGGGGAAGATCTCTCTGGGAAGTAGATGTTTAAAGTGAGAAAAGAAACATGAGAAAGCCAGCCATGAGATAAGTTGAAAGTTTACAATTTCAGGAAGGGAGACCTTATTATGCAAAGTCCGAGTGACTAAATCGGAGTGGTCAAAGGAAAATGATGTGCGAGAGTGTTGAAGAGGTAGGGGGAACAGGGACACATACAGATAAGCAAGGGAAGAATCAAGGTGAATGGGCTTTGAGTTTAGACATAAAAAACTTATGACAATAAATGTGAAAACCTTTATATGACTTTAAACCTTTGGAAATAAACCTGATAATTAAGTGAGAGTATGTAGATAAATCCAAAGAATTATGACAAGAGCCTAGGAATTCCAGTATTTAGAATTTGGATCAAAGGAAAGATATAAGATAACTTGAAGAAAACAAACAAGGCAGAGCGATGTCAGAAAGCAAGAGAAAATTTTTTTTTGCACAGCAAAGGAAACCATTATCAAAACGAAAAGACAACCAACTGAATTGGAGAAGATATCCACTTATGATACATCTGATAAGAGATTAATATCCAAAATATATAAAGAACTCATGCCACTCAACAACTAAAAGCAAACAACCCTATTAAAAAATGAGCAGAAGACCTGAACAGACATTTTTCCAAAGAGGAAATACAGATGGCCAATAGACACATTAAAACATGCTCAAGGTCACTAATCATCAGAGAAATGCAAATTAAAACCACATGAGATATCACCTCACACCTGTCAGAGTGGCTATCATCAATAAATCCAAAAACAAGTGTTGGTGAGGATATGGAGAGAAGAGAACCCTCATACACTGTTGGTGGGATTGCAGATTGGTACAGGCACTATGGAAAAGTCTGGAGGCTTCTCTGAGAATTAAAAATGGATATACCTTTTGACCTAGCAATTGCACTTCTGGGTATTTATCCAAAAAAACCCAAAATAATAATTTGTAAAGGTTTTTACACCTCTCTGTTCATGGCAGCACTATTTACAATAACCAAGGTATGGAAGCAACCTAAATGCCCATCAGCAGATGACTGGATAAAGAAGTTATGGTTCATATATACAATGAAATATTACTCAGCCATAAAAAAAATGAAATTCTACCATTTACAACAACATGGGTGGACCTAGAGTTTATTATGCTGAGTAAAAGTCAGAGAAAGTTAAGTACCATATGATTTATATGCAGTATCTAAAGAGAAAAAGAACAAACTAATCAAAAACAGACTTATAAATATAGAGGACATTCCGGTGACAGCCAAAGGGGAGGGAGGTTGGGGTGAAGGGTTAAAGTAGTACAAATTAGTAGTCGACAGATGGTCACAGGCATGGGGAGCTCGGCCTAGGGAATGCCGTCAGTAGTAATGTAAGTGTAGAGCCAGAGAGAGCAAGAGTAATCATGGTTTCGTTTTATAAACTGTATAAATGTCTAACCAATGTACTGTATACTTGAAACTAATAATAAAAATTTTAAAAGATTTATAGTTGGGATCAATAAACATGCTTTGAACTTCGAAAAATGTTTTAATAATTGTAACATTTTTAATATTTTAGAATAGGAATAAAAGGTCAATAATGATGCCAAATGAGAATGGTCCAGGATTTTACAAGATATTTTTGGTCACATTGATAATAGTAGAAATGAGTGGTAAGAGGAGAGATTATATTAGAATAAAATGGATAAATAAGAGCATAGGGAAAGTTAAATGTAAAGACAATGTTTTCTAAGTTTTTACTTATAAAGACAAGAGGAAGGTTGTGGTAGTTGAATGGAGATTTGAGGTAAAAATGGGACTTTTTAAATATAGGTGATATTGGACCCTGACAATTGGTTGATGGAAAGAATGGAAATATAAATGTTGATGACTGAGAAGAGAAGTATAAACCAACTAAGCCCCTGAGAAAGGTGAGATAATTCAAAGCAGATCTAGGAGAGACTTTGATAGGAAGAGAGGTACTTCCTCTATTGTAGAGGAAAAAGCAAAAGAGATTGAAGTGGAGAAACTTGAAAATTTGAAGATTTTTTGATAAAAAGATGAAGGCGGTCTAATTTAATGATTTCTGTTTTTTCAACAAAGTATGGTGCAAATTGTCTGCTAAAAGATAGCTCATGAGAAGATGTGAGATAAATTTAATAAGTTATATGAGCCTCAGTTTATTTGTTAAATATTGGACTACTATTAATTACCACTTAAAGTTTTTGAGCTCCAAGATGAGACATCATATAAATTCATGCCAAATAAACTAAATATCACATAAACAGTTATTGTCCTCAGTTCTCCCCAACTTTCAGATATTATGAGTGGGTTTCCACTAAATTGCTTTAAAATCCATTCAATGCTTATGTCATGTTAACATCTAGACTTTATTAATGGGAGAAATAATGAAACAGGCTAAATTATTTACCCTCATAATTTACGGTAAATTTCAGAAGAGCTAGAAAACCATTGAACATTTCAGCTACGATTTAATCATTTCATTTCTCCATGAGATAATGCTAACAATAAAGGTTACCTGAGTACAAATTTACAGTAGATAATGGAAAGTTAGGCAATGTATTTAGGTACACTTGGTGTCACCAGATTTCATATTGCTTCTGTATTTTATAGATGAACAAAGATAAATAGAGAAAAGTTTTATATTTTTTCCAAAAATCTTCAAGTAGTGAAAAGGAATGCTACAACTAGAATTTTAGGTTTCTGATGTCCAATGCAGTATGTTTTCATCACAAAATATTACCTTCTGGTTTTCCGTTATGTGCTGAGGACTAAAGGAGATGTTAAGTTTCAAGATGTGTGTCTAGAAATTATCGTCATACAATTAATCTGTCTAACATATAACCATCAAATAATTGGCATTATTGCCTTGGTTATTTTATTTATTTTACCTACTTACTAAATAATTGTCAGCACATCAATGAACATTTATTAATGATAGCGAGAAATAGAAAAGGAATTAGCTTCAATATATTTTTTATTACTTTAATGTTCAAAATTAAAGTACTGTTACATCATAAAAATGTTAACGTACATTTTATGCCTTGAATGATGCATTTTCTTTAATTGTAACCTTTTAGGTATAATTTTCTAACTCTCCTTGGACATATGCAAAAAATAGCAATTTTTCTTCTCAAAATAAAATGAAATACATTACTTATTCTTGCAATCAGAGCTCAATTTCTAAGTTGTCACAATGAACTTCATAAAATAATGCAGTCATAAAGATGATCAAAAGAAGTTTATTGGCTAAAATGTCAAATAGATGCAGATTTCTGACTGCAAAAAGGCTAATAAAAGTCAAAGCAAAAAATATTTAGGATTGTATTTTTTGAACAGATGGAATAAGCTCTCCCCACAGTAGAATTATTTAGATTGAACCTTTAAAGTTAATTTTAAAAGACAACTTTAAATAATTTGTTGTGTGCTATAGGAGAACCCAGAAGATCAAGTGATTGTGCTTGTAGTTATGAATGTGATTTTTTAGCATTTAAATTTTTCTACAAATAATTTCTGTGCCAAGAACAGAGTATGAGTTAAAAATCAATGCAAAAAAATTTATTGATATCAATCAATAAAATCAATAGCCAACACATTTTGGACTTTACCAATTAGTTCTTTTACTTTGCTACTTACAGTATTTTAATTTTCTTCAAATATATAGCACAAACATTCACAGATATTTTATGGATATGGGTATGTTTGTGAACACATATATATTTAATCACATTTGTTCACACATACAGGATCATGGTGTCTGTGAAACATCAGTTTTTGATTTAATTTTTACCTATATTCCATTTTTCCAGACTGTTCTAATACTCCTATTCAAATAAACTCTGCATTTTTTGTGACAAGAAAAAATGAAATATATGAACAATAATTTGAACTGGCAAAATGGCATGGAACTATTAACCTCCTTTGAAATCCCATTCTGTCTACCTGAAATTCTGTATCCCCAAGTCTGCTGAACGAAATCTCAGTCCTATTTACCATGCAGCACATTAACTTATTGCAAAATGTGAAGCAAATATCAGGAAGAAAATATCTTACTGTCATTGGATGTGTAGCATCACCTTTTCTTTTGAGAAAGCCAGATACTGCCGAGAAAGCATGAGCTTCGGGGGTCTGTAGAGCTACATTTGATTAAGGTTCTTCCACTAATAAGCTGTGTGACCCTAACCACGTGGGATACACAGTAATTCCTAAATGGTAAAATGAAATTATTAACAAACTTGAACCCAGAATCCACCTGAGGATTAAGATAGTGTACATCATGTTTAATCAGGTGCCTGTTCCGTGACTTAGCATTCCCTTCTTTTAAAATAAAACTTGACTTGACTTTCCTTATGTTCAACTGCAAACATGGATGAGTTAACGTACTGAGGATATGTGAAATAAAGGATCAATTTTTTTTTTAACTTGAATCTATTAGAATCTGTACTTGATGTCTCACTCTTCAAGAGTTTCTCTTTTTGTTTTTTACTTTCTTGATAGTTAGTGTAGGTAACCATTTTATATGAATGCCTTGCATCTGGCCTTCAGCCAAACAGAAAATGATGCTTAGAAAAGCTCAAAGATTATGGCCAAGCAACGTGGTCCAAATGAGTTGAGAGAGTGCCAGAAATGTCCTTTATTTCCTGGGGTTGGGTTTCTCTGCCGGCAACTATTGTGGATTCATGCTGTAACTGAATAGTGAGTTCTGTGGAAACAGAGCTAAGTTCTCTGATACCTGTGACTCCCTGAAACTCATGTGGAAAATTTTCTAATGGCCAGAAAATCAGCAAGTTCAAAAACTAAAAACTGAACCGAAGAAAATATCTCTAATTATACTCTCAGTTTGCAGAATTTAAAACCCCAAAGTGCCTTAGAGCAGCAGTCCCCAACCCTTTTGGCATCTGGGACCAATGCTCCTATGAGAATCTAATGCCTGATGATCTGAGGTGGAGCTGAGGCGGTGATGCTGGCGCTGGGAAGTGGCTGCAAATATAGATGAAGCTTTGCTGGCTGGCCTGACACTTACCTCCTGCTGTGTGGCCCAGTTCCTAACAGGCCATGAACTGGTACCAGGGGTTTGGGGATCCCTGCCTTAGAGAGTCCCAATGTTCTAGAGAAAAGCATAGAGCTAAAGGTATAACAGCTTAGTTGAAAATCATGAAGCCAACTTGATCAGATTTTGAACAGTGGGCAGAGGTCCTTAAAACCATGTAAACAATTTTATTTTTCCTGATAATTAATTCACCTTTAACTGTAGATAAAAACTCTCATACTTTGGCCAATTTCTGGAGATCTTCTTTCTCAAGAAGGGATACAAGGTAATGATTAGTACAGGTAGACTCCAACTGAAGGATGACATATTGAAAATATTTTCTTTATATTTGGAAGGGCTTGGAATTCAGAGTAAAACATCTTTTGGAATGGTATACTCACTCAACGGTGTCCCAAATTCTCCAGCCATATTGCAGTGTCCTCCCTGCTTCATAGTTAATATGTAGCACTACTAATCTATAGAGTTACTCATACTGATAAGCCCAGTCATTATTTTGAACAATGTATCTACATAAAGCACATTATGGGAGCATTGGACATATTTTTTTATATTCTGTCTTATCAGAGTCTTTTCATAATTGCCAAAACTATAAATAAGGCATTTTTCGCTGTTTTCATTTCCTATTGATGCTTCTATAATAAACAGGGGCTTACATTTAATTTTGAGGAAAATATTTATTGTCAGGTAACTCAACTTATAAATCATTTCCTAGTCTTCCAGTAATTAGTACATGTTCAAAGTACTCTGTCTAAGATCATTTCTAATTAGTCAGTTCTTTATGCAGGCAGAAATATCAGATATTTTATGGTATGCTGTTGGTTCTGCATGATGTGACCCTAACTGAGACTATTTTAAAGGGACTGAACTAACTCATATAATTTGAGAGACTAGAGATCCTTTAGCTGTCAGTTGAGGCTTGATCCAGAATGTATGAAAGGACTCACCAGAATTTCTATCTCAAATCTGTTCTTTCTTCTCATTGTCTTGTGATGTAATATGGACTTAATTCTTGAGTCCAGGAGGGGCTTTTTGGAAGTTTTCAGGATGAAATAGTTCTTAGCTTCATAATTTTATACTTCTAAGGCAATTGGAAAGAGCTAGTATATGTCATCATATTCCTAGTAAATACTAGTAAATAATATGACATGCCTTCTGCTTGAAAAAGTGTAAGTCACTTGTCCAACTCAGCGAGTCATTTTGGCCTATATCTTTAGAACCCACTCTGGAGCTGGGAGGATGAATGTCAACTCTGTCTGAACCTTACAGTTTGCAAACTTAGTACTGTTAAGAAAAGCAACAAGAGGATGTGTGTTGTTTTTTTTTAAACAATCAAGGGACAATCTTAAAACTCCTTTACTTCAATTCAAAATAAACATGCAAACTGTGTGTTCTTAATTTTTTAGGCAAATATCCAATAAGACAATTTAAAATGTTTCATATTTTACTAAGCATAGAATTTAATGAAATAGATAATATCATGCAATTTCCACTAAAAAATTATATAATTTCTTAGTATCAACATTCATACTCAAAAAAGATGACACTGATAAAGTTTAGTCACTATTTAATCAGGATTGACTGAAAAGAAAAATGCTTTAATACTGTCTGCAGACCTATACACAAATGTAGTAGTCGGTTATTTTGAAATGTGGAGCTATCTGATTCTTAATATTTGCTTTTCTTGATGTATTTGCTTAAAAAAAATTCTTACAGCAGAGAACTTTTCTAAACATTAGTTATTTTTCAAAGGCCTTTAACCAAGACAAATATTTTGAACTTGTGTTTCAAAGGTATCCTTGAACACTTTTGGACAGAGATTCATATATTCGTGCATAATTTTATGTGTTTCCTTTCTCCAGACTTATTAGAAGTGCCATATTTTGTTTTTAATTAGCCAGACATAAAAATATTTGAAGTTTAAACATTTGAACCATAAGGGTATCTAGAAACTTTAGAGAAAGAAACATAAGAATGTGTACTAACTTAATTATGGGAAATAGTGTTTCAACATTTCTTTATTAAAAAAAAAAAATTGTGCTAGCAGTGTAAACAAAGACAAAAGTCTAATAATCACTACATATAAGGCATATATTTACTTAACTAATCTATTAATCTTGTGCTTGATACACATATAAGAATATTCTCAACAACACTGAAATGTAGCTATTATTGCCCTATGTTATAGATCAAGAAACAGAAATGATAAAAAATTATAGTAACTTATTAAAATGTGCTATGATCTGAATGTGTTTATATTCCCCCAAACTTCATATGTTGAAATCCTAACCCTCAAAGTGGGGGTCTTAGGAGGTAGGGCTTTTGGAAAGTGATTAGGTCATGAGGGTAAAATGCTGATGAATGAGATTAACACCTTTATAAAAGAGACCACCCAGAGATCCCTTGCCCCTTCCACCAGCATGAGGAAGCAGAGAGATGTCAGCATTCTGCAGCCCAGAACAGGGCCTTCACCAGAACCCAGCTGTGCTGACACCCCAATATTCCGGCCTCCAGAGCTGTGAGAAATAAATTTGTTTTTTATAAGCCACCCAGTCTAAAATATTTGCTTATAGCAGCCCAAACAGACTAAGACAAAATGTCAAAGTTAAAATATAAAAGCCACAAAAGGAGCAGCCTAGCATAGCACTTGAGAACAGAGATTTTTGAGGGGGATGTCCAGGGTTCAAATTCTGGTTCTTGTCCTTACTAGCTATGTGACTTTGGGATATCGTTTCTCAGTTTCCTTATCTGCAGAATAAAGATAATAATCATAGCTAACTTACAGAGCTTTGTGAAAATTAAGCAGATAAATACAGATAACGCACTTTAACGTCTGACCCATTTTAGGAGCAACATGAGTGTTTTTATTAAGAACCTCAAATTGTTTCCATGGTAACATACTGCCAGCAAAGTTGTAGTTTTAAAGGATTTGCTATAAAACATTGGTAAGATGTAACATCCTCTCACAAATCTACTTGCTTATCAAACTGAATTTTGTTTTTGATTCATTTAATTACACAATAATGTCAGGAAGGTACAAAAGAAAAGAATCAATGTAGATATCTTCTTGAAACAGCAATTTTACTTTAAAAACAGTTACTATATTTCATAAGGTAAAATTCACACATTTTTAAAGACATAATGGAAATAAACTGGTAAAGGTCTGGTTTTTAGTAAGCTGGTAATGAGTTCTGACTTAACTTTCCAGGAGATCGGTTAATTTTCCTGTCGTATCAAAATTTGAATGAAAAATTGTGGATAAATTGTGATCCGTATCATCTTTATGATGGGGACCGACTTATTTTATACCAATTTGAGCTTCGATTTACTTGTTGAGCTTTGATTCGATCTGTTTATCATATTGTTTAGTGGTACTGAAATGCCTCATGCGACACTGAACTCTGCACTGAAAACTCTGAATGACAACGCAAATTGTAACCATAGCACTGAGTATTGTGACACTGTCTTCTAGAAGAGTTTTTATTCAGATGTGGTAATATGTCACGTAGATAACTTGACCCTTACGACTATTTTTAGTGGTATATTCACTGTAATTGGATTTAAAGGCCAAATACATATACAGGGAGTAATGGAAATTTCAGTAGGAAGAAAAATTGAAATGGTATATTTAAACCTAAAAAATTTTATTTGACATTTAGAACATAATCTTTTCATAAATGTGGAACAAATAAATAATACATTTCCAGAGCACAGAAAACTTCTTTAAAGTTCTATTGTGTGCTCTGCTTTTGAACTTCTAGACACTGAGGGGGAAGCGCTGTGGTCTCTGAGTAATCCAGGCAGCCTCCAGCTTAAAGTCTGTTAAAGCTCTCCTCGGAAGCAGAGATTCATATCTCTTAGAAAATAAACAAAATACAATTTTGAGTTTTTTTGTTTTTTGTTTTTTGTTTTTTTTTTACAGTGAATTACTGTTTTCAGGTGCAGCTTTAAACTACTAGTAATTCTGAAGCATGGCAATAGCTAGGGAATGGATTTGAAAACCTATCACAACTGCCTTTTTTGGTCAAATGATTTGATCTGCTCCAAATGACTGGTTTGGCAGTCAGTGATATAGGTGACAGCAGCTGCTATACTACATTTTGGAAAAGTTTTTATTTGTATTGGCTATGCAATTAGAAGACATCCCATAGTCATTTTTCCTATTTATTCCCTCTTGAAATAGTTTTTGTTTGATTGTTTTCCTTCTGAGGTGAAGAAGTCACATTCTGTAGGCATGACCTTAAAATGTAATATACTGACCTGGTGGTACAAAATGGAAGTATTTATGAAGAGAGTATTAAAGTTATAAAGTTACAAAAGGAATTCACCAATTTTTAAAAATCAATTGTTCTCTTAAATTAATACAATATTATATTTTTAAATTAAAAAAAAATATGTCCTATTTAAAAACCATTGGCTCATGGACATGGCTGGCCAAAAAGCAGTTTATATCTCTAATAATCTTGTGGAAGAGATAACAAGAAATGGGTTTTGGGAAAAAAAAATGCATGAAGGTCTTTTAAGATTTTCTAAATTACTTAAAATAAAAAAGAACAGTCAGTGTTTAATTTGATTTAAAAATACTGTGACAACTTTTCACTCTTTGTGGTCCAATTTAGCAATTTTGGTGTTACTGACAGTTTCAATCACGGCTCACTCCTATCTGCATAATATAAATAAAATTGTAACAGGAAAACAAAAATAACCTTATGTTTTATGATTTTTGCCTGACTCATTCATTTTATAACACACTACTAAAAGTGATCTTCGGATGGAAAAAAAACCCCTTCCTATATAAAAGCACTGCTATTGTTAATGCATTTATAGAAATATCTGGCACTTGGACAAGTCACAGGAATAAATTCATGTTGTGGCATTATACCATAATTCATTCACAGATACTGAAAAATGGATATCTATGTAATCTAATCATATTCAAGAAAAAGATTATTTCATTTGGAAAATTTATTGTTTATTCATATTTAAAGACTTCACTTTTTAGAGCAATTTTAGGCTTATAGCAAAATTGAGAGGAAGGTATAGTGAGTTCCCATATCCACTTTGCCCCCCACACTTGCATAGCCTCCTCATTATCCAGAAGCCCACAAGAATGGTATACTTGCTATAATTGATGAACCTACACTGACAAAGCATAATCACTGGAAGTCCATAATTTATATTAAAGTTCATTGTTGATGGTGTACATTCTGTGGATTTGGACAAATGTATAATGGCATGTATACATCATTATAATATTACACAGTATTTTTACTGCCCTAAAAATCCTCTGTACTCTGTCTTTTCGTCCTTATCCTACAATCCTCAATTTCTGATGAGCACTGATATTTTTACTGTCTCCTTAGTTTTCTTTTTTCCAGAATGTCATATAGGATGAATCATACAGTATTCAACCTTTTCAGATTGGTTTCTTTCATCTAGTAATATGCATTTAACTTTTTATGTGTCTTTTCATGGCTTGATGGCTCATTTTATTGTATTAACCCCTTCACGTTCTGAAGGACATCTTGATTGCTTCCAAGTTTTGGCACTTACCAATAAACTATTAACTATTGCTCTTAACTATTATTAACTGCCGTTAACATCTATGTGCAGGTTTTCCTGTGGACATAAGTTTTCAACTCCTTTGTGTAAATATCAAAAGCTCAACTGCTGGATCACATGGTAAGGATATTTTCCGTTATGTAAGAAACTGCCAAACTGTTTGCCGAAGGGGTTGTGCTATTTTGCATTGCCACTAGCAGTGCGTTAGGTTTCTGCTGCTCCGCATCCTTGGCCACACTTGCTGTTCTCAGTGTTCAGATTTTGGTCCTTTTCGTAGTTGTGTGGTGGTGTCTCATTGTTGTTTTAATTTTCATTTCCCTAATGACATATGATGTGGAACATATTTTCACATGTTGTTTTTCCATCTGTGAGGTCTTTGGCCAATATTTTAATTTGGTTGTTTGTTCTTTTGAGTGTTGAGTTTTAAGGGTTCTTTGCATATTTTAGATGATATTCTTTTATCTGATGTGTCTCTTGCAAATATATTCTTCCTGACTGGCTTATTTTATTCTCTTGACATTGTCTTTAACAGAGCAGAAGTTTTTAATTTTAATGAAGTCCAACCTATTGTTTCTTTTATGGATTGTGTGTCTGGTATTCTATCCAAAAAGTCATTGCCATACGCAATGTCATCTAGGTTTTCTCCTATGTTATTTTTTAGGAGTTTGTGTTTTTATTTAAGTCAGTGATTCGTTTTCAATTAATTTTCATGAAGGGTTTAAGGCCTGTGTCTACATGAACATTTTTTGCATATGGATGTCTAGTTCCAGTGCCATTTGTTGAAGAGACTATCTTTGCTCTATTGTATTGCTTTGCTCCTTTGTCAAAGATCAGTTTATGTCTGTCTATTTTGGGGCTATAACTTCTGTTCCATTTATCCGTTTGTTTATTCTTTCACTAATACCATCCTGTCTTGATTACCATACTATATAGTAAGTCTTAAGGTTGGGTAGCATCAGTATTCCAACTTCGTTCTTCTTCTTCTTTTTCAATATTATGTTGGATATTCTTGGTCTTTTGCCTCTCCATATAAATTTTAGGATCAGTTTGTTGATATCCACAAAAGAACTTCCTAGGATTTTGATTAGGATTACATCGAATTGAGCTGGGAAGAACTGACTTCTTGACAATATTGAGTCCTCCATGAACATGAAATATCTTTCCATTTATTTAATTCTTCTTTGATTTTGTTCATTAGGATTTATAATTCTTTTCATGTTGATCTTGTACATAGTATGTTAAATTTATATATATTTTATTTTCTTTCAGTGCTAATGTGAAACGTATTGTGTTTATAATATGTCACGTTTCACTTATTTGTTGGTGTATAGTAAACAATTGACTTTTTTAATATTAACTTTATATCCCATAACTTTGCTGTATTTGCTTAGTAGTTCCAAGATGAAAATTTGTTTTTCCCCAAAATTTAGGATAATCCACTAAGGAGTAAATCTAGATATCCAATAAACATCTGAAAAGATGTTTGACATCGAAATTCATTGTGTAATTGGAAATTAATACCACAGATATATACCACTTTATACATTCCAGAATGATAAACGGAAAAGAATATAGCAAGTATTAATTAGCAAGGATGAGGAAGGATAAAATTTTATGTTTGCAGTAACTGAAATTGCTGCGACCCCCTTAAAAAACCTTGTTAGTACCTTCTAAACATGAATATACACATACATTATGACCCATCAATTCCATTTTTAGGTATATTCCAATAGAATTGTATTTACATTTGCCAAAAAAGACATAGACGTTAACATTCACAGCAGATCTCCAAATAATGGCTCAAATTTGGGAACAATCCTAATGTCCTTTTCCAAAAAATAAATGATATTCAACTGCTGAATTAATTAAAACGAGTATATGAGATGATAATAGTCAAGTCTGACGAGAATAAAAGTCAGACTTGCCTTTGTTTATGAGATGGGTGGTGACTGTTATCATCTATTTCCTGCTATACATCTGTGCTCTGAAAGACATCAAGCTACACATAATGATTTATACACTTGTCACTTAGGCATGGGACAGTATAAGAGACACTTTTTTTCTTAAAAAATAACATCTGATTTAAATATAGAGGCTGGACCTCAGGAGAGAATTCAGAACTATAGGTAGAGAGTAAGGGTCCAGTGCCCAAAGGTAGGAATTGAAGCTTTGGAAGAAAATACAATCTCCAGGTGAATATGTAGAATGAAGAGATAAAATGACTGAGATAAAGCAGGCTTCAAAGGGTAGAAGATAAAGTCAGTGACAAGAATAAAAAGGACCATTCATGTTAAAAAAATAATAATGTGTGTGTTAGTAACACCTAAGCCAGGGAAGGGAGCTATTAACACTGTCAGATAGTCAAAGATGCACGGTTATTTAGAGAATTAATTTTTGAATTTAACTACAGATACGTCGCCAGTGACCTTCATGAGAGGAATGTCATTGCGGGTTAGAGATGAAAGCCTTATTGTATCAAGTTAAGGTATGATTAGATTCGAGAAAGTAAGCCTAGTAGCTATAGATTAATTATTCAAAATGTTTGTCCACAAAAGAGATGTTAGAGCTGATACAGTACCAAAAAGAGCTGTGTCTTCAAGGAACAGATGAATAGCTGTTTTAATAGCTATAGAATATTGAGCAAATCGCTTAACTTCTAAGGTTTAAATCCTTTTCAGCCAAAAGCACAACAAAACCTAAGTAAGGTGTTGAAATATATGTGAAAGTGAGTTATAATTCTATAAAACACTTTGCAAATGCTACTTAAATGCTACATTTTAAATAGAAATAATAGAAAATAGACTATTGATAGAGCTATGTTTTATCATATGGAATATTTTTTTCAGGTATAACAATAAATTTGAAAATAACTGCACATTTGAATAGTTTATGAGGAGCTGTATGATTGTGAATTCCACTCAGCTCATGCTTTTTATTCTTTTACTGTTTTCATCTGGAATTTGTACTGAATTTATTTTAAAAAGTAGATTAATGCCAAATGGTAGCAGAATTGCAAATTAAGGGCACTGAGGTTTGAATTATGTTAAGGAGTCAAGGAAGTAAAATGATGAAGCAAGTTAGTGTTATTATGAAGAGCTCTCTCGTGAAAGTTTAAGACAATATTATAGCAGCTGTGTCATGACCTGAGAAATCACAGACAGTGCTACTTTAGATATCAAATTCAACTTTGCAGTTTATTATATTTTAAGTAAGAGAAAAAAATCGCATACTAAATTCATGCAACTGTTCATCACACTGCTGAGAATAATGAGACAATTGGCATTGATTTCTTCATAAGAAAATATAATCACCGATACTAATTCTTTTTGGCTTTGACCTTAATCATAATCTTTAAAATGAATTTCTTGACAATAGATACTTTTGCCCCAATGTAGAAGAGATTATGTAATCCTTGTCTTGAGAATATATATATATATATACACACACACACACATAGATAATATACATACTAGATTATATATAATATATACATATATACATAAATATCTCTATATATGTACACACACCAGAACCTTCATATTTTTTAATCCAGTAGTCTGGCGACTGTTTATTCTGCTTCCTCCTTCTATTTTATGATTCTCTATGATGTTGATGAAGCAAGAAAGTGTAACTCAATACCCAAAGGTAATAGATTTCATAATATGCCTCAGAAAAATTCAGGAACTTTATTTTAAATATCAAATTTCTTCTTTTGAGATATTACCATTTTATCATTGTGATATGTGGTACTGGTCAGTTTAAATTAATGGGATTTGGTGAAAATGTTGCTTCTTTCCCAAAACTCCATTAGAGACTTTGTGATGAATTGATAAAACATTGACATGGTAGTAAAATCACTAACTTTATCTCTGTGTGATATCTGCTTCAGTTTACTGATAGATTTGATGCATATGTATTTTAAAATCACTAGAGAAAATTGCTCATCAAAGGGGAATGTAGTTATTTAGGATGGTTCCTTATACTGTCATAATCTCCCACATCTGGGAAGCCAGTTGTTTTCTGTTACTGTGTTTTATGTGGTTACCTTGGAAATACCCTCAGGTGTCAGTCAGAGCTACACATCATAGATCTCAGTTTCAGGCAGAAAATCTGATAGCAGTGACACCAGCCTGCAAAAAGGAACAAAAGCTGAGTACAAGATCATGTTCTTTTCATAGCCAGTCATTGCAATGTTAATACATATCATAGTGTTGGATTTAAAATTTAAGTTGTTATATGGCATATCACATACACATTGCATTATGATTTTCCTCCATATCCCCCAAATGGTTTTACACACTAAAATATATACATATAAATCTATATTTACCTTTTTGATATAGTTTATTAAATGCTTATAATTTAATATTTCTTTTGGAAGAGATACTTTAATTAAGGAGGCACTTAACAAAATCGGCATATAAAAGCAGAGTGTAACATTGGTATAGGAGCTTCTGCTGATAACCAAAATAATCTATTTTGGTTAGGAATAAAACTTTCCCATTAAGTAAGATTCCTCATTACTTTGCTAGTACATCTATAACCCAGCCTAATAGTTATTCAAAAATATCACTGATATTTTGTCTAAAATCATCAAAAATATTGTTATATGCTAAATTATATCCCTCTAGAAATTCATACATTGAAGTTCTAACTCTTAGTACCTCTGAATATGACTGTATTTGTAGGTGGATCTTTAAGGAGATAATTAGGTGGGCCCTAATCCAACATGACTAGTGTCCTTGTAAGAAGAGAAAATTTGGACACGAAACACCTACAGAGGGAAGACAATGTGAAGACAAATGGATAAGACAGCTATCTACAAGCTAAGGAGATAGACCTGTACTAAATCATTCTCTCACGGCCCTTGGGAGAAACCAAACTTGCTGACACCTTCATCATGGAATTCTAGATTCCAGAATTGTGAGAAAATAAATTTCTGTTGCTTAAACTACTCAGTCAGTGCTACTTTGTTACAGCAGACCTGGTAAGCTAATATAAGTATCAGCTGAAGTAACAAGTACTGCATAGACCTTTGCAAAATATGTATTAAAAGAATATTGGAGTTAAATTTCAAAACATGAGTCTGGATCTATATGTTCAGTTGCCCCGTTCTGGATGTTAATTAAAGTAATCAAAAATGCAAAATATAAAAAAATATCCTATATCCATCTGGAAGATAGAAAAGGTCACTATATCTATTCTAGCAATATTAAGAACATTCTCTGATACCTAATTCAAGAGAGATCAATGTATTGGAAAGGCCAACTAACCTACAATTTTTCACTAACGGAAATGTCTGGCTGGGCGAGAACTGAAATGAATACTCAGGAGAATGAAACTAAAATCTAAGCAGAAATCACGGGCTCAGTCGAAGCTGTGGTGGAAGATCTATTTTTTAAATTGCACTTTATTTTAACAGATTTAATGAAGATAATTTATATACCATATTATTCACCTGTTTTTCTGATAAAACTCTAAAGTTTTTAGTGAATTTAAAGAGTCGACCAACCGTTATACAGTCAAGATTTAGAACATTTGCATTGACCCTAAAAGATCACTCACAATTTGGTTTGTATTTAGTTTGACCTCACAAACAACTTTGGAAGGTGCAATGTGTTCCAGAATGTGGAGAGTCAAGCTGGGTATTTGCTCTTATAGGCTTCTTGGTAGTTTCACCTATAGCTTACACTTTCCCCGTAATTAGGACCACTGCCACTATCTGCTTTAAATGTAGAGAGATATGTTGAATATTTTAAAATTTAGGTTTCTTTATGATTTCTTTCACTTTTTGTTGTTTGGTTTTGCTTAGGGGAGCTGGTGTGGTTACCAATTACATGGCCTTGTCTTCATATATGACATGCACACCTCAGTTCAAAGTATCTCATTCTCCTGGATAGATTCATTGTCTAAAATTGGCTTCTGCTACAGTTAGGGCTGATTTGAGTCCTTTAGAGGTGACCGATTTGCCTATCAACCAACAAATCTTTGGTGTCCAGGAAAAAGCCTTGATAAGGAAGCCAACATATAGGAAAACAAAGCAGACTGAATGATACAGAATCCTTTACCTGAGCAAGTCCATTTCTTACGATTTCCAGTAATGTGAGTCAGTAAATAACTCCCTCTTCATTCCACCAATCTGTGCCTCCGATTTACACTATCTCCAAGTCCCAGGACATTCCAATCAGAGTTGGATATATAAAGTTGTCCAGGGTACCTGGCAGAAGCAAGTGTGGCTCTTTCAAAAGGATGTATACTCAGGATGTAGACCCAGATCAGTCATGTCATTGCTGTCAGATTTTCTACCTGTAACTGAGATCTATGACATAATGTTATTTTTTCATCCTTATCTGAAGGCTTCTTTATCACAAGAAGTTATACTTATTCAGAGACCATTATTTACAAAAAGGGAGCCAGCACAACACACATGGTTCAGGAAAGAAAATACATTTTTATCTAAAGAGAATTTGGGGACCAGTCACCCTATATAGGATGAAGGTCCTTGGTAATTGCTTTTTTAAATTATGGCCTTTATAAAATAGCTCACAAAATAGTAATATCGCTGTTTGATAGATGGGCTTATTTAGTTAAAATTATTAAATTTGCTTGTAGCTTGTATACAAAGAACAAGATAAAAGCTAAGCTGGTTGGAGCTTCCACCTTTGACCTTTATCGTGGGATTCAGGTATTATTCAATGTGACTTCTGTTCTTGGATATGTGGTATGCAGTGGGAATTATTTGGTAGTAAGGTTATATACAAAATAGAAGGTAAAGAAGAGATATTCTTTTTATTTGGCTGTGAGCAATGGAGAGCGCTCTGGGTATACGCAACTTTTTGAGTGCAGTGCATACTATGATGTGTCTCTCATTGTAAGTCTTAGAAAATTTCAAAAACTTTCAGAATTACTGTGTTCTCTATTGATTTATGTGAAATACTCAAAGTTTATAGAAAAGCATAGTTCTTAAGTCCATCTTTATATGAGTCAAAACAGTGAGACCATAAGGTTGGGGACAAGAGCTGGTACAGGTTTTACAGAACAACCACAAAGAAGAGACTGCATTAAAAAAAAGAACTAAAATAAAAATTGCAAGAGAAATTATGATACTGGTAGTAAATACGACAATCGTATGGCTAATATATTTACTCTATAAATATTCACATTGGTTGATATATATAGATATATATATATAGAGAGAGAGAGAGAGTAAAATATTATGAGATATTAATCTTCATGGTTTTTCTCCTCTGTGCTTTTTAAAATGTTTTATTTCTCAGTGAGAATCAAAGTCATTCAGGTTACTCAAATGTAATTGGATAATTTATGACTGAAATTCAAATGGAAAAACAATCTGTTTAGCTTTTGGCTTCCAAAGCAAATTTTTGGTGCTTTTAAGGGTAAAAAGACTTTAAAATTCTAAATTTAATATGCAAATACTGGGTTTTCTTGAGTCAGGCTAGCAATTGGTGTGGGAAAAGACTTTTGATAATTTAATTGTAAGTTATTGGAAGAGGCGATAAGAACTAATGCAATGATAATGGATTGGAAGGAAAAGGGAGGAAGAGTCAGACTACTTCTTTTCCTAGAAAAAATAAGTAAGAGTCAGTGGGATGGAGGGGATGAAGATAGGGTGGGGATCATATTATTTGGAGAAATATGATTAGATCAGAATGAAGAATAACTTAGGGATAAAATAAAAGTATGTGCTTTTCATGGTTGTAATGATTAAATGAGGCATTTGTACATATAGCAGTGCCTGGACCTCAATGATTCTCAAATATATATTATTCTACATAATTTTATACATTAACTTATATTTGTATGTTGACTTAATAAAATATGTTTTAAAAAATTGAAAAGCTTATGAGTAAAGCTGTTGCCAGTGATCTTTCTGAATGACTGCTAGGGACTTTCATGTTTTGTATTACGTATTTTTGATGAACAAACTATGACTTTTTATTCGGAAGCAGACGTAAATAAAACACCCACACAATAAAAACACATTCAGTAGGAAACCAAGCAACCAATAGGAGCAGAAAATTCAAAAACAAAGGCCAAACCTGGAGGTTACACACCTTCAGGTAGAAAAAGCTCATTTAAATAACACAAGGGAACTCAGATGAGTGGCTGGCCTATGGCAGGTACTCAATGATATGTAAATGAATAATGAATGAAACACAACTCAAGAACTTAATGCAATTTTGTCTATAAGACTGTCAATAATTCTGATAGCAATATGTTTTCATTTTCATTTGGAAACTAAATTGCAATATATATTATGAATTTTTATATGTTCATATACTTCATGTAATGACATTTCTGCTAATCTTTTTAGCAGATATAATATTAAATATAAAGAGAAATTATATCATTTCATAAACTTTCATTTATTTTATTATGATTTGTGCAATAAAAATAGGCAAATTAAACTATTAAAAAGAATTAAGAATTTATAAAAGTTGCGATATAAACAAGAAGTCCTCAATAACATTCCAATTATGTTTTTTATCATATTCAACTACTTAAATGCAATAAGATAAATTGAAAGAAAAAGCTGCAATTACGTTGTTCATCAACTTTTCATGAGCACGGATATTACAGAAACAGACTGTAAACACTTCACACTGAGGAAGTGAAAACTGTCAAAGTAGCTTTATCATTGGTCTTAGGTATAAGTAGACAGATACTTTTTGCGGCATTGTGTGGAGATGAAGTTCATTCAGTTAAGCTCAGTCAAAGATAGAATTGTCAAGCAAAAAAGAATTGTTTTGCTTTTAAGTAAGACATTCTTTAAGCGTTTTCAGAAAAATTAGAGAATTTGAATATGAAACATTTTGTTGTTTCTCTGTTGAATATAAATTGTTTTGTTTTGTTCGAAACATTTCTCAAAATGAAAGAATATAAAGTTTATAAAAGACCTTAGATATTAAAAATGCAATTTTTCTGTAGCATAAAAATGACAAAATGCTGATTATGGACCACAGAATATATTTTTAAAACTACAGCAATGAAATAGTAGATTATTTGGCAAAACATAGACATTTAAATTTACATGTGAAAGTATATCATTAAATGCATTTCAATTTATATATATATATATATATATAAAGTTTTTATATAAGTATATAATAAATACTCAATACATACATAAATATATAATAAATATTATATTATTTATTATTATATACTTAATACATAACTATATAATAAATACTTAATACCAATACATAAATAAATAATCCTTGAGTAAATACTAATAGTTAAACTAATTTCCTTTCTTTCTCTGACTCTCTGAGTGTGTTTTTGAATTTGGTATTTCATAATTATGTACTATTCAAGAAATACATCTATAAATTTTTTAAAAAATCACAAAAACAGTAAGTAAACTTTTTAAAATGTCCTGAATGATTGTTTAATCACTGAAAACTATTTTATTTCTTTTGAATAATTTTGTTTATTGCTAAATATTTATAATTTCTTAACAGAAATTTTAATTTATTCAAAAATCACTAGATGTGTAATCTTCAGTAGGTTTATTAACTCTCTATGCCTTGTCTTCCACGTTTTTAACTTTCATGTTAAATATAGGTTGCATATTTTTGATGTTATTCACCAAAATTAAGAAATTATTGTATGATAATAGGTACATAGTGCCTATCTCCTGGCCGATTTTCAGAAATAAATCCTATAAAGAACAATTACTATGTGCGCCTTATCTCAAACCCTCAATAATTGCTAGCACTCAGTGTGGTTTATGGGATTAAATGAGATAAGAGATTAAAGTACTATGTATATTATTTGTATGGCACAAGATGAGTGAAGTGGTTTATTATCATTATTATTAAGAAGGATTTTAAAATTAGAAATATAATAATGTGGTGCCAGGTTGTGTTTTAATCTCCATTTCCTGAAAGTTCAAAAAACATGTAAATAATGCTTTTCAGATCCATCTTAAGAATGTTTGGCATAGTTTTTAAGTTTTAGAAAGAAATAGTATAGTTCTGACCTACTGATGGCTCATACGCATAATATCAGAAAATAATTTAGGCCTTTCCAGCCCATGTCATTGGTGGCCAAGGTTAGACTTGGAATTGTCGTAGCCACACCTATTGGATCACAGTAAGCCTTCACATTAAGCAAAACAGGTATAGAACTGGAACAAATAAGAGAGATTCCTGCTTTAAGCTCGTTTTACAATTTGAGACAATTTAAATGACTTGCCAAAGTCAAACAGAACCTTTGTGAGATAAGAGAGAATTCACTATTTCAGTCAATAATGAAAAAAACTTGTAAATTTTAGCCTAAAACTTTTAGATATATGGTAAACCTCAGAGAAATTTTAGAGGTGAGAGGGAGCAATTGGAATAAAGATCTTTGTCAAAAATATCTGACTTTCAGGAGAGGGTTCAATGGGAACATATGAAAAAAACAAAACTGATGCCATTGCAGTGATCTAGTGAAAACTTTACCATTTATTTAATTTAAATACTTAGTAGAATTCAATATTTGCATAATTGACCTTTATTAAATTCTCTATAGCATTCGCTAAACATATATTTTTCGTTCTTTAGAAGTCACTGAATTTATAATTCACCAAAATGTCTAAAAATTAATGAACTATAATTATTATATCACTTACCCAGATGCTTAAAAAATGAAGTTAATCCCATGTGGAGAACTAACTTTAATATTTTCCTATTTTCAATCATATGAGGACATTAAAAGATCTAACATATAGTTAGTGCTACATGGATGCCAGACAGTGGCTCAAACATTTTCAGGCTTTGTCTCATTTAGTCATCTACAATTTTATAAATTTGGTATTAGTGTATTTGTTCACCTAGAAACTGTTAGGTAAGCAACATCCCCAGAACTGAACAGCTACCAGTGGGATGTAGAACTGAGTCTAGTATGTTTTTAGCACCTAAAAACTTCATTATACTGTCTTTCATTATAGTCTTCACAAATGTATGTGCAATGTATGTGTATTTTCTCTCATAATATTGAATAGTCAGGATTTTAAATTTCAATGTACTTACAGGATTGTATTTCCCTAATTACAAATTAGGGGTTCTAGAAACTGACCGTGGATAAAGATATTTGAGCTCACGAGGAGCTAAATTTGTAAATGTCCAGGTGCAGATCACAGCCACTATGTTGGTTTTATTCCGTGAGGTAGGCTAGAATTCTCCTATGGTGAGGTGATATTATCAGGTTATGTACCAGAATCATAATACAAACATAATCTGTTGTTTTTTGTATTCCATTTTACAGATTACAATACAAATAAGTGTAATAAAAGTAAAATAGAGTCAAAATGGAAATACTTCTTTTTTTCTACCTTTCTTTCTTCAGTAAATAATATATCTGACACTGGAGCTTCCAGTCTAATTGTTAGTTCTTCTCTTGAGGCATGTTCTTATTGCCTGTTTGCATATTTTCACATTAGAAAATAAGGAAATCTCATAAGGAAATTTAAGAAAAAAATCATGTTTCTGCCACATATGATTATTAGTGTGTCATAAATCCTTTAATGTTTAGAACATAGAAAATAAACTCAAATATTCTATATGTTTGCTTCTCATCTCAAAGCAGTGATGTAGTATATCTAAACTCTTATATTCCTAAACGCACTTTAGAGATTAACATGAGAAAACCTATATTCACGAAACAAATGAATTATTGATTACACATTGAATTCTTTTGATTTCTTAACTAGGAAAGATCTTTTCAAGATGTTCATGAAATTTAATCAAGCCCTTCAGCATTTGGAGAAACATTTCCAGTTATGTAAAGCTTTTCCTGTATATTTGTATAGCCCTCAGTGGAGACTCATTTGTAAATGTTTATACATCATGAAAAGATAAGCTACACTGTTTCTTTGTTGATATAGGTCAAAATTTACAACTGATTCTCTAGGCAAGAGTGGAAAGGAGAGAAATTCTGAATAAGAGTCATTTGAAGATGAGCTTGCCCTACCTTTGTTGTCTTAGGAAAGTTATGCATTTTGAGTTATCCTTCAGAAACATTAACTTGCACGCAATTTCCCTTCTGTTCACAAATTATGTCTATTGGCAAAATTCAATAAAAATAACTTGCATTTTTCTTGAATCCTAGAGGTCATGGTAAGAAAAAAATAAAGCCATTTAACCCATTTTCAATTTTAGAGGTATAAAGCATTTCCAGATATTACTGTCTACATTGGCTTCTTTTAATGCAAGTTTTAACCCAAAGCAAACAGTGTACAAGGGTTACTAAATAGCTTTCAATAATTTTAGCAACTGTTTGACATTTTAAAAAGATATGCTTTGCTGAACTGTAAAGACATGGTTTAACAGAACATTCTAGAACTTCAAATTATGGGGTATATGGGATTGTAATGTAAATCATACTTGGCAGCCTCTTTTTAAGAAAAGGAAAAATATACATGGAATGAAGCATATTTAAAAATGCTCCTATGCAAACTAGATGTTTGATCCATATTATGTTCAGTGTTCATTACTAAGCAAATTGGGAAGACAGCCTGTTATTTAAAAAAAAAAAAATCCTAAATAAGGTAGTCATTTGCCAGTTGTCTCAGAGTGAAAGTTACTTGTCAAAATTCCAACAAACTATAAACTTCCGTCTACTACTAATGGTCTAAGGAATGAGTCTCTTGGATAGTTACAGAGTTGAACCAATTAGCATTAGCTAGCAAGTTTATCTAATAGAAGAAAGCCATCATTTCATAGAATTCACATTCATGAGACTTATTAGGAGTGAAAGGTGTGAGAATGACCAGTCAGGTAGTGGAATAGGAATAAGAGGACTTCAAGTTACATTCACAGATATCACAGATATCATAAAAGAAACAGTGTTAAGAAATTTAAGAGAGGTAATGCTTTGGCCCCTGGCTCACTGTTTCGAAAACTTTTTAAGTTGGTGTTTTGTTTATTTTGTTTTTCACTCTCTGTGTCTGAGGCAAATAATTTAATTTCCTGAAAACATATTACATTAAAAAATTATAATACAGGTCACTGCCTAACATAATATAGAGCAAAGCCTTAGATCTGGTGTTTTGGAAAACCAAATCATTGGTTTTTCCAGACCCCTAAATTTGTCAAGCTGTGAAGACAGTCCAGACCAGTATGATCATGAGATATGGTAGATATAAAGGAACGTTGGTCCAGTAATTTTCACTGAGAAATGTAGACCAGAATGCTCCTTAGTGACTGGTTAATTCAATCCATGCCATACATTGATTTTTGTGTGATGTTAATAATTAAGTAAAGTCAGTGGCATGGCCGAAGTCTGCCAGCTTTAGGGCACATCCTATGGCCTGCTCAGACAGAGAGCCAGTTGAGTAGCTCTGCCCAACAGGTAAGCATTGCCTCTGGCCCCACACAGAGTCTGAACAATGGTCCTGAGCATCCAGAGCCTAGGCTACAAACCTACCCAGCTGCACAGACCTCAGCCTGTGGCTCTGCCTGACTGCTGAACACAGCCTGTGGCCCCACCTAATCAAGGACCCTGGACAGTCACCCAGTGTAAATATGTAGCATAGTCTCCAGTCCTACATAAGTGCAGGATAAAGCTAGAGGGCATGCCCTATCACAGAGCCCTAACAGTGACCACACCCAACAGGAGAGCAGAGCCAATGGCTGACTCCATTACAAAGCCCAGCCTGCAGCCTAATCCAACTTCAGGGCATAGCTGGCAACCACTCTTGATTTCACAGCAAGGCCTGAAACCTTGTCCCACACTGACCACAGAGTCCAGCCAGCAGCACCATCCAGTCGGGGAGCACTTCCAGTTGAGGCCCCACCCAAAAGGAGCAATTGCAAATCAGAGCCTGCAGGCCTACCCAGTGGCAGATTCCAAAACAGTGACACTGCCCTGTCAGGAAACACAGCCTGTGACACTTCCTGACAAGAAGTGATTTCGAAGCCCAGCTAGTGGCTCCAGCTGACTGCAGAACACAGCCAGCAGCCCCAGCCAACTGTGGAGCCCAGTTGGTGCCACCCTCCAACTTCTGAGCACAAGTAGCAGTCTTCCCCAACTAGAGACACCAATAGCAAGCCCCACCTGCCCACAGACATGACCGGCTGGCCTCTCTAGTACCTCAGGTGAGCTGAGAGGTGAAAATCTTTCTTGCCAAAGTGAAACTGTAATGTCTGAAAGAAGAGACCCCTAATGTTACCCAAACAAGAGGGGTCCACCTGCTTGCGTACATCTGAGTCAAAGAAAAGATACATGCAGGTTTTGCAGTGAAGAAAGTAAGAATTTATTTCAGGGTGTTGCAAGTCCCAGAGACAAAGGCTAGATAATGCTCTCAACAACCTGTCTATTCCACCCTCTCCCACCCCACCCCATGTCACCGGAGTACAGATTACATAGGAAAAAATCAGTCATCATGGAAACTAAGGGAATTGGGGTCATAGGTGCTACTGATTGGAAGATTAGATGGGGCTTGGGGTCATTGATCATTGTGTAGGGCTCTGGAATCAGCCATGGTGCCAACCTGTCTGGTTCTGTGGACAGTGGGGTTGTTTTGCCTTTTTGCCTTATTGTCCCCATGATTATACACCCGAGTCTCGATAAATCTTATGTCCTAAGGCTTAATGATTAAAGGAGCAGACCTACAAAGGTAAAGGGAAGGAGGATAGAAAAAACAAGTGACTGAATGCTATTATCTGGGCAAGACCAGGTATGACTCAGGAAAAAAAAAAACTATATTAAAGAAATGAAATGAAGTTAGTATAACTACAGTGTGTGTGGTTACACTGCAGTTACACTAACTTAATGCACAGATAACAACACAAAGATACATGGATCACAAAGAATCAGGTAACAATGACACCACCAAAGAAAACTAATAATCTCTAATAAGTAATTCTAAAGGTATAGAGATTAATGTTTTATCTGCCAAAGAATTCAGATTAATCCTCTTAAAGAACTCCAGCAAACTACAAAGTATCATAGATAACTAAATGAAATAAAAAAAAAATGTATGAACAAAACAAGAAGTTCAAAAAAAAGGTTGGAGGTATCACATTTCCTAATTTCAGACTATACTACAAAGGTACAGTAATCGAAACAGTATAATACTGGCATAAAAACTGACACAAAAGTCAATGGAACATAATCAGGAGCTCAGAAATAAACCCATACAAAATGGTCAACTAATATTTCACAAAAGACCCATGAATACTAAATGGGGAAGAGATAGTCTTTTCCATAAATGGTGTTGGGAAAACTGCATATTCACATGCAAAAGAATGAAACTGGACATGTATCTTACACGACTCAAAAATTATCTTCAAGTGAATTAAAGTTTAAAGGAAAGACCTGAAACTGTAAAACCGAACAAAACATAGGGGGAAAGCTTCTTAACATTGATATTGGCAATGATTTTTTGCAGTTTATTGTTTCAGGTCTTATATTTAGGTCTTTGATCTATTTTGATTTAATTTTGGTGTATGGTGACAGACAGTAATTTTGTTTCATTCTTTATCATGTGGCTTTCCAATTTTCCCAGCACCAGGCTTTCTTTTCTGCATTTTATGTTTTTAGCTCCTTTGTCAAAAATGATTTGCCTATATATATGTGGGTTTATTTCTGTGCTCTGAATTCTATTCCATTGGCCTTTGAGTTTTTTTTTCCTGCTAGCACCATGCTGTTTTGACTATTGTCACTTTATAGCAGAATTTGAAGTAAGGCAGTTATTGTTTTTTCTTTCGGCCTTGTTCTTTTTTCTCAAAATTGGTGTGGCTTTCAGGGTCTTTTGTGATTCCATACAAATCTGATCATGTTTTGTTCTATTTCTTTAAAAAATGCCATTGGGTTTTTGATGGAGGTTGCATTAAATCTGTATATTGCTTTGGATAATATGGCCATTTTTACTATGTTGATTCTTCCAATTTGTGAACATGGAATATCTTTCCATTGCTTTGTGTCTTCCTCAAATTTTAAAAAATAATGTCAAGTAGTTTTCAATGCATAAGTCCTTCACATCCCTTGTTCAGTTTATATCTAGGTATTCTTTTTTGTGCAGTTGCAAAAGGAATTTTTTTCATTTCTTTTTCTGAAATTTATTGTTAGTATATAGGAACACAATAGATTTCTGTATATTGATTTCGTATCCTGCCGATTTACTGTATTTACTTATTATTTCTAATAGTTCTGTTGGTGGAGTCTTTAGGGATTTCTATATAAAGAATTATGTTGTCTGCAAAAAGGGACAGTGTGACCCCTTCATTCCCAATCTGGTTGCCTGTTATTTCTTATCTTGCCCAATTGTTCTGGCTAGGATGGCCAGGACTATGTTAAATAAGAGCAGTGAGAATGAACATCTTTATCTTGCTCCTTACCTTAGAGGAAAAGCTTTCAGTTTTTCACCATTAAGTATGATATTAGCTGAGGCTTTGTCATATATGGCCTTTATTATGTTGAGGTACTCCTATACTCATTTTATTAAGTGTTTTAATTGTAAATGGATGCTGTATTTTGTCAAATGCTTTTTCTGCATTTATTGATATGATCATATGATTTTTATTCTTTATTTTGTTTACTTGGTATATCACATTGAACGAATTGTTGAACCATCCTTTTGACCCTGGAATGAACCCCACCTGATAGTGTTGTATAATTTTAATGTATTGTTGCATGTGATTTGCTAGTATTTCGTTTAGGATTTTTGCCTCTGTATTCATTTAGAGATATTGGTCTGTAGTTGTTGTTGTTTTTTGGAGGGTGTTATCTTTACCAGTATTTGGTATCTGGGTAATTTTGGCCTCATAAAATGAGTTACGAAGTATTGTCTCTTCTTCAGTTTGGGAGAACAGTTTGAGAAGGACAGGTATTAAATCTTCTTTGAATGTTTCATAGAATTCACTAGTGAAGGCATTTGGTCCTGGACTTTTACTTTTTGGGGGGCGGGGG
Source organism: Pteropus medius (assembly GCF_902729225.1). Lineage (NCBI taxonomy): Eukaryota > Metazoa > Chordata > Mammalia > Chiroptera > Pteropodidae > Pteropus > Pteropus medius. Next base: position 133,413 of record NW_024347788.1, on the reverse strand, counting down.
AGCACTAACGATTGTTTCAATTTCTTTACTGTTGATCAGTCTATTTAAATTTTTCAATCCTTCATGATTCAGTCTAAGAAGGTTGTTTATTTATAAGAATTTGTCAATTTCTTCTAGGTTATTGAAATTGGTGTCGTATATTCTTTCATAGTATTCTTGTATGATCCTTTGTATGTCTGTGGTATCTGTCATAACTTCTCTTTCATTTCTGATTTTGTTCATCTGTGTCTTTTTTTTTAGTGAGTCTAGCCAGGAGTTTGGCAATTTTGTTGATCTTTTCAAAAAACTAGCTCTTTGTCGCATTAATTTTTTTCTATTGTTTTTTTGTTCTCAATTTCATTTAATTCTGCTCTAATTTTTATTATTTTCTTTTCTTCTGCTGACTTTTAGCTTCATTTGTTCTTTTTCTAGTTCTTTAAAACATAATGTTAGGTCATTTATGGGGAATTTTTCTTATTTGTTGAGATAGGCCCTGTGATGTTATGAACTTTCTTCTTATTACCATTTTAGCTGTATCCCCAAAGTTTTGATATGCTGTATTTTCGTTCTCATTTGTTACTATGGATCTCTTGGTCTCTCCTTTTATTTCTTTTTTGACCTAGTCATTCCTTAGTAGCATGTTTAATTTCTACATACTTGTGGTTTTTCTCACTTTCTTTTTGCAGTTTATCTCCAGTTTTAAAGCACTGTGCTCAGAGAATACACTTGGTATGATTTCAGTCTTCTTAGATTTGTTGAGACTTGCTTTGTGTCCCAACATATGGTCTATCCTTGAGAATGTTCCATATGTACAAGAGAAGAATGTATAATCTGATGTTTTGGGAAGAATTGTTGATCATATCTAATTGGTCTAACATGCCATCTGTAATTGTTGATCATATCCGATTGGTCTAACATGCCATCTCAGGTTGATATTTCCTTATTGATTTTCTATTTGGATGATCTATTTATAGCTGTTAGTGGGGTATGTAGGTTCTCTACTATAATTGTGTTTTTCTTAGTTTCTGTCTATAGTTGTTAGTGGTTGCTTTGGATATTTTGATACTCCTTGGTTGGAAGCATATATATCAATAAGTGTTATGTCTTCTTGATGTATTGTCCCCTTATCATCATGAAGTGTCCATCTTTTTCCCTTGTTACCTTTTCATCTTGAAGTCTGTTTCATCAGATATAAGTACAGCTACACTCGCTTTGCTCCGGATGCCATTTACTTGGTGTATTGTTTTCTACCCTTTCACTTTGAGTCTATATTTGTCCTTACATTTGAGATCAATCATATCATAATCATTTTGTTTTACAGTTTCACCTGGAAAACAAACAGAAGTGAATTATTGTCAGATATCCACAAACACGTATTTTAATTCAACCTTTTAGAATGATTAGAGAAAAGTAATGTACAACAGAAAAGATAGAGCTAATTAGAGCTCATATATGATATTACACTTTTAAAAAGTTATAGAATATATATGTCAGTAATTAAATGCCACCTAAAAATGTAGAACAACAATTGTATGAATATTATGTAGCTAATAAATTGTGCATGTGCTTATATCATGTTTAAAATATGCTTTAATTGTAATATTTTATAAGAAAGATCAAGACACAAGATTATAAAAAATCTTATCATAATTATATAAACTGTGTTCATGGGAAGAATGCCAGAAGAAAAGGAACAACTTTAGCAATTATTAACTTTGGGTAGTCGAAATTTGTTGCTTGTGTTACTTTAATTTTTTATATTACTTGCCAAAAGGTTCAGTATTTTTATTTAATGAAAAATTAACTTCAAATAATTATGAGCTTTATTTTATGTTAGGTTTTACAGTTGTTATTTAAAAAAAGTACGTTCTAACAACTCACATACTTGTCATATATGTTTATTAACATTAAAGACCTTCTTACATATGGATTTCTACTATATACTAACTAAATTGGGAAGACTTATTCTATGAGATATGAATTTATAAATTAAAAATAAAGAATTACCACTTATTTTGATTAGTATTTTGCTCTTTTGAATCTTTTAATATTTAGAGTCATCACAATATGTGAATTCATATCAACAATTTAACCAAATAAAATATTCTAACATTTACTTTTTTGGCAAGGTTTGATAGAATAGGGAGATGATATTCAGACTTTATTTTTTATTACTTACATTACAAATGATTTAAAAATAAAGAACAATGGTATGCCCTAGTACTACTGCAGTAGGTGAGCACAAAAGGGTCACTAATAATACAGTTTCAACATTTTTTTTTCTAAAAGCTTTATTTAATGCCCTATAGGCATCAACAAAACATTAAATGCTTTGCACTGGTATTCATGAATATTTTCTGTCTCCATATGTCTGGCATTTTCAAAAAATAGCATTGTTTGAAAAATTATCCTGAGTATAAAATGTCATAAATAGTAATTTTATGCTGTCAGCAAACCTTCAAAAACTGTAGATACAATTAGTTATTGCATTCAATTACTTTAGTCCATTATTTATGAAAGCAGCCTGATATGCATGCATGAGCACGCATGCGCGTGCACACACGTTTTATGTAATTTCATAAATAACTTTAAGGATGATTCCTAAACCAAAGAAGGAAGTAACTGCAACTATACAATAAAGTAATTTGCTAATATGTATATAGTAGAGAAAAGAATGGAAAGCAATGATGAGATGATTGTTCAAAATGATGGAGCAAAAGAAGTTTTGACAGAAAAACATGATCAATGCAAATGTGATTTTTAATATTTGGAGCATATTAGATTTTTAAATTTAGGTAGAATCTATTAATAATCAATCCTATACATGGTTAAATTTTACCTTATCATGTATAGGATTGATTGTTAATAAATTCTACCTAAATTTAAAAGTTTAAAAATTTATTCTAACTTTTCTGGGTCTACCAGAAGACCTGTTGCAAGGCTCTTGTCTTTCTTGTGCCTGAGTCAGAGCTCATTGCTCACAGAAAAAAGGTGGGCATTATCTGAAAATACTCTAAAGTGGATGAAAACCCACAGCTTCTTGAAGAAAAAGAATACAGTGGAAACTTTCAGCAGACTGTATAAAGCCTGCGTGAAAAACTTGAAGAGATAGTTTCTTTGGGAAATTAGCGTATCCCAATGTGCCTGTGTATGCTGTGGAATTTAGAACGCCACATCCCTGCCCATGGAAGGACATGTGCTCAGGAAAGACCTGAGAAGAATCTTCGTGATCTTCTGAGAGAACCCTACAAAAAATGCTATATGTAGAGCAGCTGAGAAACAATGGCAGTGGAGTGAGGAATTAAGCTTTAATCAATATGGAAGACTAAATTTGTAAAAAAAAAAAATCTAAAAGTTCCAAATTACAAAACATATAACTAGGTCTCTTGCATCTAGTAATGGATATCTTTTATATGGGATATGTGGAGTATCTCCAAAGGCTCAGAAACCATGAGAAAGAGAAAATCAGAAAATATGTATGAGAGCTAAGCGTCTCATATTTCTCAGACGGATCTTGCTAGATCTTTATAGCTTAACGTTTGGCCTATAAGTATTTCATAAAGAAAATATGAGTCAAAGGCTGTAAATAAAACAAATGGTGGCAGATTAAATGAAAGACACCCCAGAAAGGAAGAACCCTGAAACATAGAAAGAGTCTTAGACCAATCTCAATCTCAAATGATAACTGGGGGCCTAGGAACCTCATGGAATCTGGAATGATGGGGACCTTCTGGCTAGTTTCAGCTATTCAAAGTCAGATAGTGAACAATAAAAAATTAAAAACTAGTCATTAGTGGAAGACAGTGATGATATTTGCATTCTGTACCTTGTATCTCACAGAAAGTAAATAAATAATAACTAATATCTCATGAATTTCCCTACACAAAGTTCTGAGGAACATGATTTCACAATCAAAATTCGTCAAACATAAGGAAATCTTCTTCCATAACATGAGCAAAATTTATCAGAAAAATAAAGTGAAAACCCACAAATATTAGTATCATCTATATAAAAAATAAAGGAATGAAAGAAATTATGTATTAAAAACTAGTGTTTAAGTAATGAATATAATTTCTCAAAATTAAAACCAAAAATTTTCAGTTAAAAACTACATAATGCCCACAAATGGTAAAAAATAAAGATTATAAATTATACTCATTATATAAAGCACAGATAAAGAAAGATTAACTGAACTGGAATATAGAGTTAAATAAAATAAACATACAGATACTCAGAAAAAGAGATGAAAAATATTAAGAGATATCGAAAGTAGAGGAAATTCTAATTGCAGAATCAGAAGGAGAGAACAGAAAAGAGGATAATGGGTGGACAGGGGGGAAATTTAGACATTTAAGACCTAAAAATATTGCAAAATTGATAAACAATGCAAGTTATCTAAATTAGAAAACAGAATACAGGGGAGAGAGAGATGATTCAGGAGAGATGTCCATCTTTATGCCTTGAGTAAAAATGTAGAAAACAAAGGTGAAGAGAACACCAGAGCATCAAAGAAAAAAAATGTGGGTGACCTAATGTGATAATAATTAGATTGACAAAGGACTTCTCAAAAGAAAATAGAACATAGAAGACTTTGGAATAATATGCTCAAAATGATGAAAAAAATTAACGTAAAACTGCTGTACTAATGAAATTAATTTTTTAAAAGAATAACACTGAATAATGATGTTTTCAGACAAGCTCACATTGAGAGTAAACTAGCAATTACAGAAAAATATTCACTTCAAGAAGGAAGTGCGAGAAGGACAAAGAAGCAGAACAAATATTAACTGTCTAAAACAAAAAATAATCGTTTAGAATTTATGGCATAAAATAAGAAATAGAAAACAACAACATATAAGTCGGAAGAGAATGACTGGATTTAAAAGAGTTTTAATCTTATACTTTGTTGAATTAAATATGTACATTTTCATTTCTACTGTGAAATGAAAGAATAGAAATGAGATTTTATCATAGTCACAGGAAAAAGTAAGAATGCAGAGCAACAAAGAATAGAAAATTTGACACAAACAGAATACAGTAAAACAATGGCATATATGATCCAGATGTAATGTTAATTATGAATTAGGTAAATTCATAAAACCTTTATTTTATAAGATAAATGCTCTCTTAAATAATTAATCAAGAACTCCTATTGATTGTCTAGTAGCTTTGTATCAAACTAAACTCCCCACTGAGAAACATATAAATGCTGGATGAAATCAAGCATCAACAAGCAGGACGTCATACAAGATTTGAGTGACCAAATTCTGTAGATAAGGCAGTACAATGGAGTGATGCCGATATTTACTTTAACTGTTTCACTTGCTGATTGTGCCAAATTTTGGCCACAGCAGAACCGCTATGGAATGTCTTGGTGATGCTGGTCTTCTCTCACTAGACATCATTAATGGTTTTTGAGCATGACATATCTTCTGGACTGTACTTAGCATATAATTATTTGCTGGGCTTTTGCATTTTAGTTATTGTATTTATTCCAGTTTGACTATTTTCTTGTGTCCTTTAACCCTGTCAGATCCATTACCAGAGAATTTCTGGCACTTCCACTTTCCTTAGTGTGGGGGCCGTTGTCTACTTCGTGTTTTGCAGAACCATCCGAGCAGGAAGTCTGGATTATGGATTACCCCCGAGTTTTATTATCAGGTGCTAAATTCTCTTTCTTGGAACAGTGCTGCATATCATTTACTCTCACATTCAAGTAAAGATGGAATGCTGGTTCTTACCAGGGAGTCATAGACTTGTTTGGCACATTTAGCATTCAAGAATTTAGGTTCTCGACCCAAGTATCTCCATCCGTGTGTCAGGGTCCCGTTATTTCCAGTCCAAAGCTCTGACTTTGGTGTAGTATATCTGCTTTGGTTAGGATTTAAACCTTCCTTGGTGCTTAGCTTTTCTGATGAATAATTACTGGCTCTGATACTCAGTTTTCTCTACCTTCCTCCTATAAGATAGGACAGACTTTTTATGTGCTATCAGTGAGGTATCTGGCTTTCCCAGTAGGCTTTGCCAGTTAATCACTTTTGGAATTGCCTTATCTTTCCCTAGTGTGTCAATCTAGTTTAGCAATAGCCTCCTGAATCCAGTGTCTGTTTTCAGTTTTCTATTATGGTATGACAGTATTACCACAAACTTCGCATGTAATTTAAAATGGCAAACACTCATTATCTTACAGTTTGTGTGTCAGGAATCCAAGTGTGGCTTAGCTGGGTCCTCTCTTTAGGGTATTCTAGGTTTGCAGTCAACATGTAGGCTAGGCTACAATCTCATCAGGAGACTTGACTGAAGTAGGATCTGTTTTCCTATTTGCATGGTTGTTAGCAGCATTCAGTTCATTGTAGATATACTGAGAGCTTTACTTTAAATATATATTTAGTTTTTACTATCCCTGGGCTGGGGGATGTCCTCAGCTCCTAGGGGTCATCAACAGGCCTTGCCATATGAGTTTCCCTAACATGCCACTTGCTTCCTCACGGTAACAGACAGAAACACTAGCAAGGTGGGAGCTATAATCTTATGCCACATAATCACATTATTATGTACATGTAATCACGTACACATTATCACCTTTGTCATATTCTGTAGTTCAGAAGCAAGTGGTAAATCCCACTTACATTGAAGGGGAGGGGACAGCACAAGAGTAGGGACAGTCGAATGTGGAGATGGTGACGGCCACTTCAGGAGTGTGTCCACTGCACTTTGCAAAGTTACTCGTTTAATTCGTTGTTTTCAGATAGTTTATGCATTGCACTAGCTGTACACTTCCTTCCACCTGTACAGTAAAAGTCCGATTCATCATCACCTTTTAAACTTTTAACAGTTGTACTGCTACCTTGTCCAGTGGCTACGTGTGCTTCATTAACCCCAGTGATGGAGTGTTTGCTGCCAGGAGGAAATTGAGTAACTCCATTCCAAATACCATCTTGCTGCCTATGCTCTTGGACAGCTCCTGGCACCAACTTTTGGTTTTTCTAGGAAGCAGAGTGTGGGATGTTTTTTTTAAAAAATAACCTCAAAATCATCACACACAGAAGGAAAGAAGGGGAAAAAAGCCAGATTGGGCAGAGGAAGAAGTGAAGTTGGAATGTGGTCCAGGCAGCCTCTGACCATTTCACAGGGAGACCTGGAACTGAAATAGCCCTTTTGAAATTTCCCATCTTCTGCTAGAAAGACTGCCTTTCTATACCGAGCACATTTAATTATTGGATATTGGTGTCTCTGGGATGGTATAAATTAAGATGATGCACTTTCGTGAAGCCAAGTTAATCCCTGAAGGTGCTGAATGCCGAGACTGTATTCTGGGCGTATTCCTAGCAACAGTTCCTTTCATGTAGGGAAGTTTGAGTGGTCCATCTCTGAATTTAAAACCTCTGCTTCCCCTTCAGAACAAACTCATTCCACCATCTACTGGGTATATTAGCCTCTGACAGCTCCTTGGCCAAGTCTCTTCCTAGGAATTTTTCTAGTCTAAAGGAACATGTTTTGCCCAGGTTTATGCATGGGGGCAGCCTGTGGCCAATATCTGATTAATGTTGATGGAGGAGGAGAAAGGTCAGCCCTGACACATCAGTTGGGACAACTCTGAAGACCTGTCGTAGTTCCAGATTTCCCTGTGGATTATCTGAAGCCTCTGCTGCCTCATAGTCCACCAAAAGAACACTGTCAAACAAAACAAAATGGAACAAAACAACAAAAAACCTGTGTGCATATCTCAGAGTCTCAGTGTCTGTTTCCAGGGAGCCTGACCTAAAACACTTGTCTTCTGATAATGTTCCTATTTTCTATGATTTCTCAGAGATTATAAATAGTGGTTTTGATACCATGATTTTAACACTTTTTATCTTCTTTTTTTTTTTTACTTATTCTTTGATTTTTTTTTACTTATTTTTTATAAAATTTATTGAGTTAACATTGGTTAATAAATTACATAGGTTTCAAGTGTACAATTCAGTAATATAGTGTCTGTATATTGCATTGTGTGTGCTCACCACCCAAAGTTAAATTATTTTCCATCACCGTCTATTTGACCCCCTTTATTCTTACCTACCCACCTTCCTTCTGGTAGCCAGTGAACTGTTGTCTGCAACACTGTCTTTCTTGATATTTCTCTTCTTTCATGGCAGCAACGTTTTCTGACACTCCTTCCTCCTGACGGTGCTCCCTCTTTGTCTCTCTTTGTCTCTCTTTGTCTCCCTATTTGACTAATTGCTAATTTGGACATATCCCTGGGTTGTGTCCTCAGCCCTTTTCTCTCTTTTATCTTTCTTTGTGTATACTCTCTATATTGAAGACTTCCAATTGCTGTATCTCCTCCCCGAGTTCCAGACCCTGTACCCAACTGCTTATTGACAATTCTCCTTGGGTATCTAGTAGATATTTTAAACAGAATATACTCAAAACCTTATATGTGGCTTCCTCACCACTGTTCTGCTTTAATAAATCGGTTTCCTTGACAATATTCTTCATCTCAGTAAATATTACCACTGTGTCTCTGGTTTCTCACACCAAAATCAATATGTTGTCTTTGATTCTTCCTCTTTTCTTCATTCTCTACATAAAATTCATGTGTTGTCATCCCTGTCTCTAAAATATAACCAAATCACATCAGTTCTTACAGCTACTATCATCTTCTTTATTCTGGAAGTCTGGCTAAAGATTTTAATTGCTCTTCATCTATCCACTCAGACCTACCAAGAATCTATTCTTTACAATGTTTTTAAAAATGATAAATGGCATCTTACTCTCATGCTTAATGCTTCAATTACTTCTTCTTCACCTTTGAATGGAATTCACATTTCTTATCACAGGTTACGCAGCCCTAAATTATCTACACACTGTCTGACTCACCAACCTTGTTTCTTTCCTTCAAGGCTAACTGTATATTCAACTTGGAGCCTGTGCGGAGGCTGATATCAGAATCTCAGCATCCATCTTTCCCTTCTTCCTTTCTATAACATAGCCACCTGAATTGTATCTGTAACACGCTGGCAGCTGCAGACGATACTTCCAGACCCTTTATTCAATTGTGACTACATGTAGGCCAATGTAAAGTGAAGAGAGGTCATGTATTTCACGTTCATGTCATTTCCATGAATATTGCTCTCCTGTGTTCTCCCTTTTACCCTTTATACTTGCCAAGAAATGGTGAGAGCTGGAGCAGCCTTGGGAGTATAAGGATGACAGAGCCACACAGGAAGGTCTGCACCACAGATTTTGGAGTTGTTATGTGAGAAACAAACCTCTCTTTTTTTGAAGCCACTATACTAAAGGTTTGTTTGCCTAGAAGGCTATTTCCCCAAAACTTTGCATAACTATTCTTTTTATCACTTACATCTAAGATCAAATGTCCTCTTAAATGAGACTTCTTCTGTCCTTCCACCTGTTCTAAGGAGCTCTCTATCCATTCACCTTTAATCAGAATGATCTGGTTGTTTTACTTTATTTGCAATGAGAGAAGAAATCTCATCTGCCTTATTTACCACTATTGACTTAGCAGTTGCAGACCTAGAGTAGATATTCAATAAATTTTTTTTGAATGTGGTTAGATAGTAACTATCTTTTATTTTTTTCTAACTTAAAGTAAATAAATTATGTAGTGATTTGAGTAGTAAATTTTTTTGATATTTTTCTTTGCTTAATAGCTAAGTATTGATACTGTCCTTCCGAATAATTATCTGAAGTGATATGCTTTGTTCTGTACATATATTGCTAGAAATATTTAAACATATGAGAGGTAACATAGTAGGTGGAAAATAATTAAGCAAAAATATGTTTCATGGAGTTTACTATTTTTAGAAATAATCTAATACATTTTTAAATTATATCTTCCAATTATTTACTTATATGCAGTTTAGAATGTACTAAAAATTATGCATAGAAATGGTATAATGTTTCTGGGGATAATTTTCCTGTGAGGAAGTATCGTGACTTAAATCCAGGATGTATTTTTTCTGGAACCATTATAAGGAAGTTTTTCATTCTGCCAGAGAAAGCAGAATAAAATGTTCCTCTGTTTACCATTATACACTACAAAGAATCTGCCTACCAGAGAACATTGGTAATGGCAAATAGAGCATAGCCAGAAAATTAAACAAATACCCATAAAGAACTGAGTGAAAAGTTATGGCAACTCAGGGTCAACCCTATTATCTAAAAAATCGTCCAGTAAATATTTTTCTAGAGGATAATAGAGAAAGAGAACTCTTCCTTTTGAAATCAATGATGCATTAAGCAAGGACATAAACAAAGACGAAGAACTCTCCAGCCATATATGTGTAAAAATAATTCTGGAAGATGAATCATTATTCTCTCACTTATTCTGTGTTACGAAGAAAACATCGGAAACCAAATGGAGAAGAAACACACACACACAAAAGACTAGAAACTCTGGGTTTTTATTGCTTTCCTGGTAAAGAGAAAGCCAGAAAGCCAAAGTTGTTTGAGTGGCATTCTTTACATATGTTTATTGGTAACCAAACTGCTATATGCAAATATACTTTATTATTTTATGTTCAAGTAAAATATATGGAATTATATATAAACATACTCATATGTACATACTGTAGGGGCTATGAGATATCTGGGGCCTGATTAAAGGAAAAGACATAACCCACAAACGACAGTAGCAATACAGGCTTTACTGGGAGGTGCTTTGACTGGTTTGCATGCAGGGGAAAGCCACTCTGTCCAGAGGTTGCTGGAGATATAAGAAGAAGGGACCTTAAGTTTCTAGGTAATGGAGCTCAGCAGCATAGAAGGGGTTTCCCATCAGAGAGCTCTCAAAGAAATGTGGCTTGGGGTCTCTGTGACCCTAGAAGCTAGCAATAGCTGGAAGGTATGGGGTGAGGTTCCATGGTTTGTGCAAGCAAGCAGGCTTGCTTGCTTGTGGTTAAAAATCTCATTTAAAGTATTGATTGTTAAAATAATTGGATGTGTAAAAATTTAGTTTGGCATCAGTGAGCTTTTGAGCAAATGGATCAATCCGCAGTATAAAAGCAACATACAGAGACCATCTTGACTCAATTATGTAACAAATGCATATTTCCTTCTGTCTCTCAAAAATATGTCATTGCAGATTGTGGCATCATCTATTCTAAACAATTTTTTTCATATCCATAAGGATCATAATTTTAAAACAAAGCTTCAGATATTTTTTATTGAGACAGATGTTATTATTGCTTATCCATTGTTTAAAAGATTTTAATTGCCTAAAATTTTTATGACAATTTGCCAATAATATCATGTGCAACATCCCCCAATTTGCTAAACCTATAGTTCCAGTAATGTTCCCTACAAATATAAGATAAAATGTTGGAAAATATTTTTGTTCAAGAAATTCAGACTCAGTGCTCTCATAAAAACAGAAATCAAAAACAAAAATTTGCAACAAGGATATGATGAGGTAAATTGCAGAAATAGCACATTGTACGATTTGTTCTCATTAAAATATTAGAAATCCTTCCTTTATATTGTAAGTTCCATGGAATGATAGTTTCTATTCTGTTAATATTGTACAAGTCCTAGAAATGGCCTGTTTTATAGTAAGCCCCCAGTAAATAGTTGTAGAATGATGGATTATCTACCCTGTATAAATTGCATAGAAAAGAAGCCAATAAATATTATAAAATATCAAAAAAATTACCTATGATTTATGAGATTTTGCATTCTATTTTATTTTGTAATTGGATTTTATAATAAGTTTTAAAAGTTGACAGTTTTTATGGGTTAATCAAACCTCATCAAAATAACATTAAAAGTAATCTAAACGTATTAAACCAGGGTTTGGTGCCATTTTTCTGTGAAGGGAAAGATAATAAGTATTTCAAGCCATTGGAAACGATGGTGTGGCACAGCCGCTCAGCTTTGGCCTGTAACATGCACGTGGCCGGGGATGGCATGTGAATGAAGGTGTGCTTGTGATTCTGTCACCTTCAACTAAAAGCACAATTCTAGCCCAGGAAGCTTTTTCCTTTTTTTCTTCTCATTTTTTCCTAGGTTCATTGAGATATAATTGACATATAAAATTGGTAAGTTTAAGGTGTCCAATGTGATGATTTGATAGATGCATGTAGTGCAAAATGATTACAACAGTCAGGTTATTTAACACATCCATCAACTCACCTAGTACGGTTGTGTGTGTGTGTGTGTGTGTGTGTGTAATGGTATGTGTGTGTGTGTGAGTGTGTGAGTGTGTGGTGAAAACAGTTAAGGTATACTCACAGCAGCTTTAAAGTATATCGTGCAATATCATTAACTATAGTCACTATACTGAATATTAGATCCTCAGAAATTACTTGTCTTATCACTGGCAGTTTGTACCTTTTGACCAACATCTCCCCATTTCTCCCAACCTCCAGCACCTGGCAACTCCCATTCTACTCTCTGTTTCTATGAGTTTGGCATTTTAAAAAATTCCACATGTACGTGAGATCGTATGCTATTTGTCTTTTCTCTCTGACTTATTTCACTTAGCATAATATCTTCAGGGTCCATCTATGTTATTGCAAATGGCAGGATTCTTATTTTTTATGGCTGAATAATATTTCATTGTGTGTGTGTCCACATACAAGTCATGGTTTTAAAATCCATTCATCCGTTGATGAACACTTTATTTCCCTATCTTGGCTATTGTAAATAATGATACAATAAATAATAATGATACAATAAACGTGAAAGAGCACAGATGTCTTTGATATCTTGTTTTCATTTCCTTTGGATATATACACAGAAATGGGATAGCTGGGTCATATAGTAATTCTATTTTTAATTCATTCAGAAATTGCCATGCTGTTTTCCAGAGTGGCTGTAACCACTTAAATTCCCACCGAAAACGTAGAAAGCTTCCCTTTTTCCCACATCCTTGCCAACAGTTGTTAAATCTTATCTTTTTGATATTAGCCATTCTAACAGCTTTGAGGTGATATCTTATTGTGATTTTGATTTGCATTTCCCTGATGATTAATGAGTATCTTTCATCTACCCATTGGCAACGTGTATGTGTTCTTTGGAAAAAGACCTATTTAGGTCTTCTGCCCATCATTTTTCTTTGGGTTATCGTTTTGTTGCCATTGAGTTGTATGAGTTCCTTAACAGGTAATCATTCCTTAACAGATATATGTTTTGCTTACTGTTTCCTCCCATTACGTGGGTTAACTTCATATTCTTGACTGTTTCTTTTGCTGTGCAAAAGCTTTTTGGTGTGATGTAGCCCCAATTGTTCATTTTTATTTTATTTTTTTTCTAGACTTTGGCAGGCACATCCCAAAAATTGTTGCCAAGATCTGTGTCATGGAATATTTTCCCTTCTGTAAGTTTTACAGTCACAAGTCTTACATTTATGTCTTTAATAAAACTCAAATTAATTATTGTGAGTTTTTTGTGAGTGTTAAGATAGAGATCCCATTTCATTTTTTACATGTGAATATCTATTTTTCCCAACACTATTTATGAAAAAATAAACTATAATTTTTCTATTGAGTGGTCTCAGCTTCCTTGATGAATATTAGCTGACCGTCTAGGCATGGGCGTATTTCTGTGCTCTCAGTTTTCTTCTGTTGGTATATGTGTCCGCTTTTATGCCACTACTATACTGTTTTGTTTACTGTAGGTTTGTAGTATATTTTGAAATTGTGATGTGAGATGCCTCCAGTTTTGTTCTTTCTCAAGGTTGCTTTGGCTTTTCTGGGTCCTTTGTGGTTCCATATGAAATTTAGAATTGCTTTTCTATTTCTGTGGACAGTGCCATCGGAATTTTTCTAGGTAATGCATTGAATCTATAGTTATCTTTGGGTATATAGACATTTTAACAATATTAATTTTTCTGATCCATGAACACAAGATATCTTTTCATTTATTTGTGTCTTTTTCATTTTCTTTCATTAATGTCCTAGAGTTTTCAGTATACAGATCTTTCACCTTCTTGCTTATATTTATTCATGTTTTATTGTTTTTGATGCTATTGTAAATGGAATTGTTTTCTTTATTTCTTTTTTCAGATATTTTATTGTTAGTGTACAGAAATAAAACTGATTTTCATATTCGATTTTTGTATCTGCAACTTCATTGAATTCATTTTCTTGTTCTTACAGGTTTTTTTTTTTTTTTTTCTTGGTGAAGTCTTTAGGCTTCTCTCTATATAAAATCATTTAATCTGCAAATAGAAACAATTTGCTCTTCTTTTCCTATCTGGATTTCTTTTATTTTATTTTTAAGTTGCTCTAGCTATGACTTTTAGGACTGTGTTGAATAGAGTGGTTGGGGGGCACCCTTGTCTTGTTCCTGATTTTAGAAGAAAAAATTTTAGCTTTTCACCAATGAGTCTGATTTTAGCTGTAAGTTTGTCATATATGGCCTTTATTATGTTGAGGTATATTCCTTCCACACCTAAATGATGACAACTTTTATCATGAAAGTGTATTGAATACTGTCAGATGTTTTCTTCTGTACCTATTGAGATGATTCTATGATTTTTATCCTTTATTCTGTTAATGTTATGTATTGTGTTCATTGATTTTTTATATTAAACTATCCTTGCATCCTAGGGATAAATCCCACTTGGTCATGGTGTATGATCCTTTTAATGTGTAATTGAATATGGTTTGCTGGTATTCTGCTGAAAAGTTTTGCACCTATATTTATCAGGGATGTTGGCCTGTAGTATTATTTTTTTTTTTTTTTTTTTTTTTTTTTTTTTTTTTTTTTGTAATGTTTTTGTCTGCTTTGGCATTAGGGTAATACTGGTCTCATAAAACGGAGTGTTCCCTCCTCTTCATTTTTTTGGAATTGTTTGAGAGGTATCAGCATTAATTCTTTTTAAAATGTGTTGTAGACATCACCAGTGAAATTATCAGGTCCTGGGGTTTCCTTTCTTAGTACGTTTTTGATTACTAATTTGATCTTCTTAGTCATTCTTAGTCTGTTCAGATTTTTTATTTTTTCACGATTTAGTCTTGGTAGATTGTATGTTTGTAGGAATTTACCCATTATCTATTTTTTGAACATATAATTGTTCATAGTAGCCTTTTGTGATCCTTTGCATTTCTATGGTGTTCTCTTTCATTCATAATTTTACTTGCATCTTTTCTGTTTTTATTTCCTGGTTAGGCCAGCTAAAGCTAAAGGTTTGTCAATCTTGTTTATCTTTTGAAAAAATCAAGTCTTAGTTTCACTGGCTTTTTCTATTGTCTTTCAAAGCTCTATTTCTGCCCTAATTTTTATTATTTCCTTCCTTTTGCTCTTAGTTTGCGGCTTAGTTTTTTCCTTTTTTGCTAATCTCTTAAGGTGTAAAATTAGGGTGTTTGAGATCTTTCTTTATCCTTTCAAGTGGAATTTATTGATATTATCTTCTCTCTTTGAACTGCTTTTGCATCCCTTAAGTCTTGGTATGTAGTGTATTTATATTTGCTTGTCTCAAGATACATTTTGATTTCCCTTTTGGTTTCTTCTTTGACCCATAGTTTCTTCAGAAGTGTGTTGTATTTTATATATATGTGTATGTATATATATATATGTGTGTGTATATATATATATACACATATATATATACATACACACACACATATACATATATAAATATATATGTATATATATATACATATACATATATAAAATATCCCTGTATTATATATATAACACAATATAACATGTATGTATAATATCCATATATTTGTGATTTTTTTTAGTTTTCATCCTGTTATTGATTTCTAGTTTCATGCCGTTGTGGTGGGAAAAGATATTTGATATAATTTCAGTCTCGTTAAGACTTGATCTATGTCTGAACATATAATCTATCCTGGAGAATGTTGCATGTGGACTTGAGAAGAATGTATATTCTGCTATTGTTGGATGGCATGTTCTGAATGTGTCTGTTAGGTTCATTTGGTTTAACACAGTTCAAGTCTAGTGTTTCCTTATTGATTTTCTGTCTGGATGATCTATCCAATGTTGAAAGGAGGATATCGAAGTCATCTGTGATTGCATTTCTCTCTGTTTCTCCTTTCCATTTGTTAATATTTGCTTAAAAACAGATGCTCCGATGTTGGGTGCATATGTATATTTATAATTGTTATAACATCTTGATAAATTGACACTTTGTTAGTATATAGTGAACTTTTCTGTCTATTGCGACAGAATTTGACTGAAAATACATATTATCTGATATAAGAATAGTCACTTGATTACCATTTACATGGAAAATATTTTTCCATCCCTTCATTTTCAGCCTATGTGTGTCCTTAAAGCAAAAGTGAATAGCCTGTAGACAGCATATTCTTGTAATCTTCAGCTCCATGATTCCTGTTTGGTCTTTTTTTTTATGGTTTCTATTTTTTTATTAAAATCTTTATTTTATTCACTTATTATTTTGGGGATTTTTTTAAGTTGTCTATCTGATTCTCTTGCATTTTTTCGAGTTTCTTTAAGATAATTATTTTGGTTCCTAGGTCAAAAAAAAATCATAGATCTTCATTTCTTTGGGGTCAGTTACTGGTTCTTTATTAATTTCTTTTGGTGGTGTCATATTAGTCTGATTCTTCATTATCTGTGTAGCCTTCCTCGAATTGGTGCCTTTGTATTTGAAGACGCAAACATGTCTTTCATTGTTCATAAACTTGTTTTGGCAGGTAAAGACCTTCCTCTGTCAGTCCCTTGGGGTGTTGAGATTCTTTCTGGAATGATGGTATGCTGGTNAATGTTTTTGTCTGCTTTGGCATTAGGGTAATACTGGTCTCATAAAACGGAGTGTTCCCTCCTCTTCATTTTTTTGGAATTGTTTGAGAGGTATCAGCATTAATTCTTTTTAAAATGTGTTGTAGACATCACCAGTGAAATTATCAGGTCCTGGGGTTTCCTTTCTTAGTACGTTTTTGATTACTAATTTGATCTTCTTAGTCATTCTTAGTCTGTTCAGATTTTTTATTTTTTCACGATTTAGTCTTGGTAGATTGTATGTTTGTAGGAATTTACCCATTATCTATTTTTTGAACATATAATTGTTCATAGTAGCCTTTTGTGATCCTTTGCATTTCTATGGTGTTAGTTATAATGTCTCCTCTTTCATTCATAATTTTACTTGCATCTTTTCTGTTTTTATTTCCTGGTTAGGCCAACTAAAGCTAAAGGTTTGTCAATCTTGTTTATCTTTTGAAAAAATCAAGTCTTAGTTTCACTGGCTTTTTCTATTGTCTTTCAAAGCTCTATTTCTGCCCTAATTTTTATTATTTCCTTCCTTTTGCTCTTAGTTTGCGGCTTAGTTTTTTCCTTTTTTGCTAATCTCTTAAGGTGTAAAATTAGGGTGTTTGAGATCTTTCTTTATCCTTTCAAGTGGAATTTATTGATATTATCTTCTCTCTTTGAACTGCTTTTGCATCCCTTAAGTCTTGGTATGTAGTGTATTAATATTTGCTTGTCTCAAGATACATTTTGATTTCCCTTTTGGTTTCTTCTTTGACCCATAGTTTCTTCAGAAGTGTGTTATATTTTATATATGTGTGTGTATGTGTGTGTGTATATATATATATATATATATATATATATATATATATATATA
>NW_024347788.1:106938-115863 GCF_902729225.1 Pteropus medius | reverse complement strand
CTACCGCAGCTGAGAGGGGCTGGGGCCAGTTAATGGGCCACTTTAGCGTTCACAGCCATAACCGAGGCCTGTTATCAAATACATATGTAGGCGTTATTTGGGTTCCTTGGTGTATGATACTTGGAGCAGGACCAAGGTCAGAAGAGGCTATAGCCAAGTTCACAGGGATATGGAGCTGTTACCAGGTCTGTAGCTGGGACCATGGTTGGTGAGTCAGCTGCCTAGGTATGAGCCTGCCTTCTCAAAATAGCTCTTCTTGGTCTTGGACTGCGCCAGAATTTCACAGACTCCTACTTGGATCCTAAAAGCCCCACAAAGTCCCTTTTGTCTGTGGATGGGTATCAAATTGTTGTTAAGAGGAGCTATCCATAGGGGCTGTCTTCTTTGGCCATTTTGCTTCATACATATAATTTATCAATCAGCATCTATTTCTGACATGTCAGTTATTTTGTTTTTAATGCAATCAAATTCCTTCCATTAAGAATTAAAGCAAACCAAACCAAAACAAGCTGTATATTTAGTAGAATTTCTAATATAATCTTAGTGTGTCTTTAATGTGTCCGGTCATCTCTGCTCAGTCGAAGGCGAACTGATGATATTTTAGCTCTAGTTTCCTATGGGGTTGGCCAAAACTATGGTGAGGCCTCCATCAGTACTTGATTTCTCCTCTGCCAAACTCTGTTACCTTCCCTTTATTTCTGTAGGTATTGATCCCAGGAGTACTCTTTAATAAGCCTACTGCACAATAGTTGCTTCCTAGGGAAACCAAACAGCAACATTTATTGATTGTCTGCCACACTAGATTAAAACTCTACAGCAGCGGGGCCCATTTTTGTCTCATTTATCAGTGTATAATCAGCCCCAGCACAGTGGGTAGTACGTGGTAAGCTTTCAGTAATATTGCCTGCAAAAATGAAATATTATGTAATTATTAAAATGAGTTATGGAATATAAACTATCACAAAATGTGTTTGTAATTTAAATCTTAAGCAAAGAACATATAATAAAAATAATGTAAATCATATATAAGGTATGTATATATGTATAACATATATGACAAGGATACTATTAATGTTATCCCTGTGGATAAATAATTTTGTCTTCATTTTAATCATCTATTAAAAATTTCTACAATTATAATTTCTACAATTTAGCGATTAAAATTTCTATAATAACTTATTAAATGAGTGACAGTTAAGTGCCTCTCTATGCAGTAGTTTTAGACACTGGGTTAAGAGAAGTAAGCAAGCTGCTGACAGTTGAGTCAAGAGACAAACACACATTTCTCAGTCACATGTCTGCTGTTAGGTCTGGATGGCTGAATGACTCTATGACATCAACCTCTTTCTCTGCATAGCTTCTCTATGAAGCCAGTTTGGGTTTTCTCACGGATTTGGATGCCTGGGGTACAAGGATATTTTACATGGTGACCGCTCTTTCTTCAGAGTGAACATTCCAAAAGATTCAGATGGTGGCTGCCACGTTTTTTATGATCTAATCTCAAGAATCTTCCAATATCACATCTGCTTTATTTTACTCACCGTAATATGCACAGATAAAGGGAGGGCAGGAATGAACTCCATTTTTCAATGAGGAGTTGATTTAACATACAGAAAAAGAAGGACTTGATTACTTCCATCTTAGAGACAAGTTAGTACATGATGTTTATGAGTATATTTGTTATTAGGTTCGTGTCTAGTTTTGCTTTTCTATCCAATCTTAAAGACTTTATATTTTGATAGATGAATTGTTTGATATACATATTGCTAAATCAGATGTTTGGACTTACTTATACCATAATATTTTAGAATACATTTTCCCTTATATTCTCATCAAAATATTTGATATGTAGAGTATTAATGATCTTTGGAGATTTTAATGTTTAATATTCATTTTCTTTCTATAATTAGGACAGTTTATAATCTATTTTACTTATAGTATTTGCTTTTAAGAAATTTATAACACTGCTATATTTAAATATTAATTTATAAATTTAAATAAATTTATTCTCGATAGAGCAACTTTAGTAACTGTCTAATGACTTTCTGTATTGAGAAGAAGAAAAATAAGAACACTTAAACAACTGCCTTCTCTATTATCACTCTGACGATGGAGTCTTGTTTCTGGTTGATTACTTTGATACTTTGATATTTTTACTTTGAGTTATAATGTTTCTATTTAAATAGCACATTTTGATCTTTATTACTTGTGTCTTCAGCTTTTCCCAGTTCTAAATATTTATAATATTTAAATTTTGTAATTAAAATCATTACCAATATTTAGCCTTATTTCTCTGTTTAAATGAATTCAGATTTTAGTACTTTTAACAGATATTCTACTTTCAAAAGTTGATTGACTGAGGCTCAAAAAATAATATTCCTTGATTACAGGCAAGTTAGCAAATATTTACCTGTTATTTGAATTTTAATGACAGCTGACATTATATCTCTATCACATTTTCCTTCTCTGAGGATACTATAGGTATGTAACGTATTATTCCACTCTCGTCTCATCTCATCTCATCATTTCATCTCATCTTTCTTCCTAAAATGTTATTCTCTATCAATTTGCATATTTGTCATAATTTATTAAGAGATTTTTTATCTTCATCATTCAACATTTTAACTCTTATCCTTTAATATCTTTTTCATTTTTGTTATGCTTAATTTTCTTTGCAACATTTGATGGATGTGCTTGAGATCACTGACACTGTAGATTCTTCCGAAGCCTCCAAGGAGGCAGAACTGATGCCCACCTTCTTGCTTAAGTTACTTAGAGAGCATGAAAGAGCTCACTGGAAATGGAAGTCTTACAAGATGAATCTCACCCTCCTGAATATCTGCAGCTAGCTCTACGGGTGACCTCTCGATAAGTAACTGTGGGCATGTCTCAACATAACCCAAGCAGCAAAATTGTGTCCTTTTGTAGGAGGAATAGCTTATTCAGAAATAAATAAATACATACATAACTACAGGCCCCAGCAATTTCTGGGATTTCTTCTTAAAGCTTGGAAACAGTGATAGCCAAAATTGCCTTGGCAAATAAATGTGGGAAAGGTAAGGAGACTTAGGAAACTGGGCATGTTAGAATGAATTTACTATGTCAGACAAAAGCCGGAAGGATACTGAGTTGACTTCCTTCACTAAAACAATAAGAAATGCACTACTGAGTGCCATGAGAAGCTTGGCATGTCCTGTCCTCTGTGAGCCAAAGCTGACAGGGATATTTAGTGAAGCTTTTAGAATTCCAGTGGTCTGAATATTTTCTGGACACGTATTCTGAAGTAACAATTTATAGCACCTTACACTTCCCATCCTAAAGAAATAGGCATAGTATTATTGGTGAGCGATTTTGGATTTAGGAGGCAGCTTATACCTCATTTATCAATACTGCAGTCACCCATTTAATAGGGAAGCAGAATGATGCCAATTTTGAGTGGAACCTAATACTACTTGCTACTGGCTCTGTAGCAAGACCAGATTGTTGTTGAATTTTTGCACTGCCCCTCAGCAGATCCAGTGATGCTAGGGAATCCATAGTAGATAAAGTTCATCTATTGAGTCTCTGGAAAGCCCCAAAAGGAGAGCTGCAGTCTAGACTACTACAGTCCTATGTCTTTTGCAGCACATATGTGTTAAGCCCTTCCTCAGCCTACATCTATGGACTCAGTATATTTCCTTAGTATTCACTGTGACTAAGGGAATAAGAAGTAATACATGCCTATTTCACGGATGAGTCAGTTTTAGATGTTTGCATGGCCAAAACTACAACCTCACTGAAGGTGGCACTGAAATTTAATGGTGAGAGGAAATTATGCTCTTTGAGGGGAGCTTTGAGGAGAATACTTGACATTATACTTTGTGTGAAGAGAAAAAGCATATTGAAATAGGCTATTCATGGATTTGTGGTTAATGGCAAATGGCGTATCTGTTTTGTCAGAGTGGCTAGGACAGGAGTCCTGAAGAAGAGGTATGCATATGGACCAATGAGTGTGAGCATATCCTGTTCAACTCTGTTCTGATGCTGATACCCACAAAGAAACATTCATCACAGAGATGTCGCTACACATCCAGGTGGGAATGGTGACCCTTTTAATGGAAGCCACCCAGCTTTTCTGTCCATTCTATGTGATGCTTACTCAATGGACTTTGAAAAGAGTAGTCATGGTGACAGCGGTAGAGGGTGTACATCAGCCCCAGAATATGGACTCTCTCCCACTAAGGCTAATCTGGATGTCTAAACTGTCATTATAGAGACAAACACGGAGATTTCCACAGAATTCTCTCGCTGAGGAGGCCAAAAGTTCACTTGTATGTTCATCATAGAGGAGGTGGAAATGTTCATTTCTGAGGTTGATTTCAATTTTGCATGTGGTTTTGGTTTTCATGACTGATAACATTATATAATAACTTACAGAATACCTGATTTACTGATATGGGATTGCACATGATATCTTTTCATATCAAGGAGCCCAGTTTAGTGTGGATGAGTTATGATAGATGCATAATCATAGGAACCACTGGTGCTACAATATTGCTTATTATCCAATAGCTGTCGGTCCCATGGATTATTGAAATGACCTCTTTAAGACGTAGCTAAGGGATTAACTCAGTGAGAAACCTCATGTGGTTAAGGCACAGTATTCTATAATATGGTATATATGTTAAGCCAATGGCCATTAAACGATGCTGTGTTCTTACCTTGTGGGCACCAGCACTCAGGAGGGCAGGGTTGTCTCCTGTCACCAACACTTGGATAATTTGTTTCTTCTGTCTCCAGAACTTAAACCCCATCAGGATGAGAGGTCCCATTTGGAAGGGTGCATAGTAAGGATTCTATTAAAAGATATGTTTGTCATTAGATCATTTGTGACAACTAGCAGACACCATAAGGGGTTACTTTGTCTAGGGTGATAGAACCTGCTTCTAAGGAAAAACTAAAGATATGCTACATAAATAGTCAGGAAAATTTCTGGAACTTGAGCAATTCACTGGGCATCTTTGAGTGTTTCCACCCTCAGAAATAACAGTAACAAGGCAATTACAAAACCTATGTTCTAAGAAGGAAAAGAATTCAGATCCTATGTTAATGAAGATTTGTGTCTTTACACTGTGCAGGCAACACAGACAAATGAAAGTTCTGGGTGAAGGTGAAGGGAATCTAAATGATGAATAAGGAGATATCATAGCTTGTTTCCCTTACTGTTCAATTTTAAGGACTTTTTTTTTTTTAAGATTCCAGTCAGCCTCTGTCAACAGCATCACTAAAGGTGCAGGTTCAGTGCAGAGTTTGAGCAGATCTGGATTTCAGATCGTAGCCATCTCCCCTGATGCATGGTCCCATATCTCTTTAGTCTTCCTGCTCTCGAAAATATTTTTCAACATAATGTCAGTCCTCCACCTGCCCTTCCTAGGAACTCGCTCAGCCATATTTGGTGCAGAAGTTGATACCTGAGGTAACTCTCAACCAATGAATATGAGATTTAATTTGTAAAAAATGCCCCAGGTTCCTTGTTCCCTTTCAAGACCAGTCTGAAGAATGTTTCATATGGTTTTGCTGAAGGTCCCAAGAAGGATTAAGTCCTAATAGCCCCAGTATTAATATGCCCATTAATGAAATTTTTATTGATTTTTCAGCCTCCCATGTGTCACTTCCTCAGTTGTATTATCTGAGAGCATGTCCCAAATAAACTACCTGCTCCCAAGACTTTGCGTCAGTATTTGGTGAGATCATGAAATAGGATACATATATAATTCTGGGTTGCTTAAAAAATAGTTGTATATTACATTTCATACCATGCTTTTGTCTCCTTGTCCATGTGAAAGTCTACTTTTATTCTCAAAGTCATCAAACATTTTAAGTTAGAAAAATATTATGTAAGTAAAAGCATGGAACAAAATAAGCTAATTTGACTCCTTATTCATCTAAAATGTGTATATAACTATACCATAGTTTTGTTACTAGGTTAGATCTGAAAAAATAAACAAACAAACAAATAAATAAATAAAAGATACCTCCATGAGAAAGGCATACTGTTTTTTTTGCAAAACTTCAACCTTCACAAATTACTTAAGGAGAAAAGATACTATTAGATAATGAGAAAGCCTACTAATTTTCATTTCTATCTAGTTTAAGCTCATTATCAGAATATAATAGATATTAATTAGGGTACCTTAGGTCTTAAGCATGCATGAAACAAGTTAGAATGTGAACTGTGTTGAGATTATATATGTTTCAGATTAAATTGCCTTACTCAGCAACCTGAAGCTACCTGTGACCACGGCACACCTGATTTCTGCAAGAATTCTATTAGTTATTCAAAGCATTACATATTTTACCATGACTCAAAGTATCAGGTATATTTTAAATTACCTCAAAAGCTCTTCTAAATTTAAATAAACCCTAGAAAAATCCCACCTCACTACATAACTAAATAAAAATTTTAGTAGAACTGCATTTGATCTGGAAAAGGAATAAGAGGGATTATGCTTCTATTTTTATTCTTATTTAATATGTGTATATAGAGATTTCATTTTTGAGTAAAAGTTGCATCAAACTTTAATGTCCATTAAATATTCATTAATGAGTGGAATGCGAATTACATTGCCATTTTGTTTTTTAAATTTTTTCTATAAAAATGTAGTCATTACAATTTGTAGATCTTTGCACACTTATGAAATATTTATCATGCATTTTTTGTGCCTCGTTTTCTGTACTAAAGCAATGGTTATACTAATTATACCAAATCATATGTAAGAACTACATGGGTTAATATTGTAAAACCCTTAGAACAGCACCTGACCAATATATGCATTCTATTGTTAGTGAAATATTTATTTTGAATTTTAAATAATGTTAACCAAGGGTGGGGGATGAGGAGTTTGATCAGATGTCTAGGGTAATCAGATAGTGAAGGGAGGTCGAGGTCTTTTAAACTGACTTAGCAAAATTTTTGCTGCAACTGGGTGATACATGTCCATCAAAGACTGAGACCAATTGAAAGTCTAGAGAGTTTAGAGGAGCCTGACTCAGTTTAGGTCAAGGAGAGCATCTTTGTAAAGCTGTAAATGTGGGCCATTTATTATGGAAATGGTAGACTCAAAGGGAAGAACTGATATCTCAGAAGGCAGAGGTAAGAGATAAAAAGGATCATTTCCAGAAGGCATCTCTGGGCTCTGGTGAAGAAGTGGAGACATGTTTCATTCAAGATTTCAGATTCTTGATGGATCATTTACTGCTGTTTGTTTCCACATTTTAAACAAGAGTATATATTGTGTTTACCCTCTCTCTGTCCCACTGTTGAGTGTATGGGGGGAAGGTAACTGGTTTCTGTTTCACAGATCTTCAGAGTAAGAACAGTGGGAAAACCTGGATCTGTTTAAAAGGTGTGAGATGCTGGACTTACATCTGATTCCATAATGAAACAAGACTTTTGAGGCCCTTAGGAAAAGATAATAGTGTTTTTCAAGTGGGAGGAATGTAAATAATCTAATCTCCCCCCATTACTCCCATAGGCAGATTAGAGAAAATAGTAAATTATTTGCTCCTTAGCCCATTGAGAAATACATTATAATTCCCTTCCTTTGAAAGTTGGCTAGACTTGGTGACTTTTTTGGTCAATAGAATATGGTGGGTAAGATGTTCTGGCACTTCCAATGCTAGGTTGTAATGGCTCATTACTTCTGGGAGCCACGAGGTAGCATGACTGCCCTGAGACTGCCACACTGAAGGACCATGGTAGGCAACCTCTCTGACAGTCATGGTAGAGCTAAGCCTTCTAGCCAGCCTCACTTAGGCTCCACAGAGCTGAGAGAAGGGGTCGTGGATCTTAAAAGCCATACCATCTGCCAGGAGAATAACAACAGTGACATTCATCTGTGTCACATGAAAAATAATTGTTTAAATAATCTCTGTCAGAACTCCTAATCCACAAAGTTCTGAATTATAATCAAATGCTTGCTGTTTTAAATCACAAATGTTTTCAGTACTTTCTTATTTAACATAGATTACTAGAACAGAGGTCTGCCAATAGCTTTTGTTTTCTAAATGCCAAAGAACATCATTCTTTAAAATCTCCCAGCATTAAACTGTATTTGGTTTTTCATACAGCATGCTGGTTATTTGCCTTATATATACTATGCTCATGGTTTGTGTGTGTGTGTGTGTGTGTGTGTGTGTGATAACAACAAAAGCTGCTATAAAAACTTGATTCAATATTTTGGTAACAGTAAGAGTTTATTTCACCTGTCAAAATATCATGGAATCCCATCCTAACTATTTGTAAGGGCTTAATTAAGTATTTCTTCCACTGCTTTACTACACAGAACCTATCTTTATTATTGCCTTCAATTTTTTCATTGTTACAAACATGTATTCACATCTATATTTTCCACTGAAAGGTATAATTCATTGATGTTTTTGTCTCCTATTCATTTTTTTCATTTTCCAAAATATTTATATAGTTACTAAGCCCTCTGTCATGGTAATGAGAAAAGTGTCAAAATTTCATGTAAAAGCAAGATGCTCCTAAGGCCAGGTTGGCTGTGCTTTTGACTATAATGTTTTTATTTGACAAGTGAGGCCTACAGGACCCTCTACCCTTGTTAGTTGGTCCAAGTTGACCAACTATAAAATGAGGATGTCAGGCCAGAGAATCACAAAGTCTCTCAGGGAAAGACCTTTAATCTTGACAAGAGCTCAGTAGATGCCTAAAAGCCACTTTAAAAATGCTATTCTAACCTATTGGCATTCTAGCCAAGAAATTCTATCCATCTAGGTCTCCTGAATTCCGGTCTCTTCTCAATCCAGCATTTCTGTCGGATCTGGTTTGCTTTTCCCTTGATAACACTGTGCCCCGTAAACTGTCTTCAGACAGTATGCTGGGCCAATTGTATGGCTCATTTTGTCTCTTTCCTTCTCTCAAAG
>NW_024347788.1:48276-106315 GCF_902729225.1 Pteropus medius | reverse complement strand
TAAATACATTTTGAAATGTGAGAATAAGCTGTAGTATTCAAAAGTGATTTTCTTGAACTGAAAACTATGTGATGAGTTACAATTTAGGCAAGAAGTCTTCTCTGGCATATTAAAAAAAAACATAAACAGAATATTGCCCATCCATACAAAAGTATCTTGATAATGTATATCTATTAATCAAACACTGAACAAATATAAAGTGAATAAATATACTGAAAGTCATTTGATAAAATTGGGCGCATATTTCTGATAAAAGCTGGCAGTCTACTAGAAATAGAAGAATTCATTGTTAACAAGATATCTTAAATCAGCAGCTCATATTCTACTCAACAATGAAACTGTTAGTCCTTTTAATTAAAATTTGGAATATGACAAAATATACTCCCTAGTGCTATTAAAGAAATGAGATATAGTTTAGTAAAATGTATCAAAATTATCACTTGCAAGTATGCTTACTTGAAAGTCTATCTAGCAAATTGCAGGAAGTAAAAAGCACTATAAAATTCATTATAATGTGTAGTAAGGTGTGTCTGACACAAAAGTGCCCACAATTATTCATAAAATAGCAACTATTAGTGACAAAATATACTTGAAACATTCAAACATTAAGCGTGAGACGGGAAACATGTTAAGACAAGATATCAAAACCCAGGCTCTCTAATCATATTGTTAGAGATTAGGGAATTTAACCAATAAAGGACAAAAAAGACAGATACAAACTGAAAATGCTATTTACACTCCCCCTTTTATGCACATATTTCATGTATCCATGGGCTGTGATAACCAGAAAAAGAGATGTTTGCAAACATCATCTGATCCAGCCGTGTATACTGTATAGCTTTTCTAGATTTTTACCACCTGTCAACTACCCCCTGACTTCACTAAATTAGAGGATAGAAGTCCCAGAAAACAATCTAATCTCCAAAGTGATGGTGTTCGGAGGTTTGGTCTTTGGTGATTAGATCATGAGCGTAGAGCCCTCATGCATTGGATACGTGCCCTTATTTGAGAGGATACTGTGATCTCAGTCTTCCCTTCCATGATGTGGAGACACAGAGAAAAGACTGTGGTTTAGAAACGGAAATTGGGCTCTCACCAAACAATCTGCTGGCACCTTCATCTTGGCTGTCCCAACCTTCAGAATGGTGAGAAATAAATTTCTCTTGTCTATAAGCTACCCAGCCTGTGATCTTCTTTTATAGCATCTTGGATGGACTAAGACACTGTACTACTAAAGATTTTCCGATGAGACTTATATTATTAGCAAATGTAATGTTTTAATATTGTGTAATGAAATATGTCAATAATAGAAAGATCTGCATTATAAAGTAAACCAATATAAATTTATTCAAAGTTCAAGATAGACCAATATATTTTAATGAACCAGTGCAAAAAGTTCATTGATTTGTGTTTAAATTTGCATTAAAACCATCCTTTAAGAAGCTACCAGTTGTCAAGTTGATGGTGTAGTATCAGAGGATAATATCCACAACTTTCTAAAAAAGATCCTGTAGTAACCTTCTTCCCTCTTTTACAAATGTATATCTGAGTAGGCCAAAATTTTTTATATACTTAAGACAAAACAACGTATCACAACAGACTGAATACAAAAACAGATATGAAAATTTAGTGGGTTTTTATCCAGATATTAAAGGAATTTTAAAAATGTAAATTAATGCCATTGTTCTTACTAATTTATTTTTCTTTTAAAAATATTTATTTTTCATAGTTTGACACCAATATTATTATTCTTATTAACATGTAATGGGCTTTTTGTTCCTTTAAATGAGTTAATACTTTTTAAGCTAATTTTCTTAGTTTTATTATACAAGTGACTAATGATACATATAACCCACATAAACAGTATCACTTTGAGTCTTCAATAATTTCTAAGAGTTTACAGCAGTCATGAGACCAAAAGTGTTTCACAAATGCTATTATAAAATAATAATATACATTAACAGGATTACAGGCAGAATGCATTTAGTACAAAATCTGATACTTAGTGACTTTTTACACTACTTTACTTTTTTTCATAATCATAATATTCATTATAATTCTTATATGAGAATAATTGCTTGAGAATGATACATTTAAAGATTCTGAGTTCCATCAAAATACATTAAGTAAAAGTTACTTTATCATTCATTATAAAGAGCAAGCTTTAAACAATTCTTTACAGTTTTATCTAGAGTCAAAATGATCTGTATGTTAGCAATCCCAACTATAGCATCTGTGCATTTTGTGTATTTAAATTACTAGTTTTCTACTACATAATATCTATTAGTGCTTCCATTGGTTGTTATCTTCTCTTCAAGATTCAGTAAGGAAGACATAAGCAACAACAAGTATCTTTAAAAAATCATATACTGGCTGTTAATGGACAGACTTGACAGCTGAGGATTGTAAATTCTCTCTTCACCACCAAGGACTAGTGAGTATGACCAAGACGTGGCATTTTTTGCCTAAATATCCTTCTTCATAAAATGAGAATGATGCTAATGGTTCCCCATGGTGCTCTGAGAATGGATGGTTACTAAAGTACTGTGAAATTCTCACATTTGAAGTGTAACCCTGGAGCGATGTATTATTAAGAATTTGTAGAATTTTGAGAGTATGTCAGTTTAAAGGAAGAATATCATCATAAGTGTGTCTCTTTTTATGGAAAGAATTTTAAATATTGAATACTATTCAGTCCTAGAACTAAAAACATTTACTACTTTTTGTTATGTTATTGAATATAAGCAATATTCAATAATAATACATTCAATTGAGTGCACATGATATTCAATGCTAAACAGAAGGTGGCCAAAACTATTATTTCATTCTATGGAATCGTGGAGGTTAGAGTAACAAATACTTAATGCTGTTTTTGTAGCACCTTCTTCAACTTTGTACACACTCACATAGCTGGGTGCATTCAGGACGTCTCATCTATGCCAGGACATAGACCTTGTCACAGTAGATTTTGGATTTTCTGGCGTGCCTTGAGACATTACTGACCTGGCTTGTGTGTTCGTGCTAAGTGAATCAGATTGGGAGATGACTTACACAGACTAGTCCCTGCTTGTGGAGGAAGGGTCCAGGTGAGAGAAAAGAAAAACAGGTGTTTATTCTGAGATGAAGTGTCCTATGACAACACATAGTAGCAAAAGGAAGTGCAATAATAGATGGATTTCTAGGTGTGATATTAACATTCGAGGCACCTTAAATAGAGGAATCGCCATAGGCATTGTAGGAATAATGAGTAGGATGTAGTGGGAAGGAGACAAGTAGTAGATGGGGCTTTTTCTGCAGTGTTTAAGGTTTTCAAACTTTGTTGTAATTATTGGAGAAAGAGTGAAATCAATAATAATGGTTTTGATAACTTTTTAATCTTATTGATATGTTCCTATATTTTAAGCACTACTCTAGGCATTTTATAAGCATAAACTTATTTAAAACTTATAATCAATTATGTGGATAAGAAAACAGACACAAAGTGTTGTTTGCTCACAGTCAGCAAGGATGGAGCTTACGTACTACTGTAGAGTCGATTTGAATTCTTATGAGTTTGACACCAATATTAATTACTTTCCCACTACAATGAAGCATTTCCGTGGGCATCAAATGAAAAATAGAAAATCAGAGATTTTGAAAATGCAATTTGAAAAGATAACACCTTAAAGAAGACCAGGCAAATGGAGTTGCTTCCACTGAAATGTTTATACTTTCCAGAGGAGCAGCAATGTCTCAGATGACATCCTTTAGGAGACACTAATCATAAATATCTTTTGCACCAGATATGAAACTTTGAAACAGGCAGAATAATGGCCCCCAAAGATGTCCACAGTCTGAATGCTAGAATCTGTAAATATGTTACCATATATGACAAAAGGGACTTTGCATATGAAATTATGTTAAAATATTAATGAAGGAAGATTATCTTGGATTATCTGGGTGGCCTGTTATTATCACAAAAATCTTTATAAATGAAAGAGGGAGTCAGGTCTGTCAGATTCAGAGAGGAGATGTGACAGCAGACACTAGAGTGATGGGATTGCTGCCTCGGAAGATGGAAAGGGGTCAGGGCCAAGAAATGTGGGTGATCTCTAGAAGCTGAGAAAAAGTAAGTAACATTCTCCTTTAGAACCTTGCAAAGAATGCAGTGCTGTAAGCACTTGATTTTAGGCCCACAAGACCCATTTCAGATTACTGAAATGCTCCAGACTAAGATACAAATCTGTGGTATGTTAAGCCACTAAGTTTGTGATAACTGTTTACAGCAACAAGAGGAATCCAATAAGTACATTCAAATACTAAAATCGGCATCTTATTTGAAGACTTTTTCAATTCACTTTACTTCACAAGCTTTGGATTCTGGATAGCAGATGTAGCCATCTGATGTCTTGGTGAAATTAATGCTACTCACTTTCTGGTATGGTCTCTGAAAATGCTGAATATCAGATTTTGCAAACATAATTTTTTGTCTGTGATAATTATCTTAGGAACTAAGGATTGAATTGTTTTCTAAACAGCACAGGTCTTGGGCCACTGCTATGAAAATCTAGTGGGTCTAAGGCCTTAGACTCTTTAAAACCGAGGCTACTAAGGAATTTGCAATTAAATTAGTACAACTCCCAGGACCCCAAAGGGATCGTACCTGTTCAGTAGGAGAGGAATTCCAGGCTGGGTACAACCGATGGTCGTCCCAGTTCCATTTAGGAGTTAAGAAATCCCTGGCAGACTAAGCTAGACAAGAAATTGGGTTCTATTGTTTTGGATTTTATGTAATTTAGGATTTTGGATTTGAGGCTTTTAATAGTCAAGACTTAAAGCAAACGATCTTGGACTTCAATTCCTTTGATCTTAATTTTTAATTTTCAAAGTGCTTTACAATTTTATTTTATAATTTTCCTATGGAAATTTATAACAAGAGAGGGCTTACATTCAAACTTGGTTCATCTCTATATTGTTTGCCTGCTATTGTTGGAATATCTTTACATGTTTTATTATAGCCTTTTATTTTCAGTTTTATATAAGGTTTTGATTAAAACTGCAAGAAAAATAGCTTGAGAGTGTACCTATAGAGTTCGTTCTAGACTATGGCTGTACCTCTGCTTAATGTGGAAAGGATGGTAACTGCTGTCCCAAATTGTCTGCCGTGACGGAAGATTTGTTTTTATGTATCCAGACATTCATTATAGACCAATTTGATCATCCACAGACTCACTAACATTATCATGGTGTTACACACTCTCGGAACAGCAGTTTATATTTCTTTTCTAAATATGCGTAGATAGCCTATGTACCATGCATTCTTACATGTTGAATAATGTAAGGAGGAAAATAGGGAAGAAAATACTCCCATGTTTGAGAACATCTTGTCCTTGGCTTAGAATAGAGTTCGGGACTATTGCACAGTGTGCTTGAAACAAAACGTGGAGCACCCACCAGAGCCCCCAGGAAGACTGGAAAGAGGCAACGTTTGGGAAGAAGCCCTCCCGAATGGCAGCAGAAAACCATTGCCTTGCGTAATTGGTAGATTGGCAAATACAACTGAGTATTCTGAGCTCAGCTAACTTTTCTTCCTTTTGAGAGGAAACCTGCTCAGAGTTTTCTCCTTGGTCCCTCCATGTTGTCTTACCTGGATACCTCTCCACTGAGTAGAACTTTTCAGGAAGTTTTCATTCTGCAAAGGAATTCCAGATATAAGCAACTTCTCCGTACTTAGTCTCTGTTTGTGGCAAAGGTGATATATCAGCCTCCATCTCTATTCTTTGCTTTTTTTATCAATGTATTTAGACATTAACAGGGATGAAGAGTACCACATATTGAGTCTACTTCAGAAACTCCAACATATTTCTGTGTTAAAGACTATAGTTTAAAATAAAAATAATGTATAATATTCTAAACCAGACCATAACAGGTTAGAAAAGTGAGGATGCCCAGACACGTGCATGTGTGTGTGTGTGTGTGTGCGTGTGTGTGTGGGTGTACACACACCCTTCTAGACATGAATGGGTTTGTGCTATGCTATTTATTTAGGTATATTACTCCTTCGAGCCACTAAACTTCAAAAAACTGATATGATTACCAAAGAAAATGCTAAGTGCAGTACTTGCACAGGCATATGATGACAATCTCATCAGAGGAAACCTATTTCCAAGGTCAGAAGGAAGGCAAAATAAGTGGTCAAGTGCAATAAGGAACAAAAACAAGCTGACCCTCGTGGGAAGGCCCGGAGAAATGGGCTTACATTTTGAATCGGTGTAACTTCCTGGATAAAAAAAAACATTCTCCCTTTTAAGTGTCATTGCCATAAGTTTCAATGGCAAAATCTTTAGCATTACAACGGGTTTCTTATGTTGCTTTCTTGATGTGTGCCGGCACATTGGTGCAGTGATACCGTCGTACACAGGCATAGCCATGTTAAGAGTTTTGCAGAGGGGAAAATGACCTACCTGTTAATGTTAAAGTTTATGAACAAACACCCAAAGTGCTTTAGAAGAAGAAACTCATGGAGAAAGTACAACAGGCAACCTGTCTAGTCAGTCGTCAGATTTCTTTCTGTCTTCTGTGCATCTTTTTCAACCGTTGTTAATTACAGAATGTTTATAAGATGATTCTAATTTGGGGCAAAGTTGCATATGTACAGAAATAATTTTGAGGTCAAGTCTATGTCACACTCAAGATATAAAGAGATTATGAAACAGCTAGAAAAATAGACTGATAAAATATATACTTTGGGAATTCAGGGTGAGAGGGATTTCATTCTCCAAAATACAGCACTCTGAAAAATGTCAAGATGTTCTCCTTGGCTTTGTGTTCTGCATGCCTCTTACTTTAACTAATGTCGATCTTTAATGCCATATCATTGACCTAATTTAGCACCATGCTGATGCTCTGCAGATTCTGAAAATTGTAATGGTATAAATTTAAAAGATTCTGATCATGATCATATTCCTTGCATTATCTAAGAACAGCTGAAGGCAGTATCAGCATAGTATAATGGTAACAAGGACAGACTGGCTAGATTTCCTGAGATAAATACCTGCCTTGGCCACATTGGGGCTATGGTATATCAGGCAAATTTTGTACCTTATTTTTCTTAGCCCCCAAATCAGAATAAAATTACTTGTTCTTATCTCAGAAGGTGGTTACGATGTGGCTTAATATTTATAACACTGTTCATCACAAGTAAGTGATATATGTGTTCAATTAATTTTAAAAATTAATAGTCTAGAAAAAGTTTTGTTACCTTACAAGACTTTCTGTGATCTGTAAACCTAGTTCAGTACCCTTGTCATGTATCATTATAATAGTCTATATTTATCCTTTTGTAGAATTTTTTTAATCTTAAGAATTTTTTACTTATTGTTTATTACTCAATAGGGTATAAACTCCAGGATGGCGGAGGCATTATCATGTTATATGTGATTACTTATTGGCTAAATAGTGCATGATACCTGTTAACTGATAAATATTTGGTAAATAAATGATTGAAAAAAAAAGATTCATTGTTCAGATTATCCTTGACATATACAGGTGACAGCAACAGTACTCAATAGGCTACTCGATCCAAAGATCAGAAAGTTACTAAATGCTTTCATGTGGATCACACAACGTATCAGTGTAGTCATGAATGCAATGGAAGCAACCCAGAAGGAGGCAAGAAAATACAATTCGAGAGTGTACGTATCGAGTGATTTCTGGACCATTCCCATTCCCTTCCTGTGCCACCTCAAAACTAATTTTCCAATTTGAATGTCCATCACAGGAGAAGAGTTCTGATGGATCTGTGTTGTCATGGCAAGTCTATATTTCTAGAAGTCGCCACTCTTCAGATTAAAATTAATTTTTTTTGTATGTGTGATTTTGGAGATTGTAGACGGTTTACATACTTACATGCATTTTTATAGCAGAATACACTTCCAAAAATGTGTAATTAATTTTTTATTTCTTTCCATTTTGTAATTTTTATTTTTCAATTAGATTTGACATTCAATATTATATTAAATTCAGGTGTACAGCATAGTGGTTAGCTCTT
The DNA here is from genome assembly GCF_902729225.1 of Pteropus medius. Taxonomy (NCBI): domain Eukaryota; kingdom Metazoa; phylum Chordata; class Mammalia; order Chiroptera; family Pteropodidae; genus Pteropus; species Pteropus medius. The sequence goes on along the minus strand of NW_024347788.1, from coordinate 98,286 downwards.
TATGTAATTTATGAAGTGGTCCCCACACAATAAGTCTAGTCCCGTTGGTTTGTTTTTTAGATTAACAATTGTAAACTTGACTGTTTTTATGCACAGTTCTACAATTTCAACCACACCATCATAATCAATATAGAGATTATTCCATAACCCCAAAATACTTCCTCATGCCGTCCACTGTAGTCACACTTCCTCCCACAACCCCTGACATCACTGTCACTGTAGATTTTTTTTTAAATAATTCCACATTAATGCAGTCATAGAATATGTAACCATTTGAGTCTGGCTTTATTCACACAACATAGTGCCCAGAAATTCATATGAATTGTTGCATGTATCGATAATTTACTCTTTTTTATTGCTATGAAGTGTTGAAGGGATTTGACACTTTATTTATTTTCCCAGTAGGATAATTTGGGCTATTTCTAGTTCTGAGTGATTATGAAGGAATAATTGGAGAGAGTCCACATGTACCATGTATTCTACCTGAAGGGATGGAATGACAGAGCAGAGAAGTTTCAGTACTAATTAATCTTAAGTACTATGGGGAAATTAATTATAACTAAAAAAAAATTAAAAGTCAGAAGGTCAAATGTGTAGCTTAAAGTTTTCTCTAGATGCCTAAGGATTTTATGCCAATATATTCGGGAGAGGTTAACTAGAGGTCAAATTAAGATTGTGAGTCATTCACTCAATCTGCAGTGTGGTTATATGTAACTAAGCATACATCAGGAGTTGTATTTAGGATCATGGATAGAGATTTTGTTTTGTTTTAAGGTTTTTAAGCAGTTCATCATAATTGCCGAGGGAGGGCCAGGAACATGTGTTGTTTTAAGTCCTCATAAGTAATTCTAATGGACACTCCAGGTTAAAATTGAGTGTTCGAAATTTTTGAAATAGAAACCCAGGGCAATACTGGACAATATGTTACTTTAAAGAAGGTGATACAAACTCATCTATTAGCTTCAGTATGTCATGTCATCTTAACCTGATTTTTAGTTAACTTTGAAGTATTTCCTTCATGTTCAAGTACTGAAAATAAGCTATTTTCTAGGTGCCAGCATTTTCATTATCTAGCAAAAAAAGTAGTTATTGGTAGTTCATAAAAAAAAAGCATATTAAAGTTGACACTGGAAGAGACTGTCCTCTGTAGAGATAGGGATAGCTGTGATTCTATGAGAATCCCACTATAAAATAGGAGACGATGCACTGGGACTTTCTCTAAGGCCCCAAGGAAGATGTTAGATCAGAGTTAGCAGGTGTCTAACACGTGTTATTTTACAAAGGTCAAGCACACTTTCAATACTCAATCTTCTATCCTACAGTCCTTCTTCCCTGTAATTCTGATCCTCATATCAAATTGAGAAACCAATTTAGTGCATAAATTATTCTTTTGATAGCTTTACTATCAAATGTGTCCTTGCTATGAAATTTTCCCCTTACATGCTTACATAAAAATATACTAGCATGTCTCCTATTGCAGTTAAAAACCTCTCCAGAAAGATTCACCTGCTTTCTGTTTTGCGTGGTGATATGAGTTGTACTATTTAAATTCTATATGTTTCACAAGAAACAAGATAAATATAAATGAAAACCTTATCTGATCCATCAGGTAGGAGAGCAGCCAGAAAGAGGTGACAGAGTTAACCCGAGGTATGAGAATAACCTGAGATATAAGAATCGATCAAAAAGGAACTAAAGTAACATGAATAAGTGTCAGTATTATTTAAAGTACTGCTTTTTTCCTCAATAATAGTATTTTTTTCTCAAATAGGACTGCAGTTGAGTGATAGGTATAAACTTCACAGTTCTAAATGATACCAATTTCATTGAACAATTTTGTTGTAAAAAAGTATGGCTGTGATAGAAAGGAAAACAGAGGAAAACCAAAAGAAAATCTTCATGTTTCTCTTGTGTAACAAAATTGCTTCATTTTACAAACACATACTTATTGACCAGAAATGGTTAATTCAGTTAATGAGAAAGTTTCTTTTCTTTCTTTCTTTATTAAAAGTCTGTGGAGTTATTAAGAATACTATCAGAGGCTTTTTCAGGATAAATTTATTTTACAAAATGAGTTAATATCTGTTCCTTTCATTTGCGACTATGAGAGTAGGGATAAACATATTATTCACCTATTTTTAAAGCCCTGAAATTTGAAATTTAACAAGAATGAGCTCATATGTTCCCTCGCTTATTAGAAAAGTAATTCTATAATTCTTTTTATGTGGAATGCTTTGGCATTCTACCTGAGAATGGTAAGTTCATAATGGTGATCCTGTTAGGAGAAAAATCTTAATTTTATATTGTCAAAGTTAAGGGAAATAAACATCTTATACAAGCTTTCAATTCAAATTACCTTACAAAAGACTTTCTGAACTACTGGAATTCTTTCTAAAAGACTTATATACTCAGTGAAGAAAAATTCTACCATATTTTGGTTTATAACCCAATGGAGCTTTATGCCTGCCATGTTCCTATAAATGCCCAACCAGGTTAAAATAACATTTAAAAGCATATTTGTTAATAACATTCACTATTGCTACTTAAATTTAAATAGCATTAGACAGTCATGACATGATTTAGTTATTTCTTGCGAACATTAACATTTCACAATGCTTAATGAATGTCCTATCTCAAGCTTCAAATTTAATTTAAAATTTTTTATAATGCAAATGCAGTTACACTTAAGATCTCACTCTGATAAACATAACCATAAATTCCACTCTAAATGAGAAAAAGAGATGGCGCTTTACCATGCTCTTTCAAACAATTTCATTACAATACGAGCAAAAATATTAAAAGATAGCGATGTGCTCCTAAATAAATTTTACAGTCCTTTATCAAAGGACAATTTTTTTTTTCTTATGCTGGTTCTTTCCTCATAAGTATCTACGAATCAGTTTCAGTGAGGCAGATGGAACAATTGAGCTTCCTTTTGGCACTTCAGGAGGATGACAAGAAAGATCATTTCTCCTTATTATCTCTGGGCTGCCTGGATGTCTAATTACCTAACCAACCAGGATGTCTAATTAACCAACCAACCAAACAAACAAGCCTTTGTTAGTTTGGTATTTTTATGATATAAACAAGAATAAGTATTTGTTGCCTTAAGCAAATTTAAACAAATATAACTGCATTTTTTTCTTCTGGAAAAAAAAAATGTTAGAGAGTTTGTAATGTCAGAGTAAACATTCACAAGACTGAAGGTTTAAACTTCAGAACATAAACTTGCAGTATGAAAACAGCCCAAGCACAGAGCAGACAATTTATTTACTATTTGATCATGTTGTACAATGGTGGGTTCTCTATTTTGATAAAGCAAACAACTACCTTTCTAGTTTTTGAGTTTGTGTGTGTGTGAGGTTGGGGGAATGACTACTGAAAATGAAGTGAGGGTATGTTTGGACTGTTTTGATTGTTTTGGGTACTGAGGGGGTAAAGATTATAATGATGACAATTTAGATTTGTAGTTATACAACTAAATTTCAGTATATGTTTTTCCTCCTAAATACATAGCACTCTTTCTATGTGTTTATTTATTGTCTCATACCTTATTTTATAAGTGAGGAAACAAATCTAAGTGACTTGCTTAGGGTCACAGAAGCATTCAAGCCGTGGGCTCGGGGCTTGCAACAAGGTATTGTGGCTTCCGGCCACGTTCTCTTTCAACACACTATGCATTTTAGCATCCTTCAAAAAGACTTTGATGCATACACTAATTAGAAATATTAAAGGCTCAATGCAGAGCTAAGTGGTGGGCTTTGAAATCTTGCTACTAGGATAATCTCTTTTAATGAGGTTGGTATTATGATCCCTCCTATGAGATGCTTTCAATTATATTTGTAACATAGAGAAAACTAAGCATTGCAAAGAAACAATAAATTATTATGAAATATTGTTCTCAAAGTTTTACAAGTCTTAGTTTACTTAATATTAAGCATATTATTTTCTCACACTCCTGAGTTAAGTGTAGAAATAAGTTGAACTATCTATACTAGTTATTTGAAGTGACTGGAGAAGTAATTGCTGTGCACTCAGGACAAGGCAACTGTACATCAGGACATAGTTACTTTAGCTGCAAGAGGGAACTCTGAAACCTTAACCCAATCTCTGGAGGAGTGTCTTGTAACTTGGGTTCTGCTTTATAGTGTGATAAGCTTTCTCTTTTTAACCTTTACCTCATGTTTTCTGAAAATAGTGTTAGTTCAGCAAAGATACACATTTGGGTACTCCACCAACAATAAACTCATTCGAGGGTTTTATGGACATTTATATATCTTTGGTCTGCTAATTTTAATAGGCATGCATTCTTAGAAGAAAAAAGGTGACTCTCCAGGGAGAGTCCAGAAATAGAAATTAATTCAGGTAACCATTTAGGTAGAGATATGAAACTTTCCTGCTTACTTTAAGAAAAGGAAATTAAAATGGTCTGCATACCTTCAAAGAAATAAGAAATGCTAATTTGTGATGTTCTAAAAGTTAGAGGGATTTTTTCTTCTCTGTGATTCCTTTGTATAAAAGAATAATTGGTGTATTCGGAATTAAGGATTTTCTTTGAAGTTAATTTCTATGGATTCCAGCCAAATATATCAGTGCATTTAGAAAATTCAAAATTGCAGAAATCTCTCTCAGACTATCTCAAAAGTATCTTGAGGCTAGATCTAAGATAAACCTCTTATGGCTTCAGAAACTCTTCATTTTTACCCAGAAGCCAACATTATATCTTGTATTTAAATATGCTATCAACATCCTGGACTCCCAAAGTTTACATTACAGGACTTCTTACAGGTTCAGATATCTCAATCTCTAAAAGAAACCTTACTTCCGAAACCTGTTCTCTAAAAGTGATATGGAAATAAAAATTAAACTTTGGCAGAATATGATACATCCCTGTACTTCTGAGCATTCACATCCATAGTTCTGTCATTATGAAGGGTCAGCCTAGAAGTACATTCTACTTCAGTGCTAGTGAAATAGATTTGAAAGTTTGGAAAATTAACCTTTTCAGGGTGTCAGAAACACCATGGTACAAATGGTAGCTCGATTAAATACTGTTAATTGAAGGTGTTCATTGAAGTTTCATAAAGGTTTAATTTACTCATAAGAAAAGTTAATGTCTCCAATTTGGGAATAACTCTTCATTCTTTCTCCCTTTCCCCACATTATTTTTATTCATGCCACTAACATCTAAAAATACAATTTATTCCTATGAGAAATAGCCAGATACATCTATTAATCTTCCTTGTATTTTTATTGCTTCTTTTTCTATATCTATAAATATATATATTGGCAAATGCAACATTTATAATTATATTTTGCATGTTTCCCATTTCTTTAACCCACTCAACATATTCTTCATATTTTTACAACAGAACTTACGGAATTTTCTCAAATTTTTGTGTTTCTGATCCTTTTTACACACTACTTGGCATTTTCATTTTCTTTCCCTGAATCTATTCGAAAATCTCAATTTCTTCTTTTCTTGAGTATACAAATAACAGTTACATCATGCCTATTCTACTTATACCAAGCAATCTCTTCCTTGTTCTCAAATAGTTTCTCTCTGGTATTACTTGTTATACATGTTAAGTACTTGAGAAACTATTTGAGAGCAAGGAATATTACTTCCATTGAAACTAAATACAATGGAATATTACTTCCATTGAAACTAAACATATATTTATTAAAAAGTGAATGTGTTTTGAGATTTGAGTTCACTACCACGCCCACTAGAAAACCATAATTCAGATGCCTGTCACCAGCCCTGGGGAGTGTCACAAGATGAGCCATATCCTAAGCTCTGGGGTATTCTGATCTTTTCTTTGGGATATGCCTTGATTTCTCTCATGGCTAAGAGGTAAGGTCTTCTGTTTCAAAGCAATGTCACTATAAGGAAATGAGCACAGATTATAGCATAGATGTAATAACTGAAATGTTCAGAGTGAAAGAAAGAAGTTTGTAAAGGAATTGCTAGTGTGAATAAAAGCAATACCAGCCATAGGAAAATAAAATTGAATTAACTGAGAAAAATAAATGAGATCCAGAATTCAAGAAATTGATGAAAAATGCTAGATTAAAATAATGGATTCAAAACATTTCATTTACCATCTATTGCCTTATTTTCTTACTAAAATATTTTATTGCTGATTACACTAGATGATTTCAGTGTGAACATATGGTTCATGTCATAATTAAAGTCATAGACATTAAGATCTGTTTAAAAATAAATATATGCCAGCAAACTTATATAGCATTTAGTTATTCATTAGGTATAGGATTCTCACTGGAATCTACATAAATGTATTTGTTTTTTTAAAATAACTAATATATTCTGTTTATATTATATTTATTTTAGTTCTTATGACATTTAAAGATTTTCCTGAAATGTGTTTTTAAATCCAAATAAAACAGTTTCAATGGAAAAATTCTTCATTTTGCTCTATTTGTGTTTCTCTCTGTCTATATAGTATGCACACAGACACAGATACTATATAACATACACATGCAAGCACACACATATATATATGCATTTGAACAAAATTTGTGTTAATATTTCTACTTTTGGAAATGTCTGTTTTTTACTTGATTTTTTTCTTTATATAAGCAAAGCACTTTCTAGGGGATACTATGTTTATTGAGGTTGATTTCCCCCATTATCTGGATTAGTACATATAAAGAGGCAGGATGTAAAGAAGGAGAAAAATATAAGCAAAATTGATGTTTTAACTTTCTTTCATGTATCTAAATTACCCACACAGTCTTTACTAATAGAATATATGTGTTGTGCTTAAGTAGAAAGTTATTTCTTGAGTCATTTACTACATTAAATAAATCATAAAAATCTAATAGGTTTATAATATACTAGATTAAGCTTGAATATAGATTATTATATTTCATTTCATAGCATAATCCCATAACTGCTACTTTATCCATTTCTAGTTACTCTCTCTTTTTTTTGTCATCCATTAACTTGTGTGTAACTGGGCTTCTAGAATGCTAGCAATTTTATTGTCAAAATGAATGATCCTGACAATTCAACCTTTGAGCTTTCAGTAAATTATAAGATGTAAAGAGAATAGAAACAAGTTATTTCATTTTGCCTTAAAAAATATAGATGACTTTGACTACAATCTTCTAATGTACTCATTTACAAATCCTATTAAAAGATCCCAACAACTTTGTTGGAAATTATTTTTACACATCTTGATGATGTGGCAAGTATATGGAAAGTGATGGGTTTTTTGTGGTTGAAGGGCCTTTTCCTTCTCTGACTCCTATGTTCCTATTCAGTTTTTAAGATCTAACCTAAATGTCCTCTCCTCAGTTAGGAGTTTCATGGACTTTCTCAGGAAAAATTTATTCATTTTCCATTACGTTGGGAGGAATTTTATACCCACATTTGTTAGAGTATCTCACATGATATATACATAAATATAAAACAAGTTTCCTTTAATTATATTTTTTACCATATTTTTGTTCTCAGCTCTTAGCAACTGCTTTATAAATAGCAATTTATCAGTTACCTATACCTATAACTATTGGTTTTATTTCAAAATATAACTTGGTTCCATTATCTTGTATAGACCTTGGCCTTGTCAGCGTCAAGCTAAGCTAGTTATAGATGTTACTCTTTTCTTCTAACGATATCATCTCATTCTAACTGCTAATCTGTAGCCATTTTATTTTTCATTAGAGCTCTGAATTACTCAGCGTAATAGAAAGGACAAGTATGCATTTCCTAATGTTCATCCCTCAAAATAATTACATTATCTCCTAACTTTGACATACAAGCTATTATTTTCTTTTAGAAACAGTGACATGGAAATAGAATATCTTTAAAGCATAGTTTATGATCAGTCATGAATAAATTAGCTAGTTCCCATTATTACATAGCTTTCTAACATAGCATATGCAAAATTATATAATTTTAAAATATCCATTAGCCCCAAAACTAATTTGGAATATTTTACAAATATTCTCATAAATATTTATGAATATTACACCTTTCTCACAAAGCTAAATTCAATAGCATCCACTTCAAAATTTTAAAATACTTATGTGTCATGAACTGTGACAGACACAGATACTTGCTTTCATAACAAATAGGAAGATACACAATAAATAATTACAGTAAAGAGAGATGATGATAAATAATGTTTGATATTTTTTTAATTTAGGTGCTATTAACTCATTTAATAAAATAACCTATGAGTGTTATGTTTTTAGCTAGATTTGGAATTCGTTATTAAAGGGATATATAACATGGTAAAATGATATCTTCCTCATCCTTTTATTACTAGTGCCTAGAAAAACTTCGTGTCTAATAGCTAGGCCTCAATAAATATTCTGGAAGTTCATGTTTAAGTGTACTAATAAGCAGTCTACTAGAGCCTTTGTATTTGTAACCAAATTATTTCTTATTAGAAATCAGTATGATTCATGGGTAAATTTTTTTAAATTAGTGCAGTGGACTTTTATGATTATTAACAAATATTTTTTCATTTTATTTCAGAAATACAAATATAGATTTCAGAAAAATTATATAACTTTTTTTTTATGTACCTGGGAGGTATTTGTGGCTTTTAAATCATTATTTAAAGTTATTTAACTATAAATTTAAATAACATGTAACTAAGTGATAAATGTAAAAAGTATGAGTGAATATGTCTCTAAAAATTCTATAATTGTGCCTGTATCTTTGTGGTCATGAATATATGTGTAAGTATGAAAGTACTACCTTCTCTGCTTTGAGTTTGAAGACTAGTTTCCGGATTAAATTATGAGTTTAGATAATTGTGCTTTGATGCTTTAACACCTAATTGATTATGCTGCCTTTCTTTGATCAAGTTTGAAATGTAATTTTGATGCTTGGTTGGCGATTCTTTTTTGGGAGGCATTAAATAGATTTGTTGCTTAGGAGTGAATTACCTATTTACATGGATTGTCAGGAATCTTTCAAACAGAGAAGCATATTTTTGATGATGATGATGATTTTAACAAAAGTGAAGATATAAACTCAGGGGGTAATTAGAAATCAAGACTTACACCAAATTCAGAACGTGAACTCCTGATTTACTATGGTAATTTTTGCAAAGATGTTTTAGCTACTGTGTCAATAAAGTCAGTACTCCAATGTCTTTTATAACACGAAAGTTTCCTATTAACATAGAGTTATCTGAAACTTTACTTTGCCAAACTGTTTCCATGGCATGTGTTAGACATTAATAACAATGTATAAAGGGCTATTATGGGCAGTCCTTGAGCAATTTTGGTTGAACAAAACAAATAGCATTTTATTGTTCTTAATTATTAGTATAACTCCCTTAATGTAAATATTGCCCTTAAAATGAATTTAAAAGATGCGAGACTTCTTAGACTTTCTTTTTGAAGCTTATCTTGAGAACATATTTTGAGAAACACTAGGCTAATTAATTCAATCTGAGACCATATTTGGGGACAGGAAGTCATAATACCCATATTTACAGCAGCATCACTAAACATTGCTTTCAAGAGGATATTTAAATTTAACTTGGAATAAAATGTTTGTGCTTTAATGCCAAGTCTCCTTCTTTTTTTTTCATTTTGTTTTGTTCTGTAGTCAGAACAGCCACTGCTCTGACTATAGTTAAAAACATATATGCTCTATTTCACTGACACTTATTGTGATTTTTCTTTCTCTAATTTCTTTGATTTTTTCCCCTTTCTTTAACTTCTATATAGTATAAAGGAAAAGATTTTTGGTTTCACCCCCATATTGCTTGAATTGTGAGTAAGGAAAGAGACTCTATAAATTTACTATAAAAGTAATTAGAATAAAAACAATGATTTAAATGATATAGAAGAATTTTTCTTCCTCGTGCAAAAATATAAGTAGATGTTGGGATTGTTTTGATTCTTATTCCTCCTCATTCTTTCTCCATGAATGACCTTGGAATCATGGTCCACGATGGCTGCTCTTATCTTCCATCCATATTTCAACCGTGAGGAAGGAGACAATAGATAGAGAAGGAAGGATAAACATTAGACAAATCTCTTCCACTTATACCCAATAAAAAATCCCTTTGACTTCAAAGTCTGTTATACCCCAAAGAGAGGCTTAGACATGTGTATTCTTCGTGGCTTGGCACCTAGTTGAAATATCATGTAGAATAAAAATGCCATCAAAATGTATCATATTCTTAACGTCTAGTGAGGAAACCATTATTAAATATGTGGTAGACACAAGAAGGAAAATGAAAATGATCCCACATACTTGAAATTAATTCTACCTAATGAGAAACCGTTTCATAAAAAACTCCACTTATCAAAGTTACCAGTAACACCCTATGTTTCCAAGTTAACGGGTCAGCTCAGTTTTCGTCGGTCTTACTTGGCCTCTAAATCTGTTTCCTTTCCTTCCTCCCCACAACCCCTAATCTCTTGATTTGGGACTGTTTCAGGACTTAGTCTTTATACCTCTTCTCTTCTACTGACATTCACTTCCTTGGTGATTTCTTCTGATGTCATGCCTATAAATATCACCAATATGTAAAGGAAATAAAAAAAATCTCTGCCTGATCTGAGTTATATAATCAACTACCTACTCCACATTCACACTTGAAATTCTGATAGCCCTACCTTGACATGCCTGTAGGTGAACTCCCGACATCCCCTGAAAAATTGGTTCATCTCCTAATTCCTGTCTTATTTGATGGCAACTCCATTCTTCGGTTGCATGGGAAAAAATATTGGAGTAGCATTCAACTCATCTCTATATCTCTTGCCGCATATCCAGTCTGTCATTAATTACTATTGGGTTTGCCTTAAAATATATAGAGACTCTACTCCCTTCTTACCACCTCCATAACCACCCTAACCACATCAGCCACCTGTTTCTCAAATATATATTCATGAGACGTACTCTTTCTACAAGGATTTTCCTTTGCCTCTTTCCTCTGCCTGAAATGCTATTCACCCAGATTTCTGTGTATCTGAAAATTTTATCTCCTCCAAATGTTATGTTCTCAATTAGGCTTACTCTCCCTGCTCCATTTAAAACAACAAAATCACCAAATACTCCCAATCCTCTTTACCCTATTCTTTCTACTAAAATTTTTTTTTCTATTTTCATGTTCTAAGAAGACTCTACAAATTTACTTCTATTAATTATTGTTTATTGCTTAATATTTGTCTTCCTGTAACAGAATGCAAGCCCCATAAGGACGAGGTTGTGTTTGGTGCATACATATTTTTAATGCATATATTAAAGAATAAAATCAAAATAGATTCAGGTGAACTACTCCAAATAATAATCTATAAATAAGTGTTTAAGGAATTTCAGTAAAATCTTCAAATCTTGATGATTTGAGGATCAAATCAGAGATTCAAGCCCATTTATAATTTGATTGCAAATTATAAAAATGAATTTGAATGAATTGTATTTTTCATGTAAATTTTAAAGTGTTAACATAATTTTGATGACCAGCATGGAGATTAGACATAGAAGTACAAAAGAATAAAAATTCTTCAAAGATATCTTGCTTTTTACAAGAAAGGAGAATGAACTTATCCATTTGCAAGTATTCATGTGTTCAACAGTCTACTGAAATTACCACTGATATCATGTAGCAAAATTCTCATTCACTAATTCTGTGTTTACCCAAGGGTATTTTCATTACAATTTTGCTTCCCTCACATATTTGAATATTGCTAGAAAATATAGAAACTGGCAAAAGCACTCTGGCAGTTATGATTTTGATTTCAATTATTAAAAGGTCTTTCTTAAATTTTAGTCTCATAAGGTTTTTTTTCCAGGGGAATTAGCACTCCTCATTACCTCTGGGGTTGCTAAAAACTTAAGCTACTAGGCTTACAAAGCTAGCGTAAAGACTTAAGGTAAGAACTGAACATATGCCTGGCCAAATGTGGCCTTATACCTTTATGTTAAGACTAAGGGTAATGTGATAGCATAAGTGACTGTAATGCAGAAGGGAAAACATGATTTTATTTTCCATTTCTAAAGATAACTAGGATTGCCATGTGAAAAATGGATGATGGGGACTAGAAATGGGGAAGAAGACAGGAAACTACTGCATTATCCTAAGAAGGAAAGATAGGAACGTGGGCCTGAATGAAGGTCGCGGCAATGAAGGTGGACATACATAGGTGAAGTAAATAAAAATCTAGGAGATAGAATCGACACAACTTGGCAAGACCGTGGAATGTAGTGGAGTCAGATATCCTGCATTTATTGTCTTCTAAATTTTATCTACCAAATTAATTATTCCAGAGGCTTTGGTGTCTTCATGATAATAATCGCAATTACCTCATAGTGTTGTTAAGATAATTCAATGAGAGATTGTGAATATAAAGCTATTAACACCATGCCTGACACATAGAACTCCATAAGTAATTAATATCATTGCTAGTTGTTATTGGTATTAACATCAGTTAATGATTATATATGCTGTGTGGAAATTAGGGAGGAATACGAATGACTTAAGATTATTACCTGAGCCAAATGGAGTGGGAGGGGTGAACTGAAGGACAAGCAGGTTTGAAAGGCTGAGTTGAAAATGTACCATAATGAAGTTTAAGTTGAAAACTCCATTTCTTTCTAAAAAGCATATTCTTGTAGTACAGTATAGGAAAGAGTTTTTTACTCTGACCTTTCTGAATTCTCCTACTGGTTAGTAGCCATAGCAGTTAATTCTGTGGCTCTCTCTTTTCTCCGACCTGATAGAAGATCCCTCACCCTCTCATTTCTGAGGCTATCATTAGCACTGCCCCTAGCAGAATTTAAACAGAGATACTGGGAGAAAATTTCAATCTTCTCCAAATCAGGCATGCCTCCCTGGCTGATTACTGTGCTGCTGTGGATTATATAGGCTGGTGTTTCCAGGCCAAAAATCATAATGGAACATAGTCTTCCTTTGGTTTCAATTTTCTTTTTTTTAACTGTAAGATGGAACAATTTGGAATCGTAGCAGAAATTCCAATTACATTTGACCAAAGCTTAGAATCTTTTCCAAAGCAACTATTATTTTTTTGTTTACAGAAATCTGAAGGTTACTTAAACAGATGGTGTACTGATAATAAAAGTCGGGGATAAGGGAAGGAGAAACATTATCCAGAAACAAGAAAACATTTCCTACCATCAAACTTTTCTTTCTTTTTTTTTTTTTTTGCCTACAGGACTCGATATTCCTAGGTGATCTCCCACCCAAGTACTAACCAGGCCCAGACCCTGCTTAGCTTCCGAGATCAGACGAGATCGGGCTTGTTCAGGGTGGTGTGGCCATTGCCAGTCAAACGTTTCTATCTGAAGCTCCATCTAGTTTATTAGGCAAAATTGCTTGGTGTTATCCTTAACTCCTTATTTCCTCTCTCATCACAAATACGGTCGGCTCTACCTTCAAGCTCGCACAAGAATCTAACCACTTTTATTACATTCACTGCCACCACCCTGGTCCTGGGCATCTCTGTCTCCACCCTGGATTAGTGCAAGAGCTTTCTGTCTTGAAGCTCTGTAAATTGGGCCCCTAACGTCTATTCTTCACATATTTTTCATATATTCAAATTATTATTTTAAAACGTAAATCTTATTGTATTACTCCTCTGTTCAAAATCTCGCGGTGATTTCCCACTTTTTTCAGAACAAAAGTGGCAGATTTTACATTGCCCTGCAACCCCGACATGTTCTGCCTTCCCCACCCCGTTCTGCTCTAACCTGCTTACTTTCCTGATTTCAATGTCTGCTACATTCACCCCAAGCCAGCTACAGTGGCTTCCATTTTTTCCCTTTGGTACACTCCAGTCAAGCACCCAACTTGGGACCTTGGCGGTCACTGCCTCCTTTTTCTGAAACACTTTCCCTCAAGATGCCTGCTAACTCTCTCACTCTTTCTAGTAGTCCTGAAGCATCGCCTTCCACGTGAGACCTACCCTGATTACTCCAGGTTAAGTGTTAGCTCTTTTCCCAAGTATTAGCTATTTTCCACACCCCAAAGTACCCTCTTATCTATAGAATACAGGCCATCTTAACATGCTATATTATGTAATTTATTTTTAATTTTTTTTTTTTACCATTTCTGTTTGATGTCTGTATCCTCCTTTGAGATCTGATAACACTGAAGTGTGTTCGTTTTATTTATTGATAACTCTGAGCACCTGCCAAATTATCTAGCACATACTTAGTAGGCATTTAAAAATATTGCTGGGTGAATGAATGAATAAGGGGAAGCTATATGAAAATCATGAAGACATTCCTGTAATGTTAGTTTCTAACTAGACTATAAACCAATCAGAGGGAACTTGTTAACTGTATTATTCTGATCAAAGCACAAGTTGGAGTTTCTGAGTATAACTCTAGGGAAAAATTACAGTACAATCTGGGTGATTAATTAGAGTAATGTGTTTTTATTTAAGTCCTACCACCTTTTGATTCAGTTAATCGTATAAGCTGCTTGTTATTACAGAAGAAAATAGATTCAACATGACCAAATATTGCATATATGATAATGCTAACAATTTTTCAATGTATATGTTGCCATATACTGTGTAATGTACAATAATATCAAGATCTTTAATGGTTTTTATTGTGAAAAGTAAAAATGAAGACTAACCAAATGAGAAAAGCAAAGGCAATTTATATACAGCTTGCTGTAGCAAGGAGGTCAGCCACTGTCATTTGCAGTTTGGCAGAAACTCAAAGGCCAGCAGGGGAATGAGAAGGCTTTATAATGGAATGAAAGGAAAGTTTCAGGTGTGCTGTGACTGGAGGCTGTTGGCCTGGAGAAGCTGTAGGTGGGCTAGCTAGAGAGAGACATCATGTGATTAGTTAGGGGGACGTATTTAGCTTTCTCTGGTTGGTCCTAAGTTGGAATAGGGGACAAAAATTAATGAAGCTTTTGTTTTCAATCAAGTCTTGGCCATTTTGGCCCAACTGTTACAGGGTTTATCACTTGGCTTCCTAGATTGTCACTAGAGATAGTCACTGGGCTTCCTACAAATCTGACGTAGTATGTTCTGGATGCTGTCTGTCTGTGTATTCAGTCTTAGCATGTTCACGGCTCCTCAATTGAGTTCTTACTATGAATTAATGTTATCTTCAGAAAAAAACTTGTACATTTTATACTTTTCTAATATGCATGTTATTGGTGAGATATTTGTGATTTAGCAGTTTAGATATTTGGTAGTATAGTTAAGAAATGGTAATAATTAGATCAAAATCTGGATATATGTTACTCAGGAGCTTTAAGAATTTTTTAAATCAAAAATTATATGTTGCCTAGAGGATACAGATTTCAGTATATATTTTAAAGCTTGATGTGAGAAATTCTCACAAATATGTATAATGCAGAAAAATATTGTGATGCAGGGAAAATAAAGGACTAAGAATCATTAATTAAGAAAAATTCAAACTAAAATGATAATTATGTAAATAGCTTATGTGTACATGTGTATATATACATATATATATATGTTTACATACAGATAGACAAGTAGCAATGCCAGTTTATATGTGTATATATATAAAACAGGAGACTATAATTAAATTTTAAAAAGTGTGGCATTCATTGTATTATTTTAATGAAACTTTGAATCAAAAATATTCTTAATTATTATATTCCAAAGGAATATAAGAAATTGTAGTCTTCTGTTCATTATCTCTACTTTCTGCATATATCATTTTGAAATAAAATACTTCTTCAAGGGCTATATATCCCAATCACATTGTGATAGATATTTGTAATGACTACATTCACTAACTGATTTCAACTAAACAAATCTTATTTAACATTCGAGCAAATCTGCTTTCACACAGGAGTTTCACCCATAAGACAAAGCGTATTAATAACTAGCTAGGCCAGAAACCAGCCAAACTGAGGCACATATCATGAAAGTAAAACTGACAACTCAAAGATAAATGTCCCATATTGAGAAACTTAGTGTAAGTTAAATCAGGCATAAACCACCAGATTATTTTTATTTATTTTTTACAGCACTTTCAAAATATAAAACGAGTAGGCTTTCAGTAAATTACTGTACAATTATTTGCGCTAATCAAAAACGTATTTGCATGCAAAATGTATTCTTAAAACCACAAATTGTTTGAAAACTGGAAAGGCCATTAGAAAATCTAGTTTAACACTGAGCATCATAAAAGAGGAAACTGAGACCCAGTAAAGTAAGTGCTATATCTCCACAGACAACTAGTGAAAGAACAGAGCTAGCCCACGGATCTCTTAACTTCCAGTTTAATAATTTTGCTTTAGTATCTGTCACACTGCCATTACCCTACCATAAATGCTTCCATCCTTTGTCTGGATCATACTTATAGATTCCAATATAATTTTAAGAGGTGTTGTCCGGCGGAGCAGAGAACATGATTTACTTGTGGCCATGGCAGGGCAATTCTTCCATAATTACTTGTATTCAATGGCCCCGGAAATTAATAGAGTCAATACTAGTTGTAGACTATCTAGTATAGAAAACTTTATGAATTATATTAACGGCTTTATTATGACCATAAAGATCTTTATGCCTCTCAATAATTAGCATTTGTGAGGGCCAAATGCTGCTCTATTCCAGATGGGAAAAATCAACATTAGTCTAAATTTGCTTATTGTACTTGTAAATATTGTTATAAGTCTCAAAACATCAACAAATCAAGCTAATTGATGCTTTATTCAAACATTCTTTATATTATTTATTTCATTCTTGTTTTCAAGATGTTTCTGTGCTCCACATATTCCGTTTAATTCAATTTAAATACTTTCACAAATGCCAAGTTTTACTCCACTAACTGCCTTCCTAAAATATGTATGTGGCATTATGTCAAAGTATGTCTTGTCCAATACAGTCTAGTCAGATGTTTTCATATGCAGTTTTAGCTGTACTTGTTCAATCCACTTACCTTAACCTAAATGTCTTCCTATCTTGCCTTCTTCATCAATAACATGTGTTCTGAATTATTCCTGTGGACTGTTTCCAACATCTTTTCTTCATTTTCACCACATTCTGATTTCTGTCTTGTTTTTATCCTCTTAGGAAAACAGAGGGTCCTCAATATAATGTTTTCAGTTTCTGGTTATGCCCACAATGAAATAGTAATCCCCTCGAAGTAAGAAATTGACTAATTCATTCTTTCTTTTTTCTCTTCTTTTCTCCTTTCTTTCCTCTTTTTTTCCCTCCCTCCATTTTTTGGGGGGATGGGGAAACTGTACATAGTATCGTCTCAGAAACTGAACTGAAGAAATATATGTCTTTTGTAAACACTTAAACAATTTAAACACATTAGGCAATTCAACTGAGATAGTAATGATTTTCTATTTCATTCTTATAGTTATGGATAATCTCATTCTCAGGAATGAAGAAATTTGAAGAGTTGTATCTGTGTTCATTAATGCACATCGGTACATATTATGTCATAACCTTAATAGATCTCTAAATTGTGCACAAATTTATTTTATTATGATATTAGAGATAAGGAAGAAATTTATAAACATAGAAAGTGGCTCTATAATGTATTAATGTAAAACAATGATAAAGGAAATAAGTTCAGAAGGGAGAAAAATGGAACTAGGAAGAAATGAACACCGTAATCTCCTTGTCATAACTGGCAATAATTACTGGCTATGATGATGGATGAAGGAAAGGGAGAAAGGTTTGTGAGTATCATTCGGTACTCCTTCACTTCTAATTAATGACCCAATTTATCCGGTACATAAATATAGAAATGGCCTATAGGTTGCTATTTTCTCCACTCCATCATTCCAATTCATACAATATATTAATTCAGTATACTTCCTACATTCTAAATCTCTGTATTGTTTTTCTACAAGTTCTTTTGAGGTTTAACATGCATCATTGTAAATGTGAGACCTAGGGTAAAATGAAATATAATAAACTCCAAGTATTGTATCATAGAAGAATAATTACCTGAGGCTTTTTACACATTATGCATTCATTTCCAAAAATATTAAGGCAAAGACATATTAAGGACAATATATATGCAGGTCAATGAACAATTACCCATTTCAGGATACTCAATAAGACAGTATTTGTAATACATAAATACAAATGTATTTATTTATTAATACAAATGGACTTATGTATTTGAGGAAATGAACTTTGCAAAGTTATTGTTCTTGATCTTGACACTTTAAACTCACCTTTATAAATGGTACTGTTTGCGCTAGTCTTGACTTCAGTTTGAGGTTCATTTTCCCACATCACAGATCCTTCATAGACATGTTAAATTATTTGAAAAACTCAATTTATAATTTAGAGCCTACCAAATCATGTTTTCAAGACATACCCATTAGTGAAAACAGCAGCATAGCTAGGTCCTTATTAAACTCATGGGGCTAGGAAAATGAGTCACACAGAATTGGAAGGGACAAAATTTTTATATGAAACTGGTTAATTAATCACTGTGCAATGTAAATTTAAAGTAACGTAGGAACTGTAACATGGTAACATCATTATGACTATAACTGACAGTCTGAGCAAATCTCAGCTGTCCAGGAGTCATTTTAACTCAGGATCCCCTTCCATTTGTATATCACTGTGTTTAAACTGGTGTCAAACTAGACAGTGTGAGCAGAACCATAGGGTAAAAGAAAAATCACTAGGTTTAATGTCGGAAGAATGGAATTCTTGTCCAGGTGTGACACTTAATCATTTAATTTTGAACCGGCATTAATCTTTCTAGATTTCAATTTCCTTACTTGTTTAAAATTTGAATGAGAACATTCGTCCTCTTTCACTAGCATTAGTGAGATTCAGTGGAATAATGTAAATAAATGTTTATAAAACTGCTAATACCATCTTTCATTCTGTCTTTATTTTTATTATCAAAATTATTTAATACCTATTAATAACGGAGAGGTGAGATTCTTTTCACCTCTACACTTATTAGCAAACATGCTGCTAATGTGTCGCCTAGCCTCTAGTCTTTATACCTCATTTGTCTATATTTTGCTCATGGTTTATTTCTCTTAACTTTCTGTTTGCTAATCTTTTGCTGGAACAGTTTAAGTGGATCTCATTTATTCATTAACTAAATTCCATAGATTATATCCATTTTCAACTTTATAAAATGAAACCTCTCCAGGGAAATGTTTCTGTATTTACGTGTGCCTAGCACTAGTTATTCATGTATATTGCTTCTTCCAACCCAAATTTGTTTCATCTGCTTCTTCATGTGTTAAAACTCTACCCACCCTCCAGAAGCAATACTCAAATCCTACCTCTTTAGTAAAATCTTACCTTAATATGACAAATGATCTCTAAGACTTCTAAATCTTCATAGCACATCCTGCATGCAGTGCTCATTTTGCATTTGTCTTTTATTGAGTTATACTCATTCATGCATGAATGTTTTCTGGGCACCCATTGGCATGCCAGGCAATATCCTAGATGATGAGGAAAGAACAATAAAAATGACATCAACAACAAAAGTAACGTCAGCAACCACTTCTGCTTGTCAGGAGTTTGCATTCCAATGGGAATAAGGGTTGGAGAGGGAAGACAAATAAGTTACAGTTATAACCTGTCAGATATTGATATGCGCTCATGGGAAAACATAACAGAAAAGGAAGTAGTCTGATACAGAGGGTGTACATGTGTGTCGAGGATAGGATTTGCTTCTCTGCCCATAGAACGACACGGAAATGAAAATTTGGAAAATCAAGGATAACTTGGAAATTTATGGGCATATGCCTCTAACCAGCACATATAAGTATAAAGAGTAAGTCCATCAAGCATAACATGCTATTTATACCACAGTTTTTGCTCGGTTTGGACACTGAGGCATCAGTTACTTCGGTTCTCGGTGGGTGGGGGTGTGTGTGTGTGTGTGTGTGTGTGTGTGTGTGTGTGTGTGTGTGTGCTTGCGCGCGGCTTCCATCCTCAGTCCAGCACTCACTCTGAGAAGAAATCAAGTCTGATATTTCAGTGCACATATATTTTTCCGTCTCGTTTTCTTCCACTTATTTTCTTTCTACCTTGGGACTTTTTCTTGTTTCTGGGGCAGGGCCTTACACTTCTTTGGCTTGAACCGTTTCAAGAACTAGGCTTTTGAGACATATAAACTAGCATTCCTTTGGTTTTCTGTTTTCTGCTATCGCACAGTTTCTATGTCTCAAGTGTCTATGAGACATTTAAACTTAGAATTCCATAGGTAGCTCTATGAGGGAATGGTCAGTTGTTAAAGTAAGTGAGGAAAATATTTGAAGAGTATCTAAAAATAGAAAATCTATATTTTAAAATGTTATGATGAATTTGTATTGATATAGGTTGCAGTGCTGAAAGATCCATTCTAGTAACTAAATTTAGAGATAGGTTATTTCTTGTTTACCAAATTATTTTTAAAAATCAGTAATTAGTATAATCTTTAAAACCAATGTCTGACTTTTGATTATTGATGAAAATAAAAATAAGTATAAAGAAGAAGTGACCTTAATAGGCTATAGAAAAATAATATTTCCCCAATTCTCACTACCTAGCTATCAAATTTTATTTTAAAATAGGAGAATTAAGTAAATGTTACCTAAATTTTCTTCCTAACATTGATTTCTTACCTGAGAGATGATGTATATTAGTTTATTAAGACTCTATCAGGAGCTACTGCCAGGGTGATTTTTGAACATGTTACACTTGGAACTATAATTCCCAAGATCCTGGACAGTAAAATCAGTTCACAGCTGGACCTCCAGTCAAGAAGTTCTTTCTGCCAAGTGGGATGAAATAAAACAATTTTTTTACTTTAATAGGGAAAGATGGCACACCTAGTTCTGATGAAGGTGGAAATATATTTATGTGAACATTTCTGAAATCTCTAATAATCCTAGTTTTTAGAAAAAGACAAAATGATTGTCTTTTAGTTTCCAGGCAGTTGCCCAGACAATTTGTCATTGTTTGGGGTCCTGCTACTTTACATCTTAGATTGTCTTTTGTGGTACTCCAGAGAAATAACTGCCACCTTGATTTCTATAGACAGAATAATCAATGTTTTTCTATATTTAATCTTGATGGAATATTAAGATTTAGATATCAATATGGTAGGCAATCAGGATACAGTTTTGAAAAATGAAGAGTACATTTATTCTGCATTAGAAAATATTAAGTAGACAAAGTTATAAATGAATTTTATTAGTCAGTGTTTCAGTTAAATACATGCATAATTGGGAATTTTGTGTTTACCTTTCATATTTTAATACTTTGCTTATATTTAATTCTAATGTTGAGAGCATAGAATAACTATTTGCTGAAAGATGTCTTTGAATTAATAATTCATTAAATATTCTATTCTCAAGTGTGGAGTAATTCAATCTTGAGAGAAAGAGCCTCTTATGAGTAATACAGGGGTGGCACTGTTATTTTGCAGAAGAGATCAGTGATTATCGAGTTTCTCTGAACGGTATATTGTGAATTCTGTAATTACTTTGAACTATATTTCCTATAGGCCATCACAGCTTTTTTTCTTATACACCTAGATGTTTCTGACTGTGATTTTTTGATTATTGGCTGAAAATTCTGTGTGTGCTTTCTGGACAGGCATTGGCATAATCCAAACAGAAAATAGTGGAGCATATTGTGATGATTTCTTCTTGCTATTTTTCATTTAAAAACCAAATATCTACACACAGACAACAGTTTAGTGATTACCAGAGGAAAAGAGGGAGGAAGAAGGTAGAAAATAATTAAGGGGGTCAAATACATGGGACAGAAAGATATTTAACTTTGGGTGGTGAACATACAATTCATTATACAGATGTATTATATAATTGTACTCTTGAAATCTATACAGTTTTATCAACCAATGTTACCCCAATAAATGTAATAAAAATAATCCATTAATATATATGTTACATACACATATATGCATTATCCATGTGGAAATTTCGTTTTTTGGCTTTTGGTTTTGTTTTTTTCACTGATTTATCATATGCTGAGCCCCTTTATTAATGCCCGGGACATCATAAATACTCAGTAGGTAGTTGTAGAATTAATGGTTATTGAAATCTGACAATGTAGAAAGATAGATTAAAAGTGTGATTCATTAAGTATAATCCTAGTATATTGACTTATGGAATATATGTTTTAGTCACTAGTACCAAAAAACAATTAAAAAAATAATTCTTAATACTTCGTACAGCAGGAAGAAAGCAAGTATCTTTACAATTATCTTTGATTTAAAATGTAGATGATTAGTTTAGTGGGCTTCAGTTTATAAAAAGAATTATCTGACTAAAAATATAGGTTTATTTGAATAAAAATCAGTGAGAAATATTAGTAAGAGAATGATAATAGTGTGAGCATAAAAGGCATAAAACCTACTTGTCTTAAGTGAAAGTTTAATACCGCAGTTATTACTTAAAAGTATTTTCTAGCACAAGAGGAAATGGTGAGCATTTTTTATTTGCTCATTATCTTGTAAATGTCTCACGGCAACGATGAAAAAAAACATTTTATTTATTATCTTACTAAGGAACATCATTACATTGAGATCATGCTTCTTTCAAGATAATGAAACTAAACTTTTAATCTTCAAACTGTTTTTATACCATTAGGGAATCTAATTTGTTCAAAGATAAAAATGTATTTCAAGTATAGCTGTACGTCTCTAATCTATATTTCTTTTTTAAAAAGGTAACCTTTGTAAAATATTTATCAGAAAGATAATCATAAAAATTCAATTAATTGAACAATTAATTTGAATTTTATCTTTATTACCTTTTAATATTTAAATGATCTTAAAGGTTATACTATTTCATTTCTAAGATGTAATCTATGAGTTGAGTTTAAGTCATTGAAATAAACCTCAGTATTTTGATCTGCACACATCTATCTAGACATGCATATTCTTTTTAACTCTAGCAAAATGGAAAAATTAAGTACACATAAAATTATCTTAATGTACATTTTTCAAAAAGACATTGAGTGAAGGTATTAATAAAAATTGAATAGTTTAAGTTAACTGTTTATCAATGCAAACAAAGTTTTCTTTCTAAAACTAAAATCAGAAGATGCAATCACCAAATAGGAAAAGTAATTTATGGTTCAGTGACTTAAGTAGTAAGAAAAGGGTGAATGTGAGCAACTTCGAATATATTCTTTTTTTTTTAGCATTTTATTTTATTTTATTATTAGTTTCAAGCATACAGTACATTGGTTAGACATTTATATAGTTTATGAAATGATCCCCCCAATTGCTCTTTCTCCCTGCTGGCCCTCCACCTAGCCATTACATTACTGCTGACTGTGTTCCCTGTGCCATGCTCCCATCGCTGTGACCATCTATCAACAACTAATTTGTACTTCTTTACCCCTTCACCCCTCTGAATATATTCTTATCTTTCAACTTCCCTGTCTATATTGTAGATTTAAAATTACAGGGTGGCAGCCAAAATTACATGAAAATTTGAGTTTTTTCTCTTTCACACAGATCTTCATTTTTATAGAAGGATTTTAAACTAGGGTCCTGAAGAGTAAGTAATGACTTTAGTCATGTCCCTTCAACCTTCCTCATCACAACTCCCAACTAACACACACACATAATGAGCTGAGTAGTTTAAACTTCGTAAATGTCAGGTTCTAATGTATTAAATCTGATGTTTCATTTTAGTCTCTCCAATTGAACAGCAAAATATGAAAAGACTTTGGCCCTGGATTGTACTTTTGGACTAGTTTACTTTTTAGATACTTCAGGGATCCTACAAACTTTTCTCTCACTTATGGACCTATGTTTTCAAAATCAAATTTAAGATATTATCAGGAATTACAAGGATGAAAGACTAACAGTATAAATTACTTTGAGGTATGCGTAATTTAATAGACAAAGAAAAATAATTTTCTAATGCTTGCAAACATAATGAAAGTCTCAAAAAACCAATTAAATCCATAGACTTAAGGAGAAAAATATAAACAAATGCTGGAAGACAGTGTCTTCTGAACAGTGCTTTATAAAATAGATAGCTTGTTGGAACCGTGAATCACCACCTACCCTACCCCCCAGCAACAATGTTTGCTGAACAACAACCGAGAACACCACATATGCAAGTACTGCTTATGAACAAAAGTCAACGCTTGTTCATCAAAAATATGATGGATTACAAAAATGTGGTGTCAGGGCAATTGTGCTCACGATTTGGGAGCAATAATACCTCTTGACAATTATTAAACCAATCAAAAGTGTGTTTTGTAATTTTGAGGCAAATGCCACTTTTACTGTAATAATCTGTTTTAATGCAAATGGTAAAATAAAATTCCTGTTACTAAAATGTCCTGTACTGATTTTGCTCCTCCGGACAACAAACAGGCTTCTCATTATGTACACATTCTATATAAAGTCTTCTAACTGTAAAGAATTTCAACATTCTTTTTTATCCATTCACAAAATAATCGATGCTCAGCATGTCCTTCTGTTTAAGAGATCACTTTCCACTGAATTGCCCCTAAGCATTTAGAGTGGTTTGATGTTGGCCAAGGTAGAGCTTAAACGTATTTAAACAATATTATCTTGCAATTAAAGACATTATGATTTGTTTTTGAGTAATAGATATGAAAAAAATAAATTGGCTTTGGTGAAATGAAAACATAAACATTCTATCCTATGTGGTTAAAAAAATTTGAACTCTAAGTTTTAAGAATGTAGTTGATTCAGTAATCAATTGTGCATAATGATAATTCATATTTATGTTAATTCATATATTTTTTCATGTTTTAATTTATTTGATCACATTTAATATTGAAACACTTTTACTATTGAAGAGCCTACAGCTCATAGAGGAAGTAAAATGTGCAAATTTCTATGAAAAATAAACTTATTAATTAGTCTCTAGAATGAGGACAGGCACAGATGATTACCCTAATATTTTTAATGAAACATAGTTGTTAAGCAATTGTTAAATTGCTTATTTATTTAGTAGATAAAATATCTAAGTTACTTAAAAATTATTATTAATTAGAAGCATCCTATTGCCTGCAATTTTTATTGTGATTACTAACCACTTAACATGTGTTTTTTAAAGACATGGCTATAAAAATCTTTACCATGCAATAGTTTGTGTCTTTTCCTCCATAAAATGTTCAATTATAAACAGTATTTCTATTTGAAATTTCCAAAATCAGTCCCGAATAGACTTCCTTGATAAAATTTTCCTGTATCATTTTGAGTTACATAATTTTCACTTTGTAGTCAAACATTTTAAATTAACCCTGAGAAATGAATGATATGTTTTTCTTTATCTCTGGAATCATAGCTGTAAGATAATAGTTAAACACTAAACTATATATTATTTCTTATTTAAAAAGCCAATTTTTGTTACTAAGCCACATATGTTAATGGAGCCCACAGTTGGAAATTATGTCTCTTTAACACTAATTTTTAACCTACGTGGTAAATCTGTTTTATTATGAATTATCCATTTTCTTGAATTCCCACTTAATTAAGATCCAGTCCTATTTTTATCTTTCAGTGCCCCGCTTCTTGGAATAGTACCCAATTGCTCTGTCAGTTTTCACCTTAAATTTACACCCAAGCTTATGTTATTCTGGCTTAATTTATCACATAATTGGTAATGAAACTTCCAACTACTAATTAACTCCCAAATGTAATTTCCAACGAAGAATTTAAAAGCTTAGCTAGAATGCTTTTTTTCACATTTAACACTGCTCACCATAGATTCCTTCAAATTATGTCATATTTACTTTTATTTTGCTAAATATCATTCAAATCACAAGTTGCATAGTATATAGTAAATTCACAAGACATACTTTTAAAGTTTTTTGTTTGTACTGAAATTTTTAAACAAGTTCCACGTGATCACCAAACTCCTGGTCACCAAACTTAACATGGAAAAATAAGCATTCCAAAATAGGGCTGGTGTAACCCTTGTATGGTTGAAACAGCATCTAATTGAAAAAAAAGTCAATAAATCTAATCTTTAAATGTTATATTTTTGAAACATATTTTAGTACATAAGTCAGATTTTCTTTTATAATAATATGATTATATTGAATAATAACATAATAATATTTATTCTTTTATCAAAAGTTTTAGAGGGAAAATTCACTAGGTTTTTTTTTTTATTATTAATCTGAATCGTCAGTTTAGAAAAGGTATTCAAAAACCATTCACAATAATGAATATAATAAATAGAGATGCAGAATTCATTTCAGTGGTATTATTAGTGCGGCCAATAAAACTTTATCTGCAGGTTGCCCGAGATATTTAAGGAAGAATAAACTTATCAAATATGAATGTGTATTTTTCCCATCATTTAATGTGAACTAATAAATGCATTTAATATCTGTGATTAAAATGCATGAGTTCCTTTATGATTAAATCATTCTTGGTAATAGCTAGGTTCGAACTGTAATTATTTTAACTACTTGCTTAAAACACTAAGTTTTTATTTTATACTCTGATTCTACCCCAGATTTCCTGGGGGGCGGTGTGGCGTGGGGGCGGAATTCAAGCTATGAGATGATCCGAAGGGCCTTTGGCGCCATCTTGCGGTTAATTAAATTATGTTCCCGATTTGGTTTGTTCTCTCAGTTGATTGCTATGCCTCACAATAAAATCAATATTATATACCTTGAATTCTCAAATTCTGTGGCAACCTCGCAAGTTCATAAATATCTTTCAATTATCATGCAAGCTAGTTTTCCTTTATCCAATTACGCCATGGTAATTCTTGCTTTTATGCATTTACTACGGCACTTTCTGTCTCCTGAAATGTTCCACTCTTACTCTTGCATCCCACACATCTGATCGTGTCCACTAATCAAGACCAAGGCGAAAATACCATCTCCTCCACAAAATCTACTTGAACTTTACAATGTCTCTATGGTTTATTTTTTGAAAATACCTAATATGCCTAAAGTCAGTGAAAAAAACACAATTTAGGACTTCACTGTTCCAGTGGCAACAGGATACCTGCTCAACTGAATTACATATATTATTTTAAACAGTTTTGTTGTGAAAATATAAAAATATGTAAAAGGAGGAAGAATGTTTTTGTAAACCCTCATGTACCTATTACCCACAATTACTAATTCATGGCCACTCAGGTCACTGTAAACATACCAGTCATGTCATCTGTAACCTTAATGTAACGCGTGTATTCTGGGCACGTGTAGTTTTGGTGTAATCTCAGAGCTTGTTAGACGTGTAGACACTCTAATTAACGAACTCCCAGACGTAATTTCCAACTGCACTTCATAGTTTTCCAGGCTGCACTGCAGAAATACTGAATCCAAATCTGCATTTTAACAAGATTCCCAAATAATTCTTATGCATGTTAAAGTTTCAGAAGCATTGGACTCTAATACAACCCACTTCTTTACCACTATCACACTGGATTATTTGGAATCAAATTCCAAAGATATTGTATCCTCTTAAAATATTTAAATATACATCTCACAAAGATTAGGATTCTTTTTAAAAAATATAATCACAACACCATTATTATACTATTAATGTACAAAACCATTATCGATAATTCTCAGGACTCAAATTTCTCTAAGTCATGAGTGCTTTCATTTATAATTCATTTGTTAAAATTAGGATCCAAACGTGACCACATGTTTATTTTATTGAAATGTGCCTTAAATCTGTAAAGTTTTAGTTTTCCCCTCATAATCATTTCTCTTTTTTGTATAGTTTTTTTGTTGAATAGCCTAAGTGATTTTTAGGAGAGTTAAATCTAGGGTGGGAATATATACAGTAAGCCTAAAGACTCTTCAGAGGTGCAATATAGTTATAGCAAGTGATAATATGATCTAATATAATATAAATTATAGCCCCAAATCTCATTGGCTTCACACAGCTGGGTTAAAGACAACTAAGAGACTTACTGTCTCAGTCCATTTGGGCTGTTATAACAACAGAAATTTATTTCTCATAGTTATGGGGAATGGGAAGTCCAAGATCAAGGCACTAGCAGAATCGGTGTTATGGCAGAAGGTGCATGAAAGCTCTCTGGAGAGCCACCCCCCCCCCTTTTTTAAGGACACTAATCCCATTTATGAAGACTCTACCCTCAAGACCTTATCACCTCCCAGAGTACCCTCTTCCTAACACTGTCATATTGGGGTTGAGATTTGAACATATGAACTTAGGGGTCACTGATCTTGCTGATCTCTTTCACGTTGGAGGTTCAGCTTGAACAAGTAGGCTGCCTTAGTTTTGTTCCTTTGGTTTCTCACCCATCAGAAGTCAAGGAGAGTGCAGAAGCATGCGAGTTCCCTGTGGGCATAGGCTCAGGACCGGCACATTGTCATCTCTTACATGTATTCATCGAGGCTATTTACAGATTCAAGAGGTAGGAAAGTGAATCTACCTCTTCATATGAAGTGGCGCAAAAATATATCAAAAGATTGTGCATAAAGAGCGACTAGAATTAGGCTCATTTTCTTCAATCAGCTGACCACACTTTTTAAAGAATATTTTACTGTAAATTTGAAAATAATATTCAATGTCATGCCATTTTCATGGGCAACTTTGCTTAAATATAAATTACTATGTATTCTATCCTGCTGATTCTCTTATTGTGAGATTTTTAAAAAATGTACCTCTTATAGATAAATGGTATCATTTTTCTTACTCTAGATTTTATTTTGAGTATCCCCATATGTGTTTAAGAACCATTTTCCTTTTCCAGTGCTGTCAATTGTGTTTTATGTTTATTTTCTATAAGATTATTGGTCATTCTCTTACATATTGATCAAAGCTCTTTTACTAGAGAAAAAATGGCTATATATACATGCTGTTTGGAAAACTTAGGTCATACATACATACATACATACATACATACATATGTACATACATACGTTCAAAGAAAAGAAAGGTGGAAGTTTGATTTCTTACACTATGATGGCCATCATCATTGCCATTACTCTTTCAGCTACTCAGTGAAAGAGTAGACATCAGGATCTCTCAGGTCTGAGTGGGCTTCTCACCACCGTCTATCAGCTCAGACAAATATATACCTACTACTTCTCTCAAGGATTCAAGAAGCAGGTCCAGATTCCACAGGTATCCTAGCCAGGCTTCCATTTAGGGCATTGTCTGCAGATGACAGACTGACACTAGAATCTTCATTCCACAATACCCACGCTAACGCGTCTTTGAGGTACTAATGAAGGAAAACAGTAGAACAGATATTCTTTGGCAGGATTCATTAATAAGCTACTAATTAGTAGCACCATATGTTTAGTACAGAATTCCTAAATACAACCATTACTTATTTAAATCATTAATAATCAAATTATGTTATATCGAATAATGTTATGTAATTTTTATACTGTGTTAGTTAATTTAAATTTACCTGATACCACTCAGTGAAAATAATTTATTTTAAAATGTAGAGCTCTCTTTCTTTGACTTTCTAAAGATTTTTTGGATTTGATTTCTCCATATACAATTTGCTGGTGTCTTAATTTAAACACTTGAAGATTTTGATGGCTTTTTCTTAAAAGAAGTATTTTTTTTTTCACAAGCAGTATTTCTGAGACTTTCAAATAGATTTTAAAGTAGAATCGAAGTGCATTTTTCTCACTTTAATAACAATATGTAGTACTATTCTGAAACTAGACACTTAAACCTAAATTTCATTTTCAAATGGTATCTTTAATATGGCTGTATTACCTGAGATAATGCTATATTCTGTAACAGATAAACCCACAAATCTCAGTAGTTTAACTCAGGGAAGTTTGTTTTGTTCTTTATGTGCATTCTGAAGGTGGATATTTCTAGAGTTCATAAAGGCCACAAAGTTCATGGACACTCTGATTCACAAGGGTGTTGTGGAGATTCTCAGGCCAACGGAGGCCGCTCCGTCTGCATGTGGCCTCCAGGTTTCCTTGTTACCAGCGGTGATCCTTCAGACGAGGAAAGAAACAGTTTGAAAATTTATGTGGGAGATTGTTATGGGCCAGGTCTGGAAGTGTTGTTATCACTTCTACCCACGTCCCGTTGGCCAGAGCTGAGTCTGAGCCACACATAACTGAGAAGAGTTGACATTGTATCTATGTGCTTGAGATTAAGAGAAAATGGATTGTCACTACCACAGTGTTCTTGATACACACTGAACTTAATATGAGGTACATCAAGTGATGGTCTGTATGTATATACATGCACACACACACACACAAATTGGTGCTGCTGGGAAAAAAAGAATAGACCATTAATTTGACGGTCAGGTCTCTGACTTTAGCTTGGCCATGAATTAGCTCAATCTCTGTACATCTTGATTTTCTCATCTGCAAAATATAGTTCTTAGACCCGTAAATTGAGCTTATTATTTTATGAGTCCCAAATTTATTTGAAAATCTGAGACACTTTCTTAAAAAATGTAAGTACATACATACACATATACCTTGTTATACATAATCTCATGTGGGTGTCAGAAACCCTACAATGCAGACCTAATATATGTAAATATAACCAATTCTTGTTATTTAGGAAATAACTTCTAGATGTTTCATAAGAAATATATTTGCTTTCTATTAAGACCTTTAGAGAGAAGGTATCTGCAAATATTGATGTACATATTAATATTTTTTATTGATGGGTAGAAAAGGAGAGAGGAAAAAGGATAGAAAGCATCACTGGCTGGCCAACATTATGTCACTTTAATAATAACATTATAACGGCAGTTTAGTTTATGCATGTGCGAACTTAATATTCTAATTCCATGCCTTATGTGTTATTTTCCAAAATAGGATAGACAGTGGGAAAAGATAGATTGATCAGGTTTTTTAAAAATCAGACTTTGGAAATCAGAAATATTACCTTGTTGAAAAATAAACTTTTCATTTTTTTGAGTTGAATGGGGAACAGAAAACGTATTTGTTTATTCCTTGCTTTCCCTGAGTTGCTCATATATCATAGAACATAACACAGCATAAGAAAATTGGTTCCACTAGGTATAAGTATTAAGGATGAAAACAATCCTATTAATTTTATCCATTACTCTTTTTCTATCCTAACATTTGGTCTAACTAGACAAAGTCAGATTTTTTTTGTGATGATAAATAACAGGTCTCTTATAGAATTAAGGTGGTTTTGGATCATTTACATATGAATTAAAGGATGAAAAATTGAAGAAACTTAAAGGCTTTTAAAATATCAGTTTTCACTAGAATTTATGGTCAACCCATCATTACTATTTGTATTTATGTCAATTTTATGAACATTCTCCATTTTCTTAATCAACAACAGGATGTTTCTATAACTCAGTACTCATTGCTGCAGATTTCATGTTTTCAGCATGGACAAACTCAGTTTCTGATTTCTTATCTCTTTGCTTAGTGGAGTTGACTTTTGTTTCTGAGTTATGGAAAAGTGAGACCTTAATGAACGTAATGAGATGCCCAGTACTGTATTCCTCCTGCTGGTTCTGTAGTATCCTATATTTTTGTGGTGCAATAATATTTGAAGTACACATATATGGGCTTATTTAAGTCATAGCTCTCACTTTATTTACCTGGCCACCATTCAAGACCCCTCTCCAAACCCATGAAACATTTCAAAATAAATTTTGGTCATGATATTCTCATGAGTCCAAGATTTTAAGTTCCAAACGTACTTTGTAAGCTAATCTTTTGAGTTGCAAGTATAATCCAACATCCTGATTCAAATAACTTGTAGATGGTCAGTTAGAATGTGCATTTCCAAAGATCGCATAATTTTCCCATAAAGATCACACAGCTAATAGGGGTTTTTGAGAAAGGAAAAATGGACAATGAGGCAAG
Source organism: Pteropus medius (assembly GCF_902729225.1). Lineage (NCBI taxonomy): Eukaryota > Metazoa > Chordata > Mammalia > Chiroptera > Pteropodidae > Pteropus > Pteropus medius. The sequence goes on along the minus strand of NW_024347788.1, from coordinate 66,537 downwards.
ATATTACCTACTGGAATAATTTTGGAAATGATCCTTTAGTTCCAAAGTTGGAGAGCAGTAGAACGCCCCACAAAGCTTGTGGCCTGAAGAAGCAAAATGGACAAATGCCGATTAACATGGGGCAAGTCCATAAAAATGTAAGAGTGACACAGCTTAGCTGTAACTGTGGAGATAGAACAGACACGGGGGCATATTTCATGAAGTGACTTATTTCAGCAGTGAAACTGACTAAGTATATGCTGAATTTACAAAGATCACACGTTTCTACTTCAGAATAGGGTCTGAAATGAGACAAATTTCAATTTTGAAAAAAATAAATTTACATTTTTACACATTGGACATGGCTTAAAAATTTGTTCACTTGATTTGTTTTGCGCTACATACTTTTCAAAATAGTTTTGTTTTCTGGCTCAGTGTTCCTCATTAAGTAGGTAGATTATCTCCATATTAAATGCGAAGAAACTGAAGATTATTGAGGCCGGAGGAGCAATATGATATATAGCCAGTAAGTAGAAGGGATAAAATTCAGTTTCCTATTTCCTGAAACCCTCTCTAGACTCTGCCAAGAATAAGCTAGTTCTCCATAAACTTACTAGTACACGTTTTGGTGGGTGAAACCAAACCATCTTTCCTATGCAAAGAACACAATGATGACAGAGCATTCCGGAGTTTTCAAAGCATCATGCTTGGTAGCCCTCTCAAAGTCATCTTGGACCATGAGGTAACACTGATGATGGAAACCATTACCAAAGAAGACTAATCAGAAATACAATGTTTCCTGATGTCCCATAGAGCCTTTTTGCCTGCTTTAGATTACTTATTTCAAGAAAATTCTGTGATGTTTATACCACTGTTAATTTGAGTTTTCCTGATTTATGAAACTGAAATCAATCCTATTTTATACACCCTTAAAACGTGAACTGAACAATGACTAATAATAAAAAATAAGTTAATATTAATAAATAATAATGAAAAGTAAGACCATAAATAAGATTTTTCCATGAATAACAGAATAGAGATTGACCTCCAGGACAGTGTGAGACTTGACAATAACTGCATAGATGTTTTTAACATACCTTAAAAAAAATGCATTAAATAAGAGGAAGAAAAGGACAAGGAGGAGGAGGGGAAGAGAAAGTCAGGAATAGAATAATAAAATTGAGTGACAGAGAAGCAAAATTGGTAGTTCCTCTTTAGCACTCTGTGGGAAAACTAGAGAGTTCTGACATAACACTCAGCTTTGTCGGTGCTTATGACAGATATCTTTGTACAATAGGAACCAGCAAATGAAGCAGTCAGAGCCTGATGTCATCTAATATTTGGATGATCACTCTCCTTCCTGGGATTTGTATTCTGATGATGAAAAATTTCAAATGATTTGATTTGCCAAATTGATTTTTTGGCCACAACAAGCAGTATGTTAGTTTGTGTGATAGGTATATTGCTCACTATAAATTAGTACATTAATTTATGACCTGGAATATATTTTAATTTGGGGGGAGTGGAGAGAGAGTTAACATGAGTTAGCCGGGTTAAATACAGTGAGCTCAGGAACACAGTTTAGAATGTGTTTTTCCTTTCTTTCTTTTTTAAATTTCTTCTTTTTTTAAATTTCTTTTTTAAAATTTATTTATTTAAATTAGTTTCAAGTACATTGATTAGACATCTATATAATTCACAAAATGATCCTCCCAATTTCTCCCTTCCTCCCCTGGCTCTCCACCTAGCCATCATATTAATGCTAACTGTATTCTCTCTGCCATGCTCCCCATCCCTGTGACCAACTATCAACTACTAATTTGTACTTCTTTAACCCTTCACCCCATTCTCCCAGTCCCCCACCCCTCTGTCCGTCACCAAATTGTCCACTATATTTGTGAGTCTGTTTTTGATAAGTTTGTTCTTTTTGTTCCTTAAATTCTGCATATAAGTGAAATCATATAGTGTTTATCTTTCTCTGTCTGACTCATTTCACTCAGCATAATAACCTCTAGGTTCATTCATGTCATTGTAAATAGTAGGATTTCATATTTTTAATGGCTGATTAATATTCCATTGTATTTATGAACCGTAATTTCTTTATCCAATTGTCTGTTGATGGGCATTTAGGTTGCTTCCATATCTTGGCTATTGCAAATTGTGCTGCCATGAATATTGGAGTGCATAGATCTTTATGAATTATGATTTTGGTTTTCTTTGCATAAATACCCAGAAGTGCAATTACTGGGTCAAAAGGTATATCCATTTTCAAACTTTTGAGAAATCTCCATACTGTTTCCCACCAACAGTTTATTAGGGCTCCCTGTTTTCTGCATCCTTGCCAACACTTGCTGTTTTTTGATTTATAGAATGTGTTTTTTCTGACCTGCCAGTTTTAGTGGTCAGACCCTGGGTCATGTGGACTCAGGACCCTAACAGTACGATAATGAGGTCTCTTGGAAAAAAAAAATGACTGAAACCCTTAAATAGCCCTAGGTTTCTTTCCAGCTTTTGCATCTTCATTACAGGATAGGAAAGGATTAAACGAATTAGTGCTTTTAAAAGAACTCGATATAGAAACTGGCCTGCAAAAGGCAGCCACGAATGTTCTCTCAGCTCCCTTAGCACTTCATACCTGAGAGATCATAGATGAAGCACTCCAGCTTGCTGATTTTTATTTCTTCATAAGTATCGAAAAATTACCATAACATTATTCAGTCTTGTGAGGAGAAAGTCTATGTGATGTTGTATATTATAAAATGTTATATAGAAGTAAGTTTTTTCCACATCAATATGTATTATATTTATTCCATCCACTTTGTGCTTTTGTGTAACAGCAATAAAACAACGTGGAAATTTCTGAACTGTATGTGAGTCAAATTGTTTTATTTTTTAGAATATTATGGAGTGTTTAAAACCATATTGTTAATATTCTCTAATAGTACTATACATTCTACAGTGTGTCAGGATATAACAAGGCCTACAAAAATCATCTCAGATCTGTTTGGTCAAAATTAGGCCATTTTCTATGGACTATCAATAAGTACAGACTCTAGCTACAGGAATCTTGCTTACAAATTTGAGGACAACTTTAATTTTTATACTCTGTCCTCAGGCAGTTAAATTTTAACTTAAACATCACTCTGTTCTTTCACGAGCTTTGATGAGAATCCCTATTTTTGGAATCTTAAGTTCATTTATCATGTTATGGTGTTGATAAATCATGTATATTTTCACCACATTAGGTTTGATATCTAGGTTGCCTGTAATCAAGAAGAATGCTGTTCTCACAATTATAGCTTCTAACCTCTGATTCAATGAGTTGATATAATCATCTTTGTCAAAAATCACATATATCGAGAACATAGTACAATTTACTTAATCATTATGTTGAAAGATACAGCTCAGAAGTAAAATTCAGAACATGTCAATATAATATAACCACTATGTAAGACACACCATAGTTACTTCCAGTTATATATTTATGGATAACATGTTAAATATCACTGAGTGTGGCATTTGATACTATCTTGATAATATTCTATTTCCAAGGTAACTTACAATTATAAAAATTCTCATATTTCATAATAGACTTCACTTCTCTTTCTACTATAATCTCTTCAAAAATCTAGATAACTTATTTGCTCTAAACTGTTACAGACCAAATTTATCAATCCTTTTCTCAGCAAATTAAAAAACAAACAAACGTTTTTTTCTAATGGTTCTGCAATGTCAGTATAATAATAAAAAGTATTTTTAACACTGAAAAAATATATTTCCTTAATCACTTTGATAATTCTAGTCAAATAGACATTTCATAAACATTTAAACACATCTTTGCTTTTTGTTAAAGACTCTTATTTATAACAACATATGAAAAGCAATAAATCCCTTACTGATTAGAAATGTAGGTATAAAAATTAGTAAGCCCCAGGAGGGCATGGACTATGTCTATTTGACCAAGATCATGTTCCTGACATTCTTACAATAAATGAGAAAATGAACACATGGATGAATGTGTCACTGAGAACTCTGTGTTCTGACTTGATGAGCTTTGGAAAAACAAATGGGGAAATTTTATTTTATACTTTCTCAAATTATCATAAAATATATTGTCTAAATATGTTCTTTTAAAAATAATTGATTTTAGTAATAGTAGTAGTAATAGTAATTCCTCTCGCTTATAGAGCAATTATCGTGAATCAGGCATTCTTCTAAGTATTTTCATATATGAAGTCATTTAGTACACATACTGTTAATATCCCAGCTTTTCAATTGAGGAGTATCTAGTATAGGAAGGTAAATTATTGTACCTAAGTTCACATAAGTAAATAATTGTCAAGCCATTATATACAGAATCCATGTTCTTAACCCTAGTGCTATGTATACCTCCTGTCAAAAATCAACTGGGGCAGTGGTTAAAATACCAATTCCTGGATACCAACACTGCAACTAAGTCAGAATAGTATATTTAGAAGTTTTATTTATTATTTGAGAATTTTGGTAAACACAGATTTAGACTAACTCTTTAGTATAAGGAAAAGATAATACCGTTTTCCATATTTTATGAGGCAGATTTTGAAAATATTTCTATTAATACTATAGCTTCACAATACGCTTATTTTAGCAAACTAGCAAGCTTACTAGATATTGTGGTTTTTAATTTATACCGAGCATCACTTGGATTAAATTTTAAATTTGGCAATAAGTGAGACTGAAATGTATATGTTAGAAGGGTCTATATTTCTGTAAAATATATTGTTTTAAAATGCGATACTAAATACAAATGTAACAAGTGTAAATGGTTTTGCATGTATATTTTAAACTTTAATTTCTCCAGAAAAGTATCTAAAATGCATAATACACCCAGATTCCAATGTGTTACAAATATTACTACTTTTTACTTATTCCTTTAAGTTAAGGCAATGTTTTGAAAGATGTCATCCTCAAAACATTATTAGTTGGTCCACATGTTGTTTGTTGGTCCCAGAGAAAGAAGTGATAAAACAATTATTCTCACAAATTTGAAATGTAAGATTGAAATGTGACTGCTCAAAAGCTTCTAAGCCACCTATGAAGTTAATAACACATGATACATGTAGGGGGAAAATGAGGTACTAGAAAAATAACTTTACCAAATTACATGCTTGATTATTCAAAGTGATGACATATCATGTGCAAGAGCAGTTACTATGTGCACGAGTTTGGACAGTCTGATATTTTAGCTAACAATAGAACAAACACATGAGCGTGGAGAGAATATGTCACCTCTTGGCAAATGTGTTTTGATATAAGAAAGAAAAGTGCCTAATTACTTTTTGTTCCATTCATCATTGAGAATGTATGCTACAGGGGCAAGGATATTTTCTTTAATTCCTAATAATTTTGATCAGGGTTGACAGAACCACTCTGTGTGCAGCAAAAATCTTAACATAGATATAAAAGATTTTGCATCTGAATGCCAACCCCAACCTGCATTATTCAAAAAATAATTATCAGTCAAAAGTATTGCTTTGCTTTGGAGTCAATTTTAAAGAAAATAGGGAACATCTCTAGTGAAAGTATCATGGCCACTTATCTTTTTAAATGCCTGTTTGAATAAGGGGGTGTGTCAAAAGATATTTTTTCAAATCTGAAATACTCTGAAGGTTAATGGGACAGATGTTTTCAGGAAAGTATGAATTAGAAATTCTAAATATTTCTTCATGATATTGCTAACAGGGAAGGGAAAATATATTACTTCAATGCGGCTTCTTAAAACTGGTATTTACCAGCACATGATCTGTATCTTGAATAGACTAGGAATCATGACCAAAATGTAACAATTTTTAACATAGAAGTATGACTTCAGAATCAGTTAATATCACCAAAGTCTGTCTAATGTTTCAGTCTCTGGGTTTAAATCCTCCCCTTCAATGGATGGTTTTCTTCACCTATCTGAGGAAGAAATGACAACGATGGCATGTTGAAAGTTTATATCTAAACAATGAATTAGAAACAAAATAAAAACTTTTAAAATCTGAGGTTAATGAAAATACATACACTTTAAATCAATTTTCTAGTGCCTTCAAAATCTCTTTAAAGCTGATGACAGAACATGGTTTTAAAAAATTTTATTAGTTTCAAGTATACAGTACATTGGTTAGACATTTATGAAATGATCCCCCTGATTGTTCTTTCTCTCCTCTGACTCCACTTAGCTGTCACATCAATGGTAACTGCATTCCCTATGCCATGCTCCCCATCCCCGTGACCATCCATCAGCTTCTAATTTGTACTTTTTTAACCTTTCGCCCCTTTCTCCCAGCTCCCCAATCCCCTCCCCTTTGGTTGTCACCAGATTGTCCTCTATATTTATCAGTCTGTTTTGGGTTAGCTTGTTCTTTTTGACTTTATATCTGATGCAGGGCCAAAAGTAGTCTTTCGTGAGAAATTTTTTCATAACTTCTGAATAAAAATTAACCCTGAAAGTAGAAGAGTCTAGCAGAGCCACAAATAACATGCTACCTACAATTTTTGAGAACTTGTATTTTGAGGTAAGATTTCTCAGCACGGTGACATAATAGAACCTATGCTTCAAGCAACTTTTACTGACTATACATAGCTTGTAGAGTATTTGACAGTGTTATTTTTTATTTTACTGTCCTGAGACCATTATTAATAATTTTAATGTATTCTATTTTATATGTACTATTAATATTGCAAATCATTTAAAAATACTTAAAATTGAATGTATACTAATTTTCTTTTTCTTTTTTTCTTTTTTCTTTTTTTATTAAAGTACAGTTAACGTATTAGTTTCAGGTATACAACATAATGATTTGAGATTTATGTACATAACAAAGTGATCATCATGATGAGGCTAGAGGCCATCTGTCACCATACAATGTTAATTACGATATTATAGACATTCAAAAAAAATCTATGTTTAAGTAGACCTGCACAGTTCAAATCTGCATTGTTCAAGGGTCAACTGTATTTTCAGTCTGTAGCTGGGAATCCGTGTATGTGGAGGGCTGAATTAAGTTATATGTGGATTTTCAGCTGCACACCCCTAACCCTATTCAAGGCTATATCCCCTATGTTGTACATTATGTCTGCATGACTTATAACTAGAAGCTTGTACCTCTTAATTCCTTTCATCTTGTCCTTCATCTTCCAAACCCCTTCCCTCTGGCAACCATCAGTTTTTCTTTCTCTGTATCTGAGTCTATTTCTATTTTGTTTATTCATTTGTTTTGTTTTGGATTTTACATATAACTGAAATCATAAGGTATTTGTCTTTCTGGCTAATTTCAGTTAGCATAATACTCTTTACGTCTATCCATGTTGTTGCAAATGGCAAGATTTCCTTCTTTTTTATGGCTAAGTAATATTTCATCGTAAGTATATACCACATCTCCTTTATTCAGTTGTCTATCAGTGAACATCTAAGTGGTTTTCATATCTTGGTTACTGTAAATAATGCTGCAGTGAACATACGGGTATGAATATCTTTTTGATTTAGTATTTTTATTTTCTTTGGATATATACTCAGAAGTGAAATTGCTGGTCATATGATAGTTCTCTTTTTAATTTTTTGAGGAATCTTTATACTGTTTTCTGTAGAGGCCGTACTAATTTACAATTCCACCAACAGGGCATGAGGATTCCCTTTTCTTCACATCCTTACCAACACTTGGTATTTTATTATCTTTTTGATAATAGTCATTATGACAGATGTGGTTTTAATTTGCATTTCCCTAATTATTAGTGATGTTCAGAATCTTTTCATATGTCTGTTGGCCATCCGTATATCCTCTTTGGAGAAATGTCTATTCATGTCCTCTACTCATTCTTTAAATCAGTTTTTAAATATATTTTTAAAATATATTTCGGATATTAATCCCTTATCAGATACATCATTTGCAAATGTAGTCTCCCATTCAGTAGGTTGTCTTTCATTTTGTTGATGGATTCCTTCACTGTGCAAAAGCTTTTTAGTTTGATATAGTACCATTTGTTTGTTTTTGCTTTTGTTGCCCTTGCCCGAAGAGATATATCTAAAAAATATTGTTAAGCCCTATGTAAAAGAGTTTATGGCCTATGGTTTCTTCTAGGAGTTTTATGGTTTCAGGTCTTATATTTAAGTCTTTAATTCATTTTGAGTTTATTTTTGTATATGGTGTAAGAAAGTGGTTCAGTTTCATTTTTCTTGCATTTATCTGTCTAGTTTTCCCAACACCAATCTTTGAATAGACTGTCTTTACTCCATTGTTTGTTCTTGCTTTCTTCATTGTAGAAAAATTGACATTACAAGTGTGGATTTATTTCTCAGGTCTCTATTCTTTTCTATTGATCTTTGTGTCTGTTTTTCTGCTAATACCATACTGTTTTGAGTACTACAACTTTGTAGTATAGTTTGAAATCAGTGAGCATGATACCTCCAACTTTGTTCTTTCTCAAGATTTCTTTGGCTATTTGGGGGGTCATGAAAATTTTAGCATTATTTATTACAGTTCTGTGAAAAGTGCCATTGGTATTTTGATAAGGATTGCATTGAATCTGTAGGTTGCTTTTGGTAGTATGAATATTCTAATGATATTAAGTCTCTCAGTTTATGAGCTTGTCATATCTATTTATTGATGTTGTCTTCAATATTGTTTTAATCAGTATCTTATAGTTTTCAGAGTACAGGTATTTTATTACTTTGGTTAAATTTATTTCTAGCTATTTTATTCTTTTTGATGCAATTTTAAATGGAATTGTTTCCCTAATTCCTCTTTCTGATAGTTCATTATTAGTGTATAGAAGCACAACAGATTTTTGTATATTAATTTCGTATCTTGCAACTTTACTGAGTTCATTTTTTTATTTCTAATAGTTTTTTGGTAGAGTCTTTAGGTTTTCTATTTATAGCATCATATCATCTGCAGATAGTGACAGTTTTACTCCTTCCTTTCTGATTTGAATGTCTTTTCTTTCCCCTTGTCTGATTACTGTGGTTAAGACTTCTAATATTATGTTAAATAAAACTGGTGAAAATGGACATCCTTATCTTGTTCCTGATCTTAGAGAAAAAGCTTTCAGCTTTTATCTATTGAGTATGATTTTAGCTATGGGTTTGTCACATATGGCATGCATTATATGGAGATATACCCTTTAAACCTACTTTGTTGATACTTTTATCATAGATGCTGAATTTTGTCAAATGTTTTTTCTGTGGCTTTAAAGATGATCATATTATTTTATCCCTCTTTTTTTTGTTTCGATGGTGTATCATGTTGAATGATGTGTTGATATTGAACCATCCTTGCATACCTGGAATAAATCCCACTTGATTATGGTGTATGAGGCTTTTAATATATTGTTGAATCTGGTTTGCTAATATTTTGCTGAGGATTTTTGCATCTATATTCTTCAGAGATATTGGCCTGCAATTTTCGTTTTGTTTTGTTTTGTTTTGTTTGTAGTATCTTCATCTGGTTTTGGTATTGGGGTAATGTTGGCCTTGTAAAGAGTTTAAAAGACTTCCTTCCTCTTTGATTTTTTTTGGAATGGCATGAGAAAGATAGGTTTGTTTCTCTTTAAATGTTTGGTAGAATTCACTTGTGAAGCTATCTGGTCCTAGAATTTTGTTTGTTGGGATTTTTTTTTGTTGTTTTTAATTCCCTTTTGTTATGCATTATTTCTATGAAGTAGGTGAAATAGCTTCCTCTCGCAGTCTTAAAGGAGTAGCTTTGCATAGGTGCAACCTCTGTGTAGACTGTATGTGACAGCAGCTTTGGCAGGCCAGCTGGAGCAGGTGCAGGTACAGCTGAGGTGTCCTGGGGCTCACAGTGTTGACACCATTCTGAGGATGGCTGGCTGAAACTGAGGAGTACAGGCCAAGATGGCCCATGGTGCATGTCGCTAGGGACGCCTTGGTGGGACAGCTGGCTGGAGCTATAGCTGGTATGGTCCAGGGTCTCAGGGTATTCTGAGATAAGCTTGCAGGCCAGTTAGTGCACTTGGATTGAGCTCTCACCTACACTATCCAGGTGGAAAAGGTTGCCAGTGCTTTTGATTCTGGAGAATTCCAGCAGTTCTCTACTTATTTGGCAGATGCTTAAATGTTAGTAAATGCATATCATTTATTTATAGTCTAGTTGCTCAGTACAGAGAGGTGTCACTGAGTGGCCCATGCACAGACTCACTTGACCTGGGGCACTGTTTTTATGCCGTGCTCCAGGTCAGGTGAGTATGTGCATCGGCCCCTCATGGATATCCCTCCATTCTGCAGGTAACTGCATCAAGGGTGAGATTTCCATGGTTACCATGTTTCCATCTTTCCTACCCTTCCTATGTGGTACCTCTATCATTTGTTGTGCAGAAGCTGTTTAGTCAGCCTTCAGTTCTTCAGGAGGAATTATTCTAAATCTAGGTGTATATCTAGTGTGTCCATGGGAGGAAGTGAGTTCAAAGTCTTTATATGCTGCTATTATGGGCCTGTCTCCTGTATGCTCACTAATTTTTGACTATTATTGAAATGTTAAAATTTTAAGAAATGTTAGGAATATCTAATCAAAAACATGCAAACATTATAGTGTAACCTAGTAATTTACTAGAATTTAAGATATTTGGTTACTTTGAGGTAAATTAAAATATTTAAGCATCTTTTGTTGTCTTTTTAAGATACTGATTCAACTTTAAATCAGGCATCGTATTATCTAAGATAAAATGGGCCATAAAAATAAGTCCATACGCTGAAGTAAGGAATATCATGAACAAATTTAACTTATCACATTTGCATCTAGGAGTGGTCACAGAGTGGCCTTGTTCTATACAATTATTACTTGTAAGAGAATACCATGGCCTAGCTGGGAAGGATATGCTCGTTCCTGGCAACACAAAGGCCTAGGTGACAGTGCCAGGCCAACTCTCGGTTTTCAGGGACTACTTTGCTCTTTCTTGCTGTTATAAGACTGACAACAATAGGTTAAAAAATAATCAACACTTCTAAACTGATTGAAAATGGAAAATAAGAGAAAAGGAAAATAACCAACTACTACAACAAATAGAAAATTTAAAAGGTTAAGATTGGAATTTGAGGTAAAGAGGGTTAATGGTGAGTTATACTTTTTCAATATTAGAGTTGGGCTGTTGGACTCTTCAAATGATAATGTGATTAAGAAGTTAGAAGTGTGATATGAAGCTCTGGAGAAATATTAGAATATTTTAAAGAATGGATGAATTCATTATAAGGGACTGTGCAGGAAGAAAAGAAGTACGAACATGAAACTTTGAAGAATGTGTAGTCACATACCAGTTAATGACAGAGATATGTTCCGAGAAATGTGTCACTGGGCGATGTTTTAATTGTGTGAAGGTCATAGAGTATCCTTAGACAAACCTAGATGGTATAGCCTACTATTTATTATAATTGTATGTGCAACACTTTTATGTGACTAACAGCTCAGTAAGTTCATTCACACCATCCTCACCACAAACATGTGAGTAAGGTGTGCTATGATGTTAAAATGGCTATGACATCTCTAAGAGATAGGAATTTTTCAGCTCCATTTTATAATGTTATCAGACTGCCATCATCTATGGGGTTTGCTGTTGCCCAAAACTTCATTATGTGGCACATGACTGTAGTTAGGGTTTAGAAGAAAGAATGAGACAACTAAGAATACTATTAGTTATTTTACACTACTACAGAACTTGAACAAATGGAAATATGTTAGATAAGACAAGGTATACAGATCCTTATAGTAAACGTGGACGTGTATGTAGGGGTCTATTAAAAGAAAATGAGGCGCTCTATTAGAAAGTTAGTCCTCTAACAGACAGTTTAAAAGAACACCAACACATCTGTTCTTTGGTAAAGTTTTCAGGCATCGAGCCAGGCCTTTTCTGATCCTGAGAGTCCATGATTCTATTAGAGGTGATGTAAAGTGGTGGTAAAGAAGCAGGCATAAGATGGTTGCTGATGGAGAACATCTTTGAATAGATGTTCTTAGTTATTACATGCATGCATATTTTTGTAAGGCAAAGAAGGACAGTCAGTAAAGAGTGATAATACAAGAAATTAGGAAGATAATTGAGCAATATCTCTGGGTTAAGTTAAAAGAAGAGAATCAATGACACAGGTGTACAAGTTCCATTTGGCGCTCCTTTCTAAGGAAAGAGTTTAGAAATAGAACTTTTGTTGTTGTTGTTTTGTTTGTAACCAAGCCAAAGTGAATAGGAACCATGGAAATGAAAGTTCTTTTACATGGTAAAGTGTCCTCAAAATAGCGTTAAATGAGGACATCTGTTGAAAGTAAAACTTCTGGACGTGTTGAGGTGCTAGAGGCTTGGGTAATAAAACCACTGAAATACTGAAAATGTCAATGGGATGAAAAAGAAAACCAAGTAGAGTTTACATGATATGGGTTTCTAGGCTGTCTAATCAGAGTAATGCCTTTCAACATCTTTTAATGTGCAGAAGCTGATAATGTAAATTTAGAAGTGATATAGATTTTTAATTGGCATGAATGAAGCACAAGGAGAAAATTACTAGAAAATGTTGCTCATATAGTCCTCAGGAAGAAGGTGTAAAGTGGAACTTTAAAGCAGTAGGGAATGTTAAACGCATTTTGGTTAGAGAAGTGGTTCACTAGGAATGAAGTTACTGGCACTATTTCAGGAAATTGTAATCCACTTGGTAGCTGTAGTCTATTTAAAATAATCATTTTTTAAATGAAGAAGGTAAGTTGATATTTATTGAAAACAGTGTTTGTACTTAATAACATACTGAAAAACCTCAGATAATTAATTGCCTTACACAGAATAATTCATGCTTGAGATAATATTTCAGGTACTTAGTATAACTTATTAAATTGTTTTTAATCGAGAGTAATGCCTATTCAATTAGTAAAATAGAATGTTCTTTGTTATAACAGGCTAAAAATCAACTCTAGTAATGATTAAAGAATGCTAGCAACAATATCTTTATATTTGCTAAAACAAAACCGAACAATTCATTAATCTTCATTTATATTCTAGTTTAATAAAATGGCAACTATATACATTGTAAATAATTGATGAATAAAAACATTTAGTTTTATCCTCAGGAGGATTATACATGGAATTGAAGAAAATGCATAGAAATTGTGCAAAATCCCAAAGCATATGTCAGGAGAAAATTACCTTAATATTTTTGAGGAAAATGTAATACGGTAGCCCCATGGTCAATTAAATTTGATAAAAATGTATTGGTCAGCTTCATATGGTGGGAACCACAGGGTATTTGGGATTAATCATACATAGATTCTGTTTCTTTTACTAACTAGCTGTGTAACCTTGGGCATTATTTAACCTTCCTGAGATTCGATGACTCTTTGTAAAGTGGTAACAATATTTGTCTCTTAAAGCTATTGAGAAGATTAAATAGTTGTATGGACAAAATATGTGAAAATAACAAGTATGGTACCTTTTACATAGCAGATATTAAAAAAAAAAAAATGTTATCCCATTCTGTTTTTCCTCCCATTTGTCCAAAGTACTTAATTTTCCCCTTACGTAGGGTAGATAGTAGACAGAGCCCGTAGAGCTTCACAGCTTCCTCTTTTTATGACTCACATTGTTCCCTTCATATATAGGACCCCGTTGCACCCAGGTAGGTTGGTACTCTTAATCCAGGAGGAAGGAGAGAGGAGGATAAATGAGAGTAATATGAATCTTTGCAGGTGATATCCATGTCCAAAAATTATTTTAAAATGGAAGCTCATTAAATTCATTGTGATGTCAAATTATCCTTTGTTTGTTTGTTTGTTGTTTGTTTGTTTTGGTTGACCTAGAAAGAACATCTCTCAAAGTCAACACTAGATGTGTGTGCTTGATGTCTCTAACATCAAAGCTACTGCCAGAAGAAAACTGGCTGGTTCTGTGTTTTTAACTCAATGGTCCCTTTTGGAGATACTTTTCTTATAACTAGGCAATGACTTCCAGAGCTTTTTCTAACGCCAGCATTTCTAACTCCTCCTCAAGGATAACTAATTGTCAAACTCTTTGAAACTTAAAGGAGGATCACAGATGAAGGCCACATGCACTCATGTCAAAACAAAAACTCTAAACTAGCTCTCACATGTATCAGAGATGTGATCGCTTGATCCTGATGGCAGACTAGAGAAGGAAAAGGCAAGGGAAATACTCCGTCAGCACAAATATTCTCATTTCTCGATCCATAATCTAGTGTACTCTCAGAATATGTGAAAAAAAAATATATGTTTATCATGTTTAAGAAAAATGTGTATCAATGCAATTGCTGTCCCCATTAATGTTAACTTTGCTGTTGTTTATTTTTATCAAAAATAACATAATTTCTCAGCATGCTGGCATTTGTCTTAAATGTATTTTTCAAAACGCAAAGTATTTCAATATTTTTAATTAGCTACCATTATGAATAATATAACATTTTTGATAATTTGCATTAACATGGAATAGTTTTCTCTAGCTATATACCTATTGCCCACAAAACAAAAATGGACAGAGGTTTAGTTTTATTTCAAGTAGGTGTAACTATTTCTGTGTTCAAAAACATCAATTTGAAATTATTTTTAACTAATTTTTTTGTTGTTGAGAATGTGCAAAAAGTTAAGATATTAAGCAACTTTACATAACAAAAAGTTGTAAGCCTTGAGTCTGTAATACCAATTGCTTTTTTTTTTTTTAATTACAACTAAACTCCCCGAGTTTACTTAAACTGTCCGTTTTCCTTGATAAATTCAAATGTACAAGAAGTACTTTCCCAGGCCAGATTACTTTTAGACCATCTGCTTCTGTGAACTGGGAGCCACGAACTAATCCCTGGCCCTCTATCCACCTTACATTTCCTGTATTCTCATTGCCGTTTTTCTTGTGACAAAAAGATGGTCTCTCAGGCTTACCTTCCTGCTAGCCAGTGAAGCTTTCTATTTTCTTCTCTATTTTCCAACGGTCTATTCTAAAATCCTCAGCAAAATAAGAAAATAAAACTTCAAGGAACTCAGTGAAGTTTTGAAGAATCAGATGGAGGAGAATTTTTTTTCACAGTGATCATGTGTCACAATTAATAGCCTGGAACCAGATCAATGAGAATTTGGAGTTTATTCAGTAGGTACAATTGGCATGCTTGGAATATTACATAAATTCAAAAGGCTTTTAAATGGCAGATATTATATTGACTAAGCTTTGTGTATATTTTATCAAAACAAGATATTCTAGTACATAGCTACATTATAGTTTTTGTTTTCATGTCTTAATATCATCACTACTATTACCTATGGAATAAAGATAATATTGATGTTCCTATCTCATATTTTTAGAAAGCTTTACTATAAATTATTTCTACAAATCTTTACCTGAGATTCATTTTATCGCTTCTCCCAGCCATCAGATGTAACAACTTGTCTTCACTGCTGTAATTATACCAATCTTGTTGCACTTTGTCTTCCCCACTTGGGTGTAAGATTCTTGAGTAAGGGCTATGTCCCTTTTCAGCTTTATATCTTTAGAAACTACCACAGTTACAAGATTTTAACGGGTACATAATTTTGACTAGAACATTATTTTCATTCATGTGTTTATCGAGTAGATGTTAGTGAAATAAAGACATATTATTCAGGAAACTTTTCTGTTAAATCTAAAAAAATAAACTGATGATTCTTCCAATCATTTGGTTAATATTTTAAGGTACCCAAAACACCTTATTTTGTGGGTGCTCTTGATCTGAAAATGCTCTGCTTGTGAAGATGCTTTATTTCCATTATATTTGGATTTTATATTTACCTTTTACCGATTTCTATAATTCAAACTTCTTGATACTTTAAAAAAAGCACAGTCATTTTTCAAGCTCATTTAATGTTCCAAAGTCTAAGATTTCAATCAGAGGTATGCAAATTAAGCAATGGAAACCAATTACTTGAATTAAATGAGAGGTGAGAATGCATCATTTATTCTTAGACCTCCATATGGTCTTGGCTTTCTATTTCTAATAGAGTGGGACGGTTGTATAAAAATGCTGAAATTGGGGGAACAAGAAGTCAAATACTGCAATTATTTATAGAAACGGCTTACCAATTGAGAAAAAAAAAAAAAACCCACTCATCCTTACCTATCTCTCCCCACATCTCTCTTTCTCTCCCTTCCTCCCCTGACCCTGACTGTCGATACCTTTTACATTCCTCCAGACATAGATTTTAAGTTCCTGTTAGATATGGCAGTAATGCTGTGGCAATAGTGTAAAGAGAAGCAGCAGCAGGAGGAGTGCTCTAGTTCTGGAGGTCAGTAGTTTAAGCAGATCTGCATTTTTCTCTGGAGGTGTCAGGGGAGAATCTATTTTTTTGCCCTTTATAGATTGCACATCTTATGTTTTAATTGTACTAAGAATTCTAATTCTACTAAGACATGCCTGCTGGGAGATTGTATCTATCCTAAGATTGTGTTTGAGAGTACATCCTTTAGTATAGAAACACTTGGATTTTAGTCTTACTTAGTCAGTGGTGTTAGTTGCCTTTATTAGACCTCTGGCATTACTTTGTCATCTTTAAAGTATAGGCAATTTTATATAATTGTAATTTAAATTGTAATATAAAAGAAGATTGTAAAAATCTTAAAAGTTAAATTCTGTTTGTATATAACAGATTTCTGCTGAATGGAATTTATGGAGCATTTTTAAACATTTTAGTTATTATCATTGTCATGCTCGACTCCATTTTTCTTATAAGACCAAGGTAATTCCTCCCTATCAGCACTAGCAGGAGAAGTAGGTGGGAAAGAATTTTTACCCTTAACAACTTTAATTTCTTCATTTTCACCAAAAATATGGTATCAACTTTGCAGATAAATTAAGTTCTGTAACAACATGCTAATTTTCTAAAAAATTATAATTAATATGAAAAGTTAATGTTTTAAAACCAGAGATTTCAACTTAGTAGACTAGAAAAATAAAAGCATTAGAAGCCTAATGCTGATAGAAAAAAAGAACTAATAAAAATTAGAGTAGAATCAATGATATTGAAAACAGGAAAAATTGAAAAACAGAATCAAAGCCAATTGTTTTTGTTTTGTTTTATTTTGAAAAGATCAATACATTTCATAAGGCTCTAGCCAGGCTTTTCATAAGGCTCTAACCAAAATAACAAAGAGAAAAGACACAGATTACCAATATCATAAATTAAAGGGGGGTCATTAATTTTGGTAAGATAGATATTAAAAGTATAATAAAGGAGTATTACAAAGACTACTATATACATAAAATTGATAATTTAGATGAAATAAATTAGTTCTTTGAAATAGTCAAACTAGCAAAACTCACAGGAAAAATACATACTATTAATGTGTCTGTATCTATCCAAAAAATTAAGTGAATAATTAATAACCAGCAAAAGCTAATTTATTGGGCCCAGATGGTTTTGCTCATTCTATGAAATATTTATGGAAGAAATGCCACTAATTCTAACAATCACTTTCAGAAAATAGAAGCAAATGGAAACTTCCAAACTCATTCAGTGAGGCCAGGATCACTGTACTACTGAAAGATAAACACATTACAAAAAAAAGAAAACTACAGATCGACATCTTTCATGAACATAGTCATAAAAGTCCTCAACAAAATATTAGTAAATAGAATCCAACAATATATGAAAATTTTATATACCATGACCAGTGGGATTTATTCCAGGTATATAAGGGTGGTTTGATATTTGAGAATCAATCATCATAATCTAGCATATCAACAGACTAAAGAAGCGTCATATGATAACTTCGGTTGATGAAGAAAAAGCATTTTATAATATCCAGCAACCATCCATGATAAAAACTCTCAGCAAACTAAAAATAGAAGAGAACATCCTCATTTTGATTTAAAAAAATAATAATTTAAAGCCTACAGCTAACATATTTAATTGTGAGAAACCAGGTGCTTTACCAGTAAGTTGGGGAAAATGGCAAGGAATTCTACTCTCACCACTCCTAGTCAACATTGTACCAGAAGTTCTGGCTAGTGCAATAAGAAAAAGTAAGGAGATAAATGGTATTTGGATTATGGAAGAAGACATAAAATTGTCACTATTGCAGAAAACCCCAAAGAATGAACAGAAATCCTCAAACTAATAAGTTACTACAATAAAATTACAAGATATGTCAGCTGCTGTCATATATATGTACTAGCAATGAACTATTGGAATTTGAAATTAAACACATACTATTTATAATTGCATCCAGAAAAATTAAATTGTTAGCTATTAAATCTAACAAAATACATGCAGGATTTATATCCAAAAAAAAAAAAAAAAA
>NW_024347788.1:0-48265 GCF_902729225.1 Pteropus medius | reverse complement strand
AAAAAAAAAAAAACTACAAAATACTGATAAAAAAAAAATCAGATCTAAATTAATTGCGAGCTCTTCCATCCTCATTGATTGGAACACTCAGTATTGTTAAAATGTCAGTTCTTCTCAATTTGACCCCAAGCAAAAAGTTAATTCCTTAGTCTCTTCACAAGAGAGACTTTTACTTTCACAACACATATCAAGAAAGTGTTTTCTTCCCTCAGATGAATAATTCTCTTGCCCAAATCAACTTTTGTTTCCTTGTGTAAATATCCACTTATCAAGAATGATCATTTCTACATATAATTCTGAGCCTGGATCTGATCTCATGCACACAAACATTTCTAAAATTCTGGGTCATTTTACTTGATCAGGAAATCCTTCCGAACAGCAGGTGATGGTGGAGGGGAAGGGAACTGCTAAACCTCTGAGCTCAAGATGGATAGATTCTCTCAGTCAGGTGTCCTGTGAAGTGATTCCACTGTCGTGTACTGTCAGCTTGTATATTTCTTTAACTTTTCTTAGGTTAAGAAAACATATAAGCACATCTCACAAAGAAAGTGATTTCCGAGGTGGTTAATACTAAATAAATCTCGAAGGCGCAAATAATTCTTTAATAGCCTTATAACTGGCCATTTGAATTTCCTCCTTACTCCGGAACCAATGAGTCCCTTCCTGATCCCTTCAGAAACTACCTGAATAAGAATAAAGCTACCTTACTGCCCAGTAGCTGCTTCTTGCTTAACAAGAAAAATCTGAAACAAATGAAAACAAGAAAATCTCTGAACTCCTATTTTAGTAACAACAATAAGTTATTTCTGTGAGCCTCCCTTCTCTCTCCTCTTCTGCAGTAAAACCTGTACTGCTAGCTTTATTGTTATTTTCATTATCAGGCAAAGTTTAATCAATTATTTTTAAGAAATATATATCTTAAGTACTTAAAGGCAGCTACAGTGACATCTGAGTTTTTCACTTCTTGGAAGGTTTAAATGTTGCATTTTGCTTAGTTTTCTTTTTTAATTTAAACACCCAGATCAATTCTGACAAAGTTCAGAGCAGAATGGAAAATTCTGTGTTTTTTAGATGCAATATTTCTACTAATAAAATCTTACTTTGCATTATATTTCCTGGAAGCATGTTGCATTATTCATTTGTATTGACTGATTGTGAATTATCACTTGTAAATCATCTTTACAAGTGCACCTGTTTAGATAAGTTCCTCTCAATTTAAAAGGAACAGTTAATATTTTGGACCAAAAGGCAAAAATAATAGATATTTATTTATATTAAATTTATTTAAAATCAGCTCGTCATTCCAGCTTGTAAATAGGCTCTTAGTTTTTGTCATGTAAGATAATTATTATTCTTCTCCATCTTTAACATTCTAAACATTTGATGAAAATGTCTTTATTCATGTCTTAGATTAAATATTAAACAAAATAAGACCAAAGACAAGATACTGATGCCACATTCTCAAAATAAGTTTCTAAGTTACTGAATTACCTATCTACCTACTTGTATTATATTCTAATAGGTTCAGCTGCTTTGTATCCACCAATATTATAAACTCCCTGAAAAAAAATGTTACTGAAATCTAGATACTTATTCTATCACATTTCCATAGATTATATTACTAGTTTTATAAATAAAATATGTTAATCCTCTGTGCCTTGCCATATATAGAAAATGTCTGTCATGTTTATTTAGTCAATTTAAAACTGTTCCTAAAACACTGTAAATTATAATTAATTAATAGTAATATTAATGTCAAAGAGAAACATTCACTCAAACATATAACATATCTGTGTCTCAATAATCCTCATATTATTTAACTCTAAAGGATCTCACCTGCAGGTAGAATTTTGGCTCCATGGCCTTCACCACCTGGTACCATGTCTGTAAATATGTTGTTACAGGTAAAAGGGACTTTGTAGATACTATGAAGTTTAAAATAAGGGTATCATCCTGGATTATAAAGGTGGGCTTAATGCAATCACTTGAGCTCAAAGTATAGAACTTACCCTAGTTGGATGCAGGGAAATATGACAGAAAGAAAAGTCAGACATTCAGAACATGAGAAAGATTTCATACACTCTTGCTAGCTTATAAATGGAGGAGCTCAGGAACCCTAGTCCTACAGCCTCAGAGAATTAAATTCCGCCAACTACCTGAATGAGCTTGGAAGCAGATTTTTCTCTTGAGCATCTAGTTATGAATCCTTGTGAGACTCTAAATAGAATATCCAGCCACCCTATGCTGAACTTCTGACCTACATAAACTGTGACATAATAAATTTATTAATTTAATAATTATGTAAATTGTTAATTCATTACAGCAATAGAAAACTAATTCACTCCTCTAACTGATTATTAAATGTAGAGGTTTTGTCCTGAAAGTGTACATTATTGTACAGTTTTCTAAATTATCTGGTATGACAAATGAATCAATAAATATTTATAAAAGAATATTTTACTATAAAATAGTTTAACAAAAAAATTTACTAATATATTTTAATGCATTTTATATTGTAGCCAGGAAACTAAACTATATTTTGATATTGTTTGAACATTATTTAATTTTCTAAATAATCAACATTAAAAGCTTTGACTTGGTATAGCAGGCTCCTCTCTGATGATAATAAATTATATTTTGGGCACTTTTTTGGCATTTGAGTTTACCATACTTTTCAGACTTATGTATGTACTTAATCAAATGTATATCTTCTTTATTTTTGAAAACATTACAATTTATGGAAGAAGTAGGAAATAACTAGGCCAATTTAAATGTTATTTGTTAGTCATAACAATCAATTTCTAGTTGTATAGTGCACTCTTCCTTTTATTATTTGTCATTTTGAAAATGACAAATATTCTAAAATAAGATTATGACATGTTTATTTTATCAAATAAGATAAATATACCTATATTTTTCTTGAACACTACTAAGATTTCTCACCTAGTTATTATAAAAGAGGTTATAATAAAAAGTTATAATAAAAAGCAAAGATAATAACTAGTAAACATTGATATATAAATATTATTAACTTATTCCTGTAATTAAGCAATGATTTTTGTCATTTTTCAAATGCTGGTTTAGTTTGCTATTTTAAAATTCTTCAACTATTTAGAAATGAAAAAAAAATCTCTGAATTAAAACAGTATATAATAAAAGCATAAAGAGAATACTGATTTGTTTTATTGTTTAACAGATTTGTAAGCCATTTCAAATACAGAATAATTATAAGTAAAAAAAACCATTTTATAAATTGTTTTTATGTCAGAAAATATATATCTTATATCCACTGTAATATAATTTTTAAATATATTTTTTCTCTAAGGCTACTCATACATTGTTTAGAGTAAAATAGACATTGACGTTTTGGTCCCATTCTCAATAAAATGAAAATTCTACTTTTATGCAATATTTTAAAAAGAATTTACATTTTCAACCTAAAATTTCAATGATACAACTATTTTTGAGGAACCAAAGAGAGGGACCAAACACATTTTTGCTCATTTATATAAACCCTCTCATAACCTGGACATCATCCCCTCCATTGTTTGCCAGTATTTTCATTTAATAAAATGACTACTCAGAAGTTCAGAAGATTTAGGGAGGTCGTTTAAATCATGTCGTTGGAAAGATTAGGAGTCCCCCAGTCTTCACAAACCGATGTGTCTGATTTCAAAGTTCATGCTATTTGCACGACAACAAAATGCCTCCTGATTCTCTAGACACCAAATTTACTCATGTGTTTTTTCTTACCCAACTATCTATTTATCATCATAGAACATAGAATTTTAGTGTTTTAAACTATAAATTTTCACTTACTAGTTTTGGATACCTTGCAAAATATTTAGCATTTAAATGAGGAATAAATTAACTATTTAAAATATTTAAGACTGTGCATGTAACAAGATTATTTGCTTTTCAAAGCCTTCTGCAACTTAAGTGTTGAGGGACATTTCTGCATTGGGTTTAACAGCAGATTGAACACAGGCGTCAGCATTAGTGAAAAGAATGCTGAGTAATTAAAAAAGTCCAAACTGAATCACATATTCCCTTAAATTAGGGGAAAAACAAGATATGTAATGGTCAACTCTTTCTATTTTTTGTAATCAGGACACTAAAAATAAAGTAGAAACACCAAATGTCTGAAAAAGAAAATAAAACTATCATTGTCTGTAGACTATATCATTGTAATAGAAAACAGCAAGAAATTCACAAATAATTTATTTAAACTAATAGGAAAGTTTTTAAAGTCTATATAATAATACCAGCAAACATATTTAAAAAATATACTTTAAAACTTTCCCTACTTACTAGAAAAAATCTTAGAAAAAACGTGATGTCCCATTATTAAGAACTTACATACAGTTTTTGTAAAGAGGTTGGAGAAGACTGAAATCATCAGAAGGATATTGTTCATGAATAGGAAGAGCTAATTTTGTAAGAATATCTGTTTTCTACAATTATTCTATTGATATAATCCAATTCCAATCAAATAGACCCCAAAATTTTCATAAACACTAAAAGATCATTGTACACATTATTAACAATAATCATTGAGTCAAAATAACCAGTACTTCCTACCATTTGTTATTTAAGTTTTATCACACACTATAATAAATGTAGAGCTAGATTTTTATTGTAAAAAAAAATAGCATTGGAAATATCACTGTTCTTTATTTTTGGGTAGTTTGGGGTAAAATAGAATGTATTGATAAGAACTGTGAAATTGTAAAGCTTTAAATGATATGTTTCAAATCAAAGTTTATCCTTGTATTGAATGCAACATCTTCTAAACCTGATTGCATTCATGGTAGAGGACTAAAATTGGGATAGTTATAAATCTCTGTGGTGGTAGTTTGCTTGATTAAATTATGCAAAATTATTGATTTTGTGTTTCTATGTAGTTTTAGAGCTCTTTCATGAATTCAATTGAGAGTTCTCCAATAACAGTGTCACTTTTAACACTACAGTTTTAGCTTGAAAAAATAGTGTATTTCACCTAGATTCCAAATGTATTAGCATTTCATGTTTTGCATACTTATATTTAAAGCCAGATCACTTTAATAGTTAACCAATTACAATTTATCTCTCAAATATTGTCTGCAGTCAGTAAGTATTAAAGACAGAAAATAAATGAGGTCAAACTGGAAAACTTGGGAAATTTAATTGAGATCTTTTCCTTGATCCAATACCAAATTAAAGTTCTCTCAACCTTTTATAATTAAAATGTAATATTGTGTGGAGGAGTGCAATCAAACAGCAGAGCAGATGGTAGCAGAGGGGATAAAAATTAATCCTTAGCTACTTGTTGAGGCATGGACTGTAGTTTCAATTTTAAAGAAGCATTAAAGTACCTAATTCACCAGTGGAAATACTGCAAGTTCCCCCAAAGTCAATCAAGGATATGTTTATTTTAGCTATAAAATTTAGCCCAGTCTAGAAAATATCATAGTGAATGTTCAAAAATTCTATCTCATATAGACATATAGCTACCATCATAGGCTATCCAGAGAACATATCTGATTAATTCATTCCATGTTTAGAACTCTTAAGTGAATACCCATTCAATTACATCAAGGTTTCTCCATATTGACACTATCGACACTTGGGTCAGATATTACAATATTGTGACAGCTATCCAGTGCATTGTAAGGCTGTTTATTGGAATCCCTGGTTTTTATCCACTTATTAAGTAACCCCCGCTTCAAGTCTCAATAATCAAAAATGTCTCTAGTCATTGCCAAATGTCCCCTGAAGTACAGAATTATTCCCAGTTGGGAACCACTCATCTATAGCATAAAGTCAAAGTTATTTAGCACAATGGTAACTTTTACTCATTATCATTCCCTTCCCAGCTTTTTGCTTTGTAAACAGTAATCCTTCCTTGTTTATTGCTTGTACCCTGTGATTTCCAATTTCTGTGTTTTCATTTTGCTCTCTCTTCCATCTAATTCATCTTTGTGACAACTTCCCATAGGAATGCTATAAACATTTGCTAGAACTTGAATCAAAAATAAGCTCTTAAAGGGAGCTTTCCCTAATCCACAAAAGATGGGTTAAGAGCTTCACTTTGGGGCTTCTTTATTGCGCTTGGTCTGTCACTGACTGCATTTACCATGATGCAGGCAAGTCTGAGCTGAAAGAAGAGCCATCTGGGTCATTTAACCTGAACACCTAGTTCCACAGACAAATTCTGGATGTCGTTCAAGAATTATGAAAGTATACCAGAGAGATGCTTTGCCAGCAATATGTTTAATGTTAAATTACCTATCATCTAGCTATCATCTATCTATCTATCTTATCTGTAAACCATCATCATCATCTATCTGTCTGTCTTTGTCTGTTTGTTCGTCCACTTTATCTATCTGTCCGTCTGTCCATCTGTCAGTCCACCCATCCATCATCTATCTATATTTTTCTGAGTGTAATTGTCTCCACTTACGCTGGGTGATACTGATGCTATACACACATAATGAGGAACTCGCCTGGGAAGATTTGTACTCATCCTCCAAATATTCCCATACCCCTAGGAGATGCAACAGTAAATAGCAAATAAAATACCATTACAGGTAAGGAAAGAAACCTCAGAAAAAAAGGAAACCATATTTTTTTTCTTTTTTTCTTTTTCTTTTTTCTTTACAAAGGAGTCCGTGTTTCTGGAAGTAGGTGGACCTGCTTCCAGATATATGAGAGTTTTACTTTCTGTTCAATTAGAAAAATCAGAACATCACCACCACTTAAGCTCTGACCATTTAATATTTTTCTCTGTGATACTACTAAAGTGCTTATTTAAGTGTTTGAAATTTGAACCTAAATTTTGAGGGTCATACAATATGCAAATAGCAGTAGCATTACAGTTCATGACCTTTTATGTTCAATGTTAAGTTTTCAGTTTTAATCAGATAGCATCTAAATTCAGTGAACTACAGTTTCATGTCTTGATGTAAACGTTTCAATCAGAAAAGTCCTAGTTTGAGATCTTATCTTTAAAATTTTTATGACTCAATCAGTTTATATGACCCTGTAGAACTCCTTATTTTATTTGCCAGCAATACCAAGGTTCAATTCATGAAAATACTAACTCTCATTAGTAAGTCACAAAATGTGACAAAATGAAGAAATGTAATTTCATAATTTCTAAACAGCTATTAAGACTGCATGAAAAATTAACATCATTATATAAAAAATAAGCTTATAAATAAATGAAAATGTCAAAAAGTGCCTTTTAAAAGCATTTTTATAACATGACCATTTCATATTTTATTAGTTCTTATTAAGAACATTTCCTTTTTTAAATCTCACTTTAATTTAGTGTTTGCAAAGCCAATTATGCACACAAAATTAGGTAGCCGATAGGGACTAAAAATTATTTTCTCACAGCAATTGTAATAAAGTTACAGCATATAGTGTTTGTCCTCTGTGACTGATTTATTTCACTTAGCATAATGTCCCCCGTGTTCATCCATGTTGCAACACATGGCAAGATTGCCTTCTTTTTAAGAGTTGAATATATTTCATTATATACACATACACCACACTTTCTTTATCCATTCATCCATCTATGGACATTGAAGTTGTTTTCATATATTAGCTATTGCAGGGAGTTACTGTTCAACAAGTGTAAAGTTTCAGTTATGCAAAATGAACAGACTCTAGAGATCTGCTACAACATTGTGTGTACAGTTAACATTTTATTGTGCACTTAAAATTTTGTCAGAAGGCTAGATCTCATGTTAAGTGTTCTTACGACAGTAAAAAAATCGATCAATAAAAGCAGCCATAGTTTGAGTGTTATTTATTTCTCTCAGTACTATTGCTTATCTCTGATAATATGCTTTGTTCTGACATCTGCTTTTTCTGATAATAATATAACCACTCCCACTGCCTCTCTCCCACCAGCCTTGCCATGATAACCTGGTATAACTTTTTCTATGTTTTTCCTTTTAACCCAATTGTGTTTTAGTACATAAAGTCCCTTTCTTGTGGGCAACATATGATTGGGTCATCCATTACGTTTTCAATGTGAATATTGTGTGCATATTCTAAATATTTAAATTTCTAGAAAGAAATTTTATTTATTTATTAGTTAAAATGTTATTTCTGAGTTTCTGTGAGTTATTTTTTTCTCAGTAAATGGTTTTTTTGTTTTTTTTTTGTTTTTGTTTTTGCTTTTTTTTTGTCCTTCTTTTAGTCCTAGTAGCTCAATAGGAGATGCATATTTGGAATGTTCAATGCAATTTCCTCTCTCTCAAGGATAACCTTTAAATTAGATGAATTCTTCTTTGTTCAGTCATGGATATGAGCTTCCTTGGCAAGTCTTGAAATCCTTGGATTCCTTTGGGAGTGATAGACCAGCAGTCATATTCTCATCTGTAGATAAAAAGGTGGTTGACACCCATTTACTGGGGTTGGAGAAGGAAGTCTTTCTTACCAGCATCTTCATGTGCAAGCAGAAAAAAGTATGTACTTTCTCACTTGTCAGAGATTCTGCTCCAAAATTCAGACCTCCTCAGAACTATTAGAGACCATTATAGCATAATGTACCTTTGCATATAAAAACAACTTCTCAAAGAAAGTAACACATCTAACCTAGGACACAGTAAATGAATTATAATATGTCAATATGTTTGTTCCGAGAATGTGAGAATGTTCAGATTAATTTATCCATCAACACACGTCATTACATTACTAATTAAAGGGCCAAATGCTGATGATTATTATCAATAAGTGACAAAATGTATTTGCACTGATGACTTACAAAATTCCAATTAATTATAATGATCAAAAGCTCTACATAAGATACAACATGCTTCCAAATACATGTTAGATGAATAAGGCAGAGCAAAGTGAAAAAGTGTCTGTGCATGAAGGTTAACTATAGAAATATTTTTCCAGGAAGGTACCTTGCATCCTGATGTGAAATAGCCCAGAGGCCCTGGGGAGGGGACCCCACAGATGTTTCTAATTTTAATTTATGACTAGAGAAGGGAAAAATCCTGATCCCTACAGCCTGTTGCTGAGCAACCTGATTTTCTTGGGTCACTTAGTAGTAATTCTGCTTGTTATTCTCCAAAAGATATTTTGATATTAAATATCTGCACTTTTTAAAACCTTCTAAAATTGTACTCTAATACTGATGCTCATAAACAATAAAATGACACTTGTGCCTTTAAAAAATACAATCTAAATAAGACTCCAGGAAAAAATCAGAAAGGCTTATATTTAGCTATTTATATATTTTAAATTTTATTATCTAATATGCCATAAAATTATTTTACATTGTAATTTCATGTTTTATATTCTATAATAGTCCCTGAAAGGATATAAACAATTTATTCTGTTTTAGGGTAAATATTACTCTGCATATTAACAGGGAATATCAATTCAATTTGGGATAAAAATCTTAATTCTAAGATACTTTAACTAAAAGTTAAAAAAAAGGAAATTACTGATGTTTTAAAAGATGTTTCTAATTTTATAAAGAAGTCGTCTTATCTCTTTTCTTCTGACAACATTCAGATTCTTATTTTAAAAATATCTTAAATGTTCTTTTGGAATGTGGTATAGTTATGATATCAGTTTGTACAATCATGATATTATGGGGGCAGCAGCTTTATTTCAAATCTAGATATTCTGTCATGGACAGCCTGTCAAGGTTAGTATTTCTCATCTTGCTAGCATGGTTTTGCAAAAAGGAAGAAAATCCAGGGTAAGAAACAATTCATTGGCCTCAAATTTTATTCAAAATATTCAGGTTAATTATATTATCTCCCCACCCACCAAACTACAATATAGTGAATGCTTTTAAAATCAGTTATTGCAAAAAAACATTGCCCATCCTCTTGGATGCTTTCTCAATACACTGACGATTTTTACTTAATTTCTCAGATGAACTGAATATCATTTAGTAGTTTTAGTTTTAGGATGTACATGAGTATCTTTAGAGAGAAGCTTTTCAATTAATGGATACATGCAATATGTAAAGCTGATATAAACAATTCAAAAGTTTACAATTGCATGTAAACTTTTGAATTGTTTATATCAGCTTTACATATTGCATGTATCCATTTCCAGTGATGGAGAAAACCATCTTAGAATTTATGTAGCAAAACAGTTAAGGAAATGTCAGGGTGTAGCAACCCCAGCCCATTCACCCTCCCACACAGCAGCATTTTTTTTTTAAGCGAGGCTAGAAATAAAGAAGATTAATATCTGTGATGGCACAAATTTAAATAGCCCCGATGCTTTATATTTCGTATTTATAAAAATGGGATCATATGATATGAGAACTTTATATCTGGCTTCTTTCACTTAAAGTCACCAAGATTTATTTATATTATAGCACATATCACTACTTCCTTTTATAGCTGAATACTGCTCTTTTGTATAGCTACTCTATATTTTGTTCATTCATCAGTTGACAGACATTTGGTTGTTTCTAGGTTTGGGGTATTATGAAAAATTGCAAATAAACATTTGCATCCAAGTTTTGGGGCACATTTTTATTTTTCTTGGATATGTTTGTGCTAATGAAATTGCTTCATCATGTGGTAACTGCATAAGATTTGAGGAACTACCAAAATGTTTTCCAGCTTGTGTGGAGTGTGTTACATTCCTAACAGTGATTGACAGGGTTTCAATTTCTCTTAGATCTTGCCAGCATTTTATATTATTCATCCCTCTGATGCTGATCACAGTGGTAAGTGACACCCATGCTCTTTACCAATTGTGTAAAGTAATATCTCATTGTGTTTTGGATTTGCATTTTCCTAATAGCTGATGATGTTAAGCATGTTTTTATGTGACCATTGGCCATTTTTTTTGAGAAATATCTATTGGAATCCTTTTTTTTTTTTTGAGAAATATCTATTGGAAAAATATTTCTCATATTTTTGAGAAATATCTATTGGAATCCTCATCTATTGATTTGTTTACAATCTTTGTTTTTGTATTGCTGCATTGTAAGTATCTTTTATATATTTTGGATACTAGAATATACATATGTAATTTTTTTTCTCCCATTCTGTGGATTGTTATTTTACTGTATGGCTTCTTGGAAGATTTTATTTTTGTCGTCGATTTTCTGTAGTTTGAACATGAGGTAACTAGGTACAGATTGTTTGGTATTTATCTTTCTTGGTATTCTCTGAGATTCCTGAGTTTGTGGTTTGATGCTATTAATTAATTTTGGAACATTCTCAGACATTGCTTCAAATATTTTTTTCTATTTCTTTTTCTCTTTCTTCTTCTTTTGCTATTCCCGTTATATATATATATTAACCTTTTTGTAATGTTCCCACAGTTCTTGAATATTGTGTTCCATTCTTTTTTTGCTTTTCAGTTTGGGAAGTTCCTATTATTGTATATTTAAGCTCACTGATTCTTTACTCAACTATATCCAGTCCACTGATGAGCCAATTAGAGACATTTTTAAAATTTTCTATTATAGTTTTGATTCTTTCTTAGGGTTCCCAACTCTCTGCTTACATGTATTCTTTCATGCTTTCCACCTTTTCCAATACACCCCTTAACATAGTAATCATAGTTAATTTAAATTCCTCATATGATCATTCCAGACATTTTGCCATATGTGAGAAGAATGTATATTTTACCGTTGTTGAAATAATCTGTAGGTTTCCTTTGGTTCTAATTAGTTTATAGTGTTAAGTGTTTTATTTTCTTGGTGATCTTTCTAATTCTACCCATTATTGAAAGTGAGGATTCAGTTTTCAACTATTATTGTTGAATTGTTTTTTTTTTTCCTTCTTCTTTCAATTCTAGCTTTTGTTTCATGTATATCTGGACTTTATTGTTGGATAGATATATTTTATAAGTGTGATGTATTTGTGATGGATTGCCATTTTTGTCATTACAAGATATCCTTTTATGTTTCTAGTAGCAATTTTGTCCTAATGTATGTTTTGTCTGATAATAATGTATCTTCTCCTACTTTCTTTTGTTTACTGATCGCGTGATATATATTCCATCCATTTATTGTCAACCTTTTGCATCTTTTAATATAATATGTGTCTCTTTCAAACAAAATATTGTCGGGTCATTTTTTTTTTAAATCCAATTTGCCACATCTGCCTTTTGATTGGAGTGCTTATCCATTTACATTTAAAAATTACTAATAAAGTAAGATTTATGTCTTGTTTTGCTTTTGTTTTTTATATGTCTTATGCTCTGCTGTTCCTGCATTCTTCTATCACTGCCTTCTTGTGTGTTAGTTATTTTCAGGTGTACAATTTCAATTCCTTTGTCATTTCCTTTACAATAGTTTACTGTAGTGGCCTCTAGACTGCTGTTTTTTATTGTTTTTGAAAGTGGTTGGTTTTCAAGACTACTGTGGAGCTGAGGCAGGGGAAATGAGGATAGGGCAGATTGAAACACCACACAAATCAATATTCTTGCTGAGATTCTGATGTTTTTCTCGAGGAAACCTCAACCCCAAATGTTTCAAGTCTTGGATTAATTTCCAGACCTTTCAAAAAGTTTATTTTGGCAAGTTTTTCCAGGGTTCTTATTGCTTTTATGGAGGAGAGAATTTTTAGAGATTCTTACACAGTCACTTTTGCTGATAGGTCTCTATTAGCTGTTTTTTAAATTTATTTTAAATTTTTTATGGAGGCATAATTGCCATGTACATTATATTGGTTTCAGGTATACAATATAATGATTTGACATTTATATACATTGTGAAATGATCACCAAAATAAGTCTAGTTAACATCCATCACCATACAAGTTACATTTTTTTCTATTTTTTCTTGTGATGAGGACTTTTAAGATTTACTCTTAGCAATTTTCAAAAATACAATACAATATTAGCAGCTATGCCCACCATACTGTACCCTAAATCCCCATGACTGGAAGTTTGTACCTCCTTACTACCTTCACCCATTTAATTCTCCCAACCCCTTGTCCCTCTGGCCACCACCAGTCTGTTCTCTGTATCTTTGACTTGTTTTTATTGTTTTTTGTTTTATTTGTTTTGTTTTTTATATTCCATATATCGGTGAGATCATATTGTACTTATTTTTCTCTGTCTGACTTATCTTACATAGCATAATACTCTGAAGGTCCCTCAGATAGCAAGACTCCATTCTTTTTAATGGCTGAATAACATTTATATTTGTGTGTGTGTGTGTGTGTGTGTGTGTGTGTGTGTGTGTGTGTGTGTGTAATCACATCTTTATTCATTCATCCATCAATGGATACTTAGGTTGTTTCCATATCTTGTCTATTATAAATAATTCTTCAATGAACATGTAGATGTATATATTTTTTCAAATTAATGTTTTTATTTTCTTCAGATAAACACCCAGAAGTCAAATTGTTAGATCATAATGGCTGTTCAATTTTTAATTGTTTGAGTAAGTGCTACCCTGTTTTCCCTAGTGGCTGCACCAATTTACATTCCCACTAACAGCACACGAGTCTTCCCTTTTCTCCATATCCTCATCCTCTCCAACACTCCATATCCTCTTTTCGTTAATAGCCATCCTAACAGGTGTGAGATGATAGATCATTGAAGTTTTGATTTGCATTTGTAATACAGTTTGAAATCAGAGAGCATGATGCCTCCATCTTTGCTCTTCTTTCTCAAGATTGCTTTTCTACCACCTGTTTTTTTAAGTGTACCAGTAGCTTGTGTGTGTGTGTGTGTGTGTGTGTGTGTCCCGATGCACAACGTTATAATTCAACATTTTTATATACTGTGAAGTGATCGCCCCCCAAAGTCTAGTTACTATCCATCGCTGTACAATTGACCCCCCTTTACTCCTTTGCCCACTCCCCAGCCCCCTTTCCTTGGGTAACCACCAATCTGTTCTCTTTCTATGAGTTGGCTTTTGTTTTATTTTGTTTATTCATTTGTTTTTGTTTGTATTAGATTCCACATACAGTATTTATCTTTTTCCTCTTGACTTATTTCACTTAGCATTATACCCTCAAGGTTTATACACATTGTTGCAATGGCAAGATTCCATTTTTTTCAATGGCTGCCTAGTATTCCATTGTGTATGTGTGTGTACATGTATATGCACACACATATATATCTTTATATACATGGTATGTATATATACACCACATCTTCTTTAACATTCATCTGTGGATGGACACCTAGGTTGTTTCCATATCTTGGATATTGTAAATAATGCTGTAGTGAACATAGGGGTGCATATATCTTTTCGAATTAGTGTTTTCATATTCTTTGGATAAATATCCAGAAGTGTAATAGCTCTACTACCTGTTTTTTAATAGCCTGGCAGCTCAAACTGACTGAGCAAAGCTTCCCTTGACTTAGGAGGCATCCTCAGCTTTTCTTTTTTTCCTTTTTTTTTTTTAATGTTGCAGCATGGAAACTCACACCTTTCTGCATGTACCCTTACATAACAATTAACTTGCCTAACAACTCAGTCAAGTATTTAATTCTTTGATGCTTCTCAGGCTGGTAGATTCCTTATCACATTGCCACTTTCTTTCCCAAGTGCTTACACACGAACGCGCACACACACACACACACACACACACACACACCTTTCACATACAGGAGGCAATTCAAAGTTCCCAAAGACATTGTTCTTATTTACGTCAAGCAAAGAGAAGAAAAAAATCTTGTACTTAAATCATTTATAAAAGCCATTGCCATTAATTCAGCTTTGCTATTTTTTCAGTTTATTTATAGATTTATTTATATAAGTGAAATATATAGGTAGAGATTATGGTATGTGAGAAATATTGTATGAACAGATTATGCCATTCTCTTACCAGTAAACCTTTTGTGGCTTTCCATAGACTTTAGAAAAACAATGTCATCCAACGGGACGTTAAAAGTAATGCAAATCTCTATTTTTTCTCTTTAATATTTTTCTTATCATTAGGAGTATTTCAATGCATACCGATTATAATGTGGGGAACTTTCTGCTACTTCCGTTCCTTTATTTCTATTTTAGAATGTTTTTGAAATAAATTTATATTTAAAATGTTATTAGATAAAATTATGATGGCTACCAGAAATATAAATTAAATTTGATATGGGATATAGCAAGTTTGCAGAATATGAAAATGTTTGAAGTTTGAAAGAAGACAAATTTTAAATGAACATGCAAAATCTAAAGTAGTTAAAATGATATATTACAAAACATTGACATTTTGATTTCTACCAAGAAACAATTGAAGAACAGAGATTGTGTAGCATTTATAGCTTGAAAGGATATGTAGATTTAAAGCAGCCAATTAGAAATTAGCATAATGAAAGATATTATTGTCATAGAATACATATTAGTTCAATGAAGTTAAGAAATTAACTGGGAAACACCAGATTATAAAATTTAACTAAAATTGTTTAAAAAGGAATTTTGCTATTGTATTTGATATGTTGATTAAATATGTAAAGATATCGGCTAAATAGAAATTGGCATCATATTAATTAGTTATAATTAATTTAGAATAAAATACAGTCTTGTGCCACTTAATAACAGAGATACATTTCAAGAAATGCATCCTTAGGAGATTTTGTCTTGCGAAAACATCGTAGAGCACACTTACACAAACTTAGATGGTACAGCCTACGACACAGCTTGGCTATGTGGTATAGCCTATAGCTCCTAGGCTATAGACCCATACAGCATATTACTGTACTAAATAGTGTGGGAAGTTATAATACAATAGTAAATACTTGTGTACCTTAACATATCTAAACATAGAAAAGATGCAGTAAAAATACATTATGAAAGATAAAAAATGGTACACCTGTATAGGACACTTACTGTGAAGAGGGCTTGTAGGACTGGAAGATGCTGTGGGTGAGTCAGTGAGTGAGGGTGAGTGTATGTAACTTTATAAACACTGGGCACTAAGGCTATACATAAGTAAACACTAGATGAAGGGGGCTACTGTTGGCATAACATGGCATATGGTTTTACAGTAAACTTTTATTTTGTGAGTGGAAAGAGTATGCTCTTAAATAATGATAAAAAATATAGTAAACATATAAACCAATAATAGTCAATTATTATCAACTATATGCTTCACATAATTGTACATCATATATTTTTATATGACTGGCAGTACAGTAAGTTTGTTTACACCAGCATCACCACAAACAGGTGAGTAACATGTGCTACTATATTACCATGGCTACAACGTCTCTGGGTGATAGGAATTTTTCAGTTCCATTATAATCTTATGGAACCACCATCTTATATGTGGTCCATCATTCACCAAAATGTTGTTTTGTGACACATGTCTGTACTAAACTCAAAATATAGAAAATAAATTAGTATTGAATGAAGCTACTTTAAAATAAAGTTTAATAGTGTGCTAGATAGGCCAAACAATTTAATAATGTGCTAGATAGGCCAAAAAAGTCTGTATCTTTTATAAAATTATAAAAATTATAAGTTTTTCTTTTGAAAATATAGATTGTGTCCCAATAACATACATTTTCCTGTATGTGCCATGAGCAGTAACTAATACTGAACATTACCTGCAATTTCTGTTCAGTTTTAAAGTTAGTATATGTGCTGAATCAGTTCAATTGTTCATTTGATTAAATGATCCTTTGATGTATTAATTTCCAACATATTGATGTCTGGCAAATGAGCTTTTAACGAACTTGGCTAGATCAGAACAGAAAAGAATGTTGGAAGCATCTTACAGTCCATTTTGGGTGGACACAGGGCAACAGTTTTTGCTATAGGATCGAGAGCATATCCATGCTGGGATGGAACTTAGTTTTCTTTCACCCTCTCTAGATATAAATCGTGAGATTTATATGAATGGCTATACATATACCTATTGTACTATGTTTGTACATTTAAGCAAAAGACCTAGGAAGAAAGATATTTGAGAGAGAAAGTGTCAGGAATAAATACCGAAAGGCATTTTGGTGTGCATATAATCACACATAAATATCCTAAAGAGATGTTGTAAATTATTGTTAAATTATTGTTAAACATTTCCCTCAGATATAAATAAGATATTTGTTACAATTACAAATAGGCACCTATTTACACATTATACTCTAGATTTTTGGTCTTGACTAGTTGTTTCCATGTCAACTGCATTCAATAAAGAGGATTAGTCACCATAAGATTGATAGAACCATCTGTGTACTCCAAGGACTAGCTGACTGATACAAATGGAAACTTGTTTGTAAAAGGTTAAAATGACAGAAGTGTATGAATTACATAATGCATCAATGAGATATCTCAAAATATATTTTTAATAACCACTCATATTAAATTCTCTCGGTTATTACTGAGGAATGCCATTTTACTCTATGTAATAAATACCAAAATATATTGAACAGATGTTTTTTAAAATGAAAGAAGGAAACAACAACAAAAAATTAGTCTATTGGTTTGGACAATTTTGCCAGAAATTCACTTACCACAAAATTCACTGGACAGTTTGAGGTACCACACCATAACTTACATTCTAAAACTTCACATAGCCCCATAAAATATTTTGCAAGTTTGAGAATTTTCAAATATTTGCAGAAAAGAAACCACAATATGTTTCAATGGTAATATTTTAAATTTATCCTAAATCTCCTTCCTTTAACTCACTGAAACCTGAAGCCTCTTCTTTCAGCATGACTTTTTATTTGTTCTAGGAAATTCTTGTCCAGGAAGATAAGTTTATAAATAATAGTATCCTTTATGGTTGTTTAGTATATTCTTCAAATCTAATATATTGAATCAAATGGAGTGCTCATCTGGATAAATATGTTCCTTACTCCTTTCTGAGTAAGGAACCCCTTACTCAGGCATCCAGCTCACTATCAAACAAACAACTTTTTAATTATCAAGACTTAATTTAAGATCCTCACTTTTTCTATGACTACCAGTAGTAAACGTTATATCGTAAAATTTGCCCATTTCCAACCAGGTATGCATATTGGAAGACCTACCTGAAATCTTTTGAGTATAACTTGCTCTTCAAGCCTATGAATATTAACTCATGACCTACTTTTGCGACATTATTAAATCTCTGTCAAGATTGTGTTTTCTCTTCCTGAAGTAGGCTTCATAAACTTTGACTTATTTGATTAATAGGTATCATTTTGAGAAGCTTGCTGTCATCGAACCCAGAGGCCTCAAGTATATCCAATTCAAAGCCTCTCTTGGCTGAGGCTCAAACACCTCACTTACAAGTATCATGCTCCTCTGAGACCCTGCAACCTCCCTCTTAATGACCCTTCCTACTGCAGCAATGAGATTAATCTGACACTGGTTTGTGCTCTGATTTCCCTTTGTCATGCCCCCACATTTTGAGTGTATTTTGATTTTTAGAAATAATAATTTTTAGTGTGACTTCAGTTAACTAATCTTATTTGGAAACTTTTATCCTTGATATAATCTACTTTGTTGTTATCAACAGTATTCTTTGTCTCTGACTAACCTCATCCATTTTGTTTGAGAGTCTGTAGGCAAATATTTCTAGAGAAGAGACCACTACACAGGGTGATAAGTTCAAAAGGCATCATCAGATTAGACTCTTTATAGGATCAACTTCACCTTGAGTCACCTATCAAAAACTTCTCCCAAGTTTTCCTGTGCTGAGAATAGCAGATTTATTGGTGCTACTATAGGAAATGATCTATCACTAGTTTGGGCCCCCCTCAAAACATGAGATGTACAAGTGACATATCTGACCAAGGTTGCCAAACTCTGATGGGTTTAACTCAGTCTAAGTGTACCCACTCTTGGACAGACTCCTATTGTCCTATCTTAACTTGTAATTCTTCCCATTGATAAACTGACTTCTCTTCCCTTCTGACTATTTAGAGGTCAGTGCAAATACATTATGGTTCATGTTAAGCACTTGTCTTTTTCAGAGTGGAGAAATATTATCAAAGACTTTTTTAATGGTTAGATACGATATATAGGTATTTAGAGGTTATTTATAATACTTACATTAATATATAATCTGAGGCTGTGTAATATTTTTCGGTGTATTCATATGTAAGTTGGATCCTAAGATAAAAAACAAACAAACAAACAAACAAAAAAATCTTGAACAGTAAAGTCAAAATGGGAAAACCCTGATAATGACTATAGAGGCCATGCATTTCAGCGACAGGATCTTTGGAGGCCATTTCCAATTTTTTCTGCTGTAAACAGGTGAGAGTCTAATTCAGTTTTTAAATTAATGAAAAGATGAATCCACTGGAGAGTATGAGGATAAACTTACTCTTTAATGTTCTTAAATAGCTTTGACTTAGTTCTTTAAGAAAATGTTACCCCAGCTGTCTCTTGACTTTTAAAAAATAAACTAAAACCAGAAATATGAGATTTGTCTTAGAAACAGAAACTAATAAGGAATCATCTCATTATTAAATCTCCAAATTCTTATGAACATTTTGAAAGAGGCTTAGGGTAAAAGCAGAATGATACTCAGAATAAACTGATGAGTCAGATAAAACACTTAGATTTTGCCACTCAAGTTAACAATCATCACAGGAATGATATGGTTGATAAAAATCCCTGTAGATATTATAAGCAAAAAGTCAACTTGACTGGAACACATGGTACCCAAATAGTTGGGCATGTTTTACTAGGGTATTTCTAGATGAGATTGGCATTTACATCAGTAGATTGTGTAAAGCAAATTGCCCACTCCAATGTGGGTCTCATTCAGTCCACTGAATGTCTAAAAGGAATAAAAGGCTAAGTAAGAAAAAATTCTCTCTTTCTGCCTGTTTCTGAGGTAGGATTATTAGTCTTCACCTGTCTTTAGACTTGGACTCAGACTAGAACTTAAAATATTGTTTCTCCTGGTTCTCAGACCTTTTGACTTGAACACAAACTATACCGTCAGCTTTCCTGAGTCTCCAGCTTGCCAACTGGAGATTGTGGGACTTCTCAGCTTTCATAGTTACATAAGCCAATTGTCCTTCTCTGGCAAACTGCAACTAATACAGATTTTAGTACTAATGATGCAAGAGAGGAAAAATCCACCTGAATAGAGGAGATTCAAGTCCAAGAGAGAGGTTCTTGACTGAGCTAGGAAAGAAAGCACACGCCATAGTTAGAGTCAAAAGGAAAGTTTATTAGAGAAGGGATAACACTCCAAAGACAGAGTGTGGTCTCCTCACGGAGGCAGAGAATGAAAGAAAAGAGAGGGACAGGTATACAGTGTGAAAGATAAGAGTGCTTAGTGTGAAAGGCATGGGTGTGCAGTGAGAAAGCCCACTGACAAGCCCCAATCTTCTTTCCATAGGTTCTCCATGGTTTTGGCCTTTGGGAATGAATGTAGGGTGTGACTTAAAGACTGTTTTTCCTTCATGGTATGGGTAAATGGTTTGTTAGTAATCCCAGCAGGAATTGCCCTTTGTTCTGCAGGTTTCCCATGAATATAACTTGATTTAACATATAGTTCTCATATCTCCTTCCTACATTACCAAGATTAGTTCTAGAGGAATAGAATTTTAAGGTTGAATTTTATGAATTGATTCTGAGGTTTATAGAATTAGCTTTTTGCTTAGATTTAAAAAGGCTAATGACTATTTCCAGTAGGAAAGTCCTGGCAATAGAGATATATACATTATATCCATTGGGACACTCCTAATCAAGCACTTATCAGAAGCAAGGAGATGAGTGACTGTGTATATATTTTCAAACATTTTTGGAAAAAATAATATTATGAAGTTAGTTCATAATGTCCCTTAACAAAGTAGCAAAAAAAAAAAAAAAAGGACGAACTTACCCAATTCCCAGTTCAGTGATCACCAAAGAAACGACCTGAAAGCTTCTATGTCTGCATGAAGGAGATTCTCATCTCCTATAGCCACAGGGCTGAGTGGGCTGAGAATCAAATGTAGAACCCCATCCAGCAACTGGCTGAATTACAATGAAGGTAGAACTCCCAACCTCACAGGGTTTCTACTTTTAAAGTAAGGGCATTGACTGAGAAAGAATGAGATATTTTAAGTTGAGACAGACGGGGATGAGTGGGACATCTGATGAAGCTGGAGACCTGAAATCCCTAAATTCTGATGAGTCTTCTTTGTAGTGGAAGAGGGCTCCCCACCCCAGTCTGCATTGCCTGGGGAAATGGTAGCCGCCACCCCTGAGGCAGTTCCATTCGAGACAATGCTGATTCTCTTTAGAATCCACCTCAACCACGCTCTTTGCTTCTAGACGTATAACTAGACTCAAGTCCCAGCAAGCCCCTAGAAGAGAAGTAAATAGTGTGTGACCTATAAGGAGGTAAATTACACTCCAAAAGAACTACTTGTCTTTTCTAACATATATAGACAAATATCCAGGGATATAGGAATGGATATTAAGGATGTGGGATAATGATGGAAGGAACCTAAAAAGTTTGATCAGGCCAAATTTTTGATACAGGCTCACTAATTAGAGATTCTACATTGAATGTTGCAATTTGGGGAATTAGGAAGGTCTCTGGCTGTTTTTGTTTTTGGTTGGTTGTCTGAAACATGGACAGAAAAGTGGACCACAGTGAGAAAATTAGAAATGCCAGATCAGCCTGTGTTTAATGTGGAAGAAATGATTCAAAGGCTTAGGGAGACTGATATGTTAGAGTGAATTTGTCATTTAAGACCTACCTACCCTTGTCAGAAGTGTCCATAAGACACTTACGTAGCGGGAGTAATTGGATCTCAGTGGCTGGAGTCAGGGGGCTGTCCTCAACCATCAAAGGCAAGCTGATATGATTACTGTAGTAGACGGCAGAGTCAAAGCAGCAATCAGAATGGTCTGACTCACCAGACCCTTTGGTGTTGGCTCATTAATTATGGTGTTCCTAGAAGTGAAGCAGATAGGAAACTTAATAAACTTGATTGACATAAGCTGAAAAGTTCAAGGTCCAAAGAACAAAAATCTGTCCAGAATAAAAAAAAAAACAAAGTCATGACTCCTCCCTCAGTAATTTTCAGGATGAGCCAGTTTATAGTCCCAGAGCACTTTGAATGAAGGGGAGACCGTGCCCCTTTGAGCAAGGGCCCTGGCACACTGCCAAACGTTTATACTGTTAATCTTTCTCTTGGCCTTCTCCAAAGGGACCTACTACCTTTTACCAGGGTAACAGTGCATTATGGAAAAGGAAATAAGATCTTTGGGGAACCATCGGACATTGGCTTTGAACTCACATAAATTCTAGAACCCAAAATACTACTGTGGTACACCAGTCAGAGTAGTGACTTATGGAAGTAACCAATGGAATTTTAGCTCAGATTCATCTCACAATGTGCAAAGTGGGTCTCAAACCCATCTTGTGGTTATGTTCACATTGCTGGAACATAAATTGTACAAACGCTGTATAAACCTTTTAGAAATAAAATGACAAACTCTATTAAAATAGATAAAGGGACATTAATAAATTGAAGCATAAATCACAATGAAATGGAAAGCTCAATTTCATAAAGATGTCAGTTCTCCATGAATTGGTAAATTCAATGAAACTGCATTCAAAAGTAAATAGCTTTGTTTTGTTGGTTGGTTGATAAAAGTTGCCCAGCTGATACTAAAATCCATCATAAAAATTAAAAGGGCTTTGTTTCCACCTAAGAGAGACAAACAGCGTCTTGATTTACCCTTCTATCTGAAACAAAAAATATCTAAAATATATTAAATGACAGATCTCAAGACATCAGACAGCAAGCAACAAGGAGAGTGATTGTGAGAGATGAGAAGCCAGCAAGACTGCCCAACCTCCCTTCCTTGAGAGAGCTTCCAGGCCATGGCACATGAGGAATACAGACAGATCCCAGCAGACTTCTTGATTTGAGGAGAGTGAGCTGGGAGTTCACAGAGACCAAGGTGGCAACAGTGGTTTCCATGTCAGAGTAATGAAGCGGGTATAGACATCCAGAAATCTACACAGAGTGCCTCCCAAATAATCAGCTGAGTATTGATAAGTGTGTATGTGTGAGAAAAATACATGAGACTGGGGGAAAGAACTAGAGTAAAGGTTAGTGATAACAGCCAGTGCCCTGGACTCGCAGTGGAAAACCTGATGATTCACAGGGCACAATACACAGAAGGGTATTGTCTGAGAAGTGGGAAATGATTATTCTTAGACAAGCCCTGCTCTGGTTCCATCTAACAAATCTTATAAATATCAGGTCAGTTATCCCTCCAGGAAGCTTCCGTAAGAAACCACGTGTAGCTTCGTTTTGCAGAGAAATCCATGGCTAATGGTTATATGATCGACTGTTAGTATTTCCTCAGGCTTAAAGACCTCTTAAATCCTAAGGTGCATGTCATCATGTTTTTAGGAAGGAGGTGTTTAAATGACCAACTTCAACACAAGAAATAAAATCTAGTGGGCTGATTCCCCTAGAAAGATAATTTTTTTTTTTTAATTCTTGAATCTCACCCCCCACACCGCCACACACACCCCTGTACTGGATATACATCAATTGCCAAGTGCAGATCGACAGTGCATCCAACATCCAAACTGATCTACCAGCTAAGGAGTAGGCCCTAAGTTTCACAGTTGAGTTTGAATAAGTAAATCGAATTTTTGTTTTTTAAGGACTTTCTGAGAGTAGTCAGTTCAAATTGTCCTAATCACCATGTCATCAGTCAGGTGACACTCATCCACCCTATGATAGTTATAGGAATGGAGGTGGAGAAGTCATCTAGAGTAGTTGGCAGGTGTTTTGTGTGGGAGCTGCAGGAGCTGGGGACATCTGTGGCTTCTGATAGGTCAAAGCAATCTAACAGGAAATGGCAGACCCAAGAGTGACTTAAATTTAAGGTCCTTACGATGGTTTGTAAGACCTGCCCCAGGTGTTTTCCTTCATGAGGACAGGTCCAGAGGTAGTTCCAAAGGCAGATGCTATTGATGTCTCTCTCTCCCCCATATGTCCTTATTCTGAGGTGGCTCAGGTGCTACATTGTTGTTCTCCCTGCACAAAATCAGTGCGTACCATTCTAGTATTTATAAATTTACCTTTGCCCAATCCCGCTCATCCTCTTCTTTAACCCAGAGCTTTCTTCTTGAAGGTCAGATGAAAGAGGGACAAGGTAGTTTTCATAAACCTTATAGATGCTCATTGTTGGAACACAGCAAGAATACTCAACAAAATGATATCTATCCTTATGGTATAAGACTGAGTCAATCCAAAAAAAAAAAAATGTAGGTGGCTAGAACAGAATATTGAATCCCCAAGGCCTCTTTTAACTCCGCTGACACCTGGAAGTTCGACCATCCAGCTCAGCTTGGGTTGCCATAGAGGAAGAAGAAAATATTGCATGTAGGAATAGTCAGGATGGAATTATATATTTCATTATGATGTAGACTGAGATGATCCTTTCCTGGAGATAGCATATTCAGTGACAAAACTGCCTTACTGTCAAGTAAATAAGAGAGATAGTCAGAAATCTCTGAATTTTTTGAGGAGACAGTGATATCACTTAACAATATATCCGTGGATGATGAGGAATGTGTAAGATTCATTAAATAACTTGACATGAACTCAGTGTTCAATGGCATCTGTAATAAAAGGTGCAGCATTGTCAGATGAGGAATGATCTGAAAAACTGAAATGATGACAGTAGTTCAAGGGCCAGGGTGATGTAGCTGTAGCCTGACTTGAATGATCAGACTGAAATAGCATCATCACAACATATCAACAGTGTGGCACCACTGGTAGCCCTAAGAGGAGGCTCAAAAATCATATCTAATTAATCGGCCAGGGACAGGTGGGGATACTACTTTCCTCGACACAAGACAACCAAGCCAACTTCTGTCATATGTCAGAAATCTGACAAGCAGTTATAGGCCCTGCATCAGAAATGTAGACTTGTTTACTTAGAGCCCAGTTTATGCTGGTGATGTGTTTCCATGACTGGTGTGATGATGAATTCAGATAGAAAGGGAAGGAATCTGGGTGTTGCTTGATCAGTAGTTTGCTTTCCGTCAGTCTCATCAGAGACTGTTCCCTTACAATAGTCATCTACATGTGTAACCCAGACAGTGTGCTTAGCAGCTGTAATTTCTCCAATCAGTGGCCCCCAAAACAGGTATTTTAAATCTGCCATCTATAGTTTTCCAAATGTCAGACAGCCAGTCCATCAGCAATAGCCCCAGGGTCAGTAAAAATAAAACAAATTTCATTAGGCAAAGTCTTGGACAGAGCTGTGAAAATGGCCTTGATTTCTACCCAGTGATGGAAGCACCCATACCCATTTTGGTCCCGCTTAGCTGGTGCTGAGGTTTAACAGCTATATCAGCCTAATGGACACCATCAGGTTTCAGCTTATCTAACTCATCATTGAACCAGGCCTTGAATTTAGGAGAATGTCTGTGAATTGAGAGTCTACATGATTCAGCAGCTTAGCGGCAAGCAGCACACTCGGGGATAAATTTCCCCATAGGGTGATAGCCAATTTTTCAGGTAAAGATAACATAACACTGGCAGCCTGTCATCTGTGTTCTTAAATATTAGATACCCATTTCACAAGTAAGGCTTGTTGGATCCTTCTTGCTGACTATCGGGTTAGAAATCAAGTTGTTTTACCCCCAAATGGCAACATCATGCCAGAAAGTAACAAGTCCTTGGGTCCAGAGTTAAGTTGCAACAAGAACGAAGTAACAAGCTAATAGTCTTTGTTAAAAAATTGGAGTAATTGGTAGCCATGTCTGGAAGGCGAGCCCAAAACTCAAAGGGTGCGTCCAAGGAGAGGTTGCTTCTCTTTGCGAGAAGCTGCAATCAGCAGAATCATTCACTGAGACGTGTGGCCCTACAGGATCACACTAGGGTTGTGGCACCACAAATATAGAAGATGTTAACAGCTTGCTGGATGAATCCTGAAGGTCTGTATCTATTGGTTTGGATGATACTTAAAAAATAAGAAAGAAAAAAAGAAAAAA
This sequence comes from Pteropus medius, assembly GCF_902729225.1. NCBI lineage: Eukaryota > Metazoa > Chordata > Mammalia > Chiroptera > Pteropodidae > Pteropus > Pteropus medius. The sequence goes on along the minus strand of NW_024347788.1, from coordinate 22,409 downwards.
AAAAACAAATGAGCTTGGTTTAGTCTATACAAAGGACCAAGTAGAATACCCAGGTGAGAAACAGCATTTCCCCAGTATCTTAAAGAATTAAGTCAGGTGTTCATTTCCTTTTAGGTGGAGGAAAGATGGGTAGAGGCATTCCTTGTACATTGACTGCCAGAAGGATTAATTGTTGCGAATCCACTCACATAGTTCCAAGAAACTTTACCTGCCAAGAAAGTCCCTTACTTTTGTCAGAGTTTATCAGTGACACCTTCTGGAGGCAGTGTCATTGAGACCTAGGCTTCTTATTTGTCATCCAACAGTATCATCTACCTAATGAAAGCTTTAACATTAGAAGTTAGAGCTATTCATGTTAAATCCTGCTCCACCCAAGGCTGACTGATAACAGAGTAGTTTAGATGCTCCTGTGGGAGCAAGGCAAACATATAGTGGAGACTTTGTAACATGAATCTGAAATTTTCCTGATCCTGCTATGTTCAAGACTGCGTACCAAGTGCTGTTGGTCTGTGCGATGGATTTGGTTATAGTCCCAAAGTCCAGAACAGCCGGAGATGGGAGCAACAATTGAGTTCACTTACTATTTCATTGTAAGCTTCTTCTAACACCTCTACTGCCTTTAACTCTACTTAAAGTGATGATTTTTCATTTCTCTTCCTGGCTTTCTAGAGTTATTACGTCGGACCACCCAGGGGGCTGTAGGGAGGCTAACTGGGTGGCCATTTTTGTTCCTCCAACACTCTTACATGTTGCTGTTCCTGTTTAGAAGTATTGATTTCTTACTATGGGACAGGAGACACTTGTAAATAACACATTAATTCCTACTACACATGTATATGTAGAAGCAACAATAATCCAATTAGTTGACCAAAAGAGCCCAACAACAGACTGCATTAACCTTTCTTTTCCACTGTGAACTCTGCCTGCACCCCAGTAGCTGAATAAAGGCAACTTTTTTTCCACAGTTGTGGGTAGGATAACAACTTTGGCTCCCGTATTCAACAGAGCTGTGATTGACAGAGGCTCTTGTCTCAGAATTCCCCAGCATTCTCAGACAGGTGCATGTGAACTTTTATTTCCCTTGATGACAGAGTGTTCTTAGTCCCACCTCTAATCATCTTTGACTGTAAAGTCGCCGAGTTCTGAATGGAGGGAGAAAGGCTGCTAAGGAGACATAGAGGGAGAGGTGTGTTTCATGCCATTAAGTAAGGCTTGGCATTTACTTTTTATCTGATCTCTAAGACAATAGGTGTGACTCAACCAAGTCAATGTTCCAATGTTTTGGTCTAATGCTATAATTAGGTAGTGAAGACCTCATTGCTAATATTATCTATGAGTCTTGAGAATCCCTGATTCATCTTCAGAAGAAGCCACTAGCTCTGTTTTCCAAGACTTCTCTCTATATAGACATCCCTGAAAAGAATTGAGAACAAAGATAGTCAGTGCCTCCATCTGCAAGTCTTGCAGTAGTGCGAGAGATCCATAGCAAGTTGTCTCCCAACAGTTGTGATAGACATGATTTTGTTGATGTTATTTTTTCTTGTCGTTTTAAGAGATAAAGAGAGAGCTAAAACCACCGTATTTTACTCTTCCCTATATTAAGCAATTCTAGGCTAAACATAATTTCCTGCCTCTGTTTGAACAATTTTTTTGATAAAGATTACTTATCTGTATTTGTACTAAATAGTGCTGGGGTTAGGGAAAAGTTATTTAGCACTTTGTTCTGTGAAATACTTGCTTCTGTAAAACAAATCTGAACCAACTAAAATGATTTACTTATCAAGACTCACAGTTTAATCATCAGTATACACATCAAGACAATTGCCTCTCTGTGCCCGCCCATCCCAAACTCTATGTCATAAACTAATGCCAGTTGAACTTGATCCCCATCTTGCAAGTCATCCTTAAAATTACACAGACCGGACTCTAATGCTCATTGCTCCTCACTGCCTAGATGATTGTAATGTAACTTGTGACCAGGACCCTGACACTTTTTACCTGGCAAACTTGTATACAATTTTGTTATCATTTAATTTTGCCACTGCTTATTTTTACTAATGACATATTTTTCTATTTTAGTAATCAAATAGCTAAAACTCCACAATGCTAACACTTAAAACTGTGTCATCGTTTAACAAAAATCTTTTAAAATGTATATGTGTGTACAATTTTATTCATAGTAAAGAATTTCTTTATGCTTTGTTTTTATATTAGCACTAAACTGAATGAATTTTTTTATCAATTTAAAATTTTCTATAGCCATTCTATATATTATTCCACAAGAATAACAAGTATTTAAACTTAAAGTTCACTATTTTTCAAATTTTTGCCACCAAATAAAATAATAGACAATGAGAATATTACATGTTTTATGCTGTTAGAGTAAAATTCCAGGTATTGGGGAATAACACAAATAAACTACAATAGTAAATGATCTCTTTGAGGAACAAGATATAGATAACATAAAACAGGAAAAATAAGCACAAGCCAACAATCTATTCATTAAACTATCTAATTTTTCTGTTCCTGAAACATAATATTTTCAGAGGCTCTTCGATAGGACTTGGGAATTCTGAGATGCACTTTTTATTTGATACATTTCCAGTGCTTTATTAGTACTAATATGATCCCAATACTGTTTTTATTTTGTCTTCAAGTGATCGCACTACAAGAGAAAATAAAATTTTTACCACTTGGTGGTGCTGCTGGATAATATATAAAAAAAACGCAAATTATTCCTGGAGCATCTTTGGAAAGAGCTGGTTATGGTGAGTTAAATAAAATTAAGGGAAGGACAGCTTCATTCACCTCTGTCATCCCCTATTTTTCATTTCTCCTTTTGACTCAAAGAGTGTAAATTAGGCAGAATGGTTGCTACTGATGCCTCAGGTCCTCGCTAACTAGCAAAAGGAACAGAGATCTTTAACACAAATTTCATGGCATTAGAGATTGACGATTAATGAGGCTATTATTTTCCTTTTTAAATTGTCCCCGCTGAGGTATGAAAGATTGCTTCAATTACATACTTTATTTTCATCCTCTCAAAAGGATGAGTTTTTTGTATGACCACTTATGTTTTCCCCTAGCATGATAATCAGTGGGTTGTATTATTCTGTTCTTGATAGGAATGCAAGTATTTTAACATGTTACTAAATGTTTTTATGTAAATAAATACATGTACCAACTTGGATAACTGTTCAATTATAGTCAGTGTCAGGTTATTTTCAGATAGAGAGTGAAAAGCAAATGGCTCGATGCCATTTACTATATATAATAATCGTTAGAGCCTCGCCTTCAGAAATATATGGCTTTATCAAAAGCAAGCTCTCCTAAAGTGATAGTTCTTCATATTTATTTGGCAGTGTTTTTATACTTAGCTCAGCTTCAGGTTTCACATTTTAAAAAATGCATATATTATTCAATTTTTATAAAGTATTCTATCATGTATTCTTTCATCCATATAAACACAAGAGAAGAATTATATAACTGATATGTATTTTTTCTTTTATCTATTAACTAGGGGCAATTCCATGAATTTCTTATGCCCAGAGTTAACCTGTTAGTCTATAGTGTTCCACAGAGGGTGGGAGATGGAAGAATTATATGGAAAGGATTTTCAATGACAAAATTAAAATTTCAGTTTTTACTTCACTTCAAAGAAAAGAACCCAGCAGATACATATTCTTTGTCACATTGGTAGGCAGATACATTATTAACATCCTTGACTCAGAAGAAAAAGGCAGCTCGAGGGCTCCAAATTCTGGTTCTATATAGATAAAAGACTAAACAGTTAATTCTGCTATTGAATAGCAACTGTTTTAAATATAGGCAAAGAATGAACCCAATGCTTATTTGTAACTGTATGCCCATTCAGATTTAATAGTCATAAGCTACTTGTTTTGAGTTTCCATTAATGCTTTTTATTATTTCAAATGAAGTTAGTAACAATGAGGGTAGCTAGTGAAAAAATGACTCATTACAAAATACATGCAAAGACTAATGTAACAGCCAACAGATCTAAAAACTCACTGATGTAGACAGAATCAGTCATCTAGCTTCCATAACACAACACATAATGAAAGTGTGCAGTGTATGTTCATTAGCAAGACCTACTCAGAATGGATTAAAGCAAGTTCCACTAGTGGCTGCTATAACAATCCAAACTCTTGTCTCAATCCTGTAAGAAATTTCTTTTCTGCTTTATTGTAGAACAACTTTGTTTTGCAGTAGTAAACTTTTACATTGTTATTCTCTTATTCTTTGTAGATACAGCAAAAAATAATGATCCTATGTGATTAATTACTCTTAGCTTTCCTTTACATCACACTTTGTTCTGCAGGTCATTTGTCTTACATCCTTCTTCTTTTTAATTACTTTGAGCATGATAAATAAATGAAACAAACAAAATAACAAATAAGCAAGCAGAAAAGAAAATTATCTTTTCAGAAGAACTGGACATTATTTACCTCAACTATCACAGGTATGTTGTATCGCTTTGCCTGTTAGAGAGAACAGAAACACTGGATTGATTGTAAGTCAAATGAAATGTAATGCACTCAGGGTTCTAACATTGCAAGGTGTAAAATTGTTGGGCCATCACTTCAGCTCTCTGGAATGCAATTTTCTCACTTGTAGAATGGCAAGATGTGGCTGTTGAGAACATAAAATGTGATTAGTCTGAACTGAGATTTATATAATTTTGAAATATAAAACAGATTTCAAAGATTTAACAGGAAAAGCAAAATTCTAAAATATTTAATAATTATATGTTGATTTCCTATGAAAATGATATTTTGAATACATTAGGTTACATAAATATCAATATCATTTAAAAATATCATCTTTAGATATTTTAATGTGTGTATTAGAAAGTTTAAAATTACACACCTGGCTCACAATTTTAGGATACATTAGCATTCTATAGAACAGTGCTGGCCTGGGAACCAAAATTTTAAAGCTTTCGACTCATAACGGAAAACTAGATTCCAATGACTTTATATCAGTTACTTTAAACAAAATATATTTGTTATTTTAGAATATTCCCTTCATATTTAATTTATTATTTGAGTGGAATGTTATTTTTTTTCCTAACGAAGTGTTTTTCTTTTTTTCATGATTTCAAACTTGTATTGCTATTTGTACTTTCTTAGCAAAAACTATTCATAACTGTAAAGTTGATCCTTTTATGCACAATTTTGAGAGGAATATTGACAGCTGTGAAGAAGAAAGGGCATCTCCTTGGTCAATCAAAGCAGCCACCTTAACTTTGCGACTCAATCTTGCAACATTGTCAAATGTACTCTTCCACTCAGAGTCTTGACTACTACAGTTAGATGCTAACGGTACCACCAATCAAAAATTACTAACATTAAAAAAATAGAATGTGATATATTATAGCATAATGTTCTTTTTTAATTTGGTTGATGAGTTTTTATTAGTCTTTCATTAGGAATTTGTAACACTCAGAATGAAGCCATGTGTCCTTTATCAAGAACATATAAAATAAATGTGTGGTAGTTTTCCCTGGATTGCTGCTTTATGAAAGCAAGAGATTGCTTTGAAGGAGTAGATACCTAAATCTCAAGTCAGAAAAATTCCTGTTGTCACTATTATTTATCTAGAAATGTCTGGCTGTATGTTTATAAAACATATCTCTTTTTTAAGCCTAAGATTAAAGTGAGATCCTTTTATAGCTAATTATATATATTTCATAGATAAAAACCACTTATTCTCAAAGAAACTCTTTGTTAGTCTGTGTCATGTTTAAAAACATCATTTGTTCAAAGCATAGAAAAAGTTATCTCATAAAAGTATAGTTTAACTTGTTAATATATTCATTCAGAAAATGCTTCCAGCTTCTTGTTCTCTGCAAGGCACTGAGCTATTTACAGTACCAGAAAATAAGATAAAACCCACAAGATTGGAAACTATTTTCTTAAAGGTAATTTCCGATAAAGAGTTTTGGTGTAATAGAACCCAATTAAATTTCTGTTCTTTATTGTGTAAACAAAAACTATTGAATATTGCTAATAATGAAGAAGTCCTTAAGAAATTTAGCAGTCTTCAAATTGAACCCTTTACTGTTGAGTCATACTTGTTTATTTGTATATTTCATGGTAACAGTGGAGAATGACAACTAGAACAAATTGAATTATTTTAATCATGATATATAATCGAAGATGCCAGAACATTATCAATAGAATTCCATCATGCTTTTCAAATAATATAAGTGAAAAATAATAAATAATAAATATTTAATAAAGCATTTCAAAAACATGCTAAGTAAACTTAATATTTAACAGTGATTTTCAGAAATAGTTATTTTTCCTTACTTAGCTTTATAACATTAATGACAGTTCAAGTAGAATATTTTCTAAATAATATTGAATAATCATTATAAATTTTAGACTTAATTCTTTCTCTTCTGTTTTATCTTTCAATTCAATATAATTGTTTTCAGAGTAAACAGGAATATATATTCCCTCTAAAATCTCACAAATTTAGAAAAAATATAAGATTTACTGTAATGTGTTTGTTATGAGACAGTCTCAACATCTTAAGTATTATTACCCCATGAAGACCAATTTATTGTTTTTAACTAGGTGGCAGATCTTTATCTTATTTTTTATTAGTGTAAAACTGAAGCAGAGAAGCGAATGACTTTGTTATAGAAATGGTACATTTAATTGGTGGGCTTAACATTCAATTTTTATAAAGATAATCCATATTATTACTTTAGGCTTAAGAAGTCCTTAAGAAATTTAGCAGTCTTCAAATTGAACCCTTTACTGTTGAGTCATACTTGTTTATTTGTATATTTCATGGTAACAGTGGAGAATGACAACTAGAACTATTACTTTAGGCTTTTTTTCATATATTTCACCTTTTTAAATCTCTCGATTAATAAAGTCTTACCTTTCTTTCTTTCTGAGAGGTGTTCTGATAGTGATGATTTTTATCTTAATGCATCGCAGTAAATGAAGAGAGGCCTTTATGACCAGCACTTCTTCCATAGGTATAAATTAATTTTGCTTTGCACTGTAAATTTTAAGTAATAAAAATATAGTTATGCTCAAAAATCTGACTATTCCTCTTTTAGCACTTAAAAAATATAGTAGACAACAAAAACTCAATTAAAAAATGGGCAAAGGACTTGAGTAAACAGTTCTCCAAAGAAGATGTACAAATGGCCAATAAGCACATGAAAAGATGCTCAACATCACTAGTCATTAGGGAAATGTAAATCAAAACCACAATGAGATACCACTTCACACCCATAACAAGTGTTGGTGGGAATGTGGGAAAATTAGAACCCTTGTGCAATGCTGGTGACAATGTAAAATGGTACAGCCACTGTGGAAAACAGTATGGAGATTCCTCAAAAATATTAAAAATAGAATTACAAAAAAAAAAAGTAGTAGAAATAAGCAAATAATAGTGAATTTAAAATGACTCATTACATTATTTGAAAACATATTTTCTTTCTTCTCTACATAAGAAGGCCCTTCTTTAGAATTATCCTAAAACAATTGAATACTTTGGAGCCAGGAAGAAATGCAAACTGCAATCAATACAGTTGCTTGCACTGTATGTGACCTTAAACAATTCTCTTTATTTTTAATGTTTGATAGGTTTTCCAAAGCAATCAAATGATATAACTCTGAAAAGCAAATTTTTGGCTTATAATTTTGCTTACAAAAGAATATAGTAGATTTAGACATAAATGAATCTACACAAGTTGGCTGCTTATTTGCTGTTGATATTACATTGTACGATAGGAATATCCTGCATAATGGTACACAACTAACAATCCTCAGAAAATAGAAAAGTAGCTAATGATTGTTGGTCAAAACTAAAGATGTTATGTGATACAAGCTTGAGGACTTTAGTAATCTGCAAATGCCAAGGTTCTATGGCAACATTACTGCTATGAAGAAGGACAATATGACCTAAGCAGCAAAGATCAATACAATACTGCAGTATTGTGAATTGATACGAATGGATAGGTTAATGATGAAGGTGATACTACCAACAAGCTCTGTGGATCAAATATGTACTTTGACTTAATTCTTACAAAGTATTCCTTTTTAATTGGGATGCAGTTTTGATGTCTGGTATTGTGACCTTAATGGAAACTCTGTGATGAATTCTCTTAGTTTCAAATCACGTCCTTAATAGTGGCCTACAAATGAGCTGGCCCCTAGCTCTCTCACCAACATTTCCAACTATATTCCCTTATTAGAGTTTTGCTTCAGAACATTTGTTCCCCAAATATTCACATTGTTTCATCCCTTAATTTATTCATCTTTCTGTTCAACCTCTAAAACTAGAAAGGTTTTTTTTTTCTGATTTCATTATGTATAATAGCACTCCTTTCCAATATATACATTTTTAATTTATTTTCTTACTTTTTAAAGAATATATATAACTACCTATCAGTAAGTTACACATTGGCATTTGTGAGTGTAATTAATTAACTCTCTATAGCTTCAATAACAAAAGATCAACAAAAACATACCACTTTAATCCAATGAAAGTTGATTTCTTGTTCACATTACACTTTTGACTCTTGTTAGGAAGTTCTGTTCCAACCAGTGACACTTGGGTCATAGATTCTTCTCTCAGGGGCCTCTGCCATTTTCTCAGGTCCTTGGCATTGTCAGTAAATTAGCATAAGGGAGGTAGAATGTCAGGAACAATGCAGGGCTTGCCATTCTACTAGGTTTAGAGTGACATACATCAGTTCTTCATGTTAGCCAGCACCCAGTCATATGTCTTCGTTGTAACTGGTAAGGAAGCTATAAAATGCAAGTCTCTGCGCATTGTGTGCTCAAACGAGAAAATGGGGTTGGTGAGTCTTGAACAAGAGTCTACCACAGTATTCATTTGTCCAAATGCTTATGTTTGGTCTCCTGAGCTGCATCATGTACTTCTTGAAGGCAGCAGCATTATTTGGTTTGTTTCCTGCTTTATCCCCATTGCCTAGAACAGAGCTTCATACTTGAGAACTGCTCAATAAATACTTTTTAAATGAAAGAATAAATGCAGTATTTCATTTATATTTTGCTACATGTTGGTCTGAAGTCTGATAGCATACACTAGAGGCAGGTGAATCTGCTGTCATTCAATATTCCTGAGCTAACTGTCACTGATCTAAATGTAGTTGAAAGCTAGCAGCTCTGGCTCACCCTTATCATGGTCAGCTGGGGTTTTTATTTGATTCATTTTGGTCACACACTGGCTTCAAGGTGTTGCATACATAAAGTAGACTAAGTTCCTTTAACCGTTAAATAGAATTTGGAAATATATAATTTTATTTTAAAATTGTATTACAAAATAGTTTAAAATTTGATTAGAATTTTGACTTTACTTTCTGATTATTTTTAATGGGAAAGTGTTTGTACTGAATATTATATTTTATTCAGCTGGGCGTTGGTTTATTTTTTGAACATTTGCAGAGAACTTAACGAAAACACTTTAAACATTCTTGATCTCTGCAACAGTATACTAAGGCTGTTGTCCTAATTGCTTCTGTTTTACAGAAAAGGAACATGGCTCTCAGAATCTGTCACTTCCACATTATCATCAACTCATGAGCAGCTAGGTTTTAACCTTATGCTCATTCCACTGCACTAAGAACCCCAAGTTTAGGGCTGCAGAATATGTCCAAGCCTTCCGTATCAGCAAAAATACAAAGCTATATACGTAGAATATCTTGGTCAAGACTGAACCCATAAACTAATGGTTTTCAGATTTCTGCTTCAGAGCAGGCTAGTGCTGAGGCAATCAGAACAGGGAATGACCAATGAGAATCTAAACATTTTAGAGGATAGCGCTTATGGAAGGGAGGATGGCTTTGAGAATTCTATAGCATTATCTGTTAGAATTTGCATGTGTTGTGTTTTTAACTTGTATATATATGAAATAAGTATTATATATATATATATATATACACACACACACACATATATATATGAGAGAAGTATATATATAAATATCTCATATATAAATATATTTAAAAGAAAAAATATATATGTATATAAGTATATATAAGTATATCTATATATCTATATCTATATCTATATATAGAAGAGAGAAGTAGCAGATGACATATAGGGAGCTAAATTGTGTAATTCCATGATAATGGTTTTCTTGTGGAGGATATGTTTGCATGACAGCTATAAAATATAAACTGATAGAAAACTTTGAATTAAGAACTTCCTGTTTCTATTTTATAAATTTAGAATTTTATTAGTAAAGTATTAATCTTTAAATTTCAGTGGTTTTTTTTGGTTATAATTAAAAGTTGTTTCAATACAAAGTACAGTAAGATATATATGTCAATAAATGACCATGTTATAATACTACCAGAGACAGAACAAAATATAAAACTGATAGGTCCATTCCTTTTTCTAAGGTGAATGTAGCTTTTAGTATTTTCTGTTTTTATTTTCTTTGTTTTGTTTAATGATGCACCAGAGAAGTTTAGCCACTATCTTGGCTCTTGTGGGAACTGCTTGGGTGACATTGGTTATAAACCTAAAATTTCACAAATATAACCTGTGACCTTTTTAATAATACTATCCCAGGATAATTTTTTTTCTTATATTGGAAATTGAGTGGTTGAAATGAGTTTAATTTTATTTGTAAACATTCTGGATATTAATATTTGTTAGGTTTATGTGTTTTAACATTATTTTCCAGTGTGTTTTTTTAAATATCTTTATTACATTGCTGATCATATAAAATAAACACATTTTAATGTATTCTAATTGATAAAATTTAACCCTACTTCAATGATTTATATTACTACTGCTGCTTTATATCAACTTTCTATTTATAATTGGTTAATTTTAAGAATTTTTTTCTCTGGCATTGATTGATGTTTCTACTCCTCATTGCTACGACACTATCTTAATTTTTGCAAATTTATAGAATATCTCTACTAGAATGAATCTTACTATCTTTGTAGATTAATTTAGCTGAAGATTGAATGTATTACTTCATTAATTCTTCCAGTCCATGAACAATTAGGCTGCCTTTATATCTTTTATTATTTCTGTAACTGTCTCCTAAGAAGCTTTGTGTGTTTGTTGCTAGGTTTATTCCTAGCTATATTTTGATTGTTGACAATTATGAATAGGATCTTTGTCTCTAAAGAGTGATAATTATTCTATTAATTCAAATGATTTGTATATATGAGCTCCTAAATTTTCTATGAAATTTTTTATTACTTTTTTTCAAAGAAAATTTTCAAAGAAATTTTTTATTACTTTTTATGATTCTCGTGACTTGTTTCTGATTTTATTGCACTGGCTAGGACCTGTAATACAATCCCAAATAGACATGGTGGAAAGGACTATATTCTTCCTATTTTAATTTTAATATTCCTCCATGCCATGTTTACTATTTATTTTTAATATATGTCATTTAAGTTAAGAACATTTAATTTCTGGTTTTCTGTATTCTCTTTAAATAACAAATGAATGACAAATTTTGTTAATTGTTTTTAATCATCTACTTATAAGGTTCACAACTTTTTAATTTCCAATTAATTCCTCCATGTACCACATTTATTTTTCTAACATTACCCTTAAAAATCTTCAGACACTTTCCAAACACTATACTGATTTAAGTGATTTAAAGACAATTTCAATATTCTTAATTTCAATTGCATTTTTTCTTAATATACATGTGTCTGAAAACGTGCACAGGCTAGCTTTTCACTATTGTCCTTTGCATGTAATCCAAGAAAATTGTAATTAGAACCCATAGAATTTTTCTGTGATGAATTGACTCTGATTATAAAGTATAAAGTAGATATCCTTACAAAACAAAGGGAAAAATTAAACATATTTGTGTCTGCAAAGACTCCTTTAGTCAAGGTAACCTGAAGCCAAGAAGGGCATTAAGTCATTCTCTATCTTACACATGTTTTCCATAAGGGTACCTAGTGTAATATAAGGATACATTATTTTGACCTGTATTCAGAATACAGAATCCAGACTTGTTTAATGAAGGAGAGATGATAGCTTTCATTTAAAAACCTCATCTCTTCAACTCTTCTATTACTGTACAAGAACGCTTTATGGCTAAGAGAGAATACAACAAGGGTAAAGAAAAGAAAAAAATCCTTAAATAGTAATAAATACTATTTAAGTGATCTTTACTTTTTTCATGTAAAAAATTAATGGCAATTCTTTCTACCTTTTCTGTCTTTTATAGATTATATTATTATTCTCCACTTTTTACCTCCTCTCTGAAAAGCAAATATGCATCCAATGCCTTTATCATGTGATGTTGCTTTGGCTTCCTTTAGCATCAGCTGAGTTTTTATCCTTGATTCCTTCACATGGGGTTGGGCCTCCTTTGACTAATTAGATATAAGAGAAAGAAGAAAATGTGGCAATGTGTCGCAGGCTAATGCTCTCAGAAACATCAAAAGCTTCCACCAACCTTCTTCCATATTCACTCTCCACCACAATACAAATACATTGGGAGTGCTGTCACTTCTTCAGCCTGGCTCCCAGAAGGAAACAGGTAAACTAGACTGGCCCAAAGCCTAGCCTATTTCCAAATAAAAATCAAGAAGACAGAACTAAAAACTCACATTTGTTTCTGCTGAAAGTGAGGTTACAGCTGAAAAATTGTTTTCTCTGCCTCATACAAGAGAAATATCCCAGATAGTAGGAAAAACCAAAACTAAAATAGCTGTATTCACATATATGTTTGTGTGATGTTTAATAATTGGGAGAACACTCCCTTTTTAATCATTGTGAATAATGAGTGACGTTATGGCTAAAATTAGGAATTGCTTTTTTGAACTTGCTATTCTCTATGTAAGTCAAAAAGACATACAATTCTAGATTTTCCCATGTACAGAGATATGAACACTTGAAAAGAATACAACAGGGACCCTTAAGGCAGAAGCATGTTTTATATGTATGTGTTTTGTATTCTACTCTTCTTTTAAAAGATAGGCTCATCTTTAATGTTATAAACTGTATCTAAATTTAAAGCACTGCTAAAGGACGAAAACATAGTATAGTGTATTCCTAAATGAAGATCTATTCCCTGACAGGGCAAACTGTCACATTGCGAGGAAGAACAAGGCTTTTAAAGAATGGCTTATGTGAAAGCTAATATTTTTCTGCAAGAGGGTCTTGGCTGACATGGAACACTGAGGATTATATTTAGGTGTAGGTGCTGGTATTCTCACACTAAGAGGATGCTCACAAAGAGGAACTAGAAACTATTGGGACTGATGCATGGGTCATAAATTCCAATTCCAGAATTATAAATATCCAAAAAAGAAACTGGTTTCATTTGGAAGGCAAAATTTAGGACATTCTATAACTGATTCAAAGTCCTAATAAAAAATAAAAATAACATAAAACGAAGTATAAAAACTATACCAGTACCCACAAAAGAAATAAAGTGTCATGTTACATACATACTAAATACATTAGTCAACATATTTTCTTTAGGAAAATTGCAATCAGGATACATGTTTCTGAGGCTTATTGATATTCATTGAACAGATTTCATCATGTAGATCATCACAGAATCAACTTATTCTAAAAAGAATAAAAATAGAAGTTAACTTAAAAAATCCAATAGTTATTAAAAAAATCCAATAGTTATTAAAACAACAACAAAACAATAACATGACATAAAAGAACCCTTGCTTCAAAGAACTATAACCACCAAAATTTAAAAGTTAAGAAAGTATCAGATAGGTAATATTCTTCTGATATAGTATCAGCTGTTGATATGGGAATTTGAGACCAAGGGATTGGTGTAAGTCACTTAAAATTGTAGGATTATTTAGAAAATGTGATTTCGTTACATTTAAAGACAAGGATCAATGACTGATACAATTTTACTGAGGAAAATTATGCTGAACAAACCTCACTTCTTTTGAGTATCCTTCTGATTAGTTCTAGATTGTGAAATCTCTGACTATATATACATATTCATGCATATATATATACATATATATGTATACACACACACACACACACACACACACGCACATCAGTTAAGACTGTAATAATGCAAAATCTCTCAAAAGACACTCTAGGCCAAAATCTACTTTCTAAAGATAGACTGAAGAGTCTTAGTTATCTCCTGTTCACTATTGTCAGCAATAAAATATACTAATTCATTTTGAAGTGCAAGCAGAATTCATGAAATCTTCAGATATTGGATATGGCATGGTTAAGTGATCACTCAAGTGCTTCAACTGGAAAGGAGCAGGCTTAAAAATGTTATGTAAGAAGTTGCTGATTTCAGAGGTTCACGTTGTCACCGTTGGAGCCAATGGGAGTTCCCTGTCACCTCAACAGTAGAGGGATGGAGAGGGATAAAGACAGCGCAGATGTGAAGTTAGCATTTTCTCTCAGTTCTTCCTTGAATGACGGCAGTGAAGAATCACAGGTCATTGAGATTTAATAGTTTTATTAAAAATATATTTTAGACAAAGAATTGCCCCAAGGAGGCACATGGGCCCAGCCATGAGAGGTGCAACAGAGCACTGTAGTAACAACCACAACAACAACAAGAAGGCAAAAAGAAGGCCCAGAAGGACAAAAATGAAGGACAAAAAGAAGGGGAACCCAGAAGGGCAAAAAGGGCCCAGAAGTGGGAATGTCTGCCTTATATTAGGGCCATTATGGGGGGTACCAAAGGCATTCCTAGGTGATTGGCAGGTGAGGTCATTTTGATTGACACATGAGTGCTCTATAACTTTGCCTAGTGTGCATGTGCATACCAAGAATTTTACTACCATTGGGGTGTTCTTTGGAAGATCTCTAGGCTGAGTCCCTATTCCTTTGTTCCCTCTGTTGCTCATGTCTGACTAGCTACCTAACAATATAACTAGAATAAAGAAATATGTTTGTGGCACACAGCTTATTAAGGAAGTGACTTTTAAAATCTTTGATGTATATCGATATACCATAGACATTTAGCAAAATGCTGTAGAAACTTCAACGTAGCGAGGATTCAGTCATGTTTTCCAAATGATTTTAAAAATCACTCATACATTAGGAGAGAGGCAATGAGAATGTAAAGCAAGGGGCAGGTAGATGAGCAGAGATTATGGAGATATAATTATCAAAATACGTTTCCTCTCAAATGTCATAGCAATAAAAACTAAGAATTCAAGGTGATTCTTGTTTCAAGCCTTGATAAGTAGAAACAGTATAAAATGTACTTTTAAAATAAAATGGAGTAGAAATCCCAAAGGAAGGTTATTTCATTTTCTGCTCGTGTGTTATTTATGATGTGGTTAATGAACTGAATTTGCTAAGCTATAGAGATAACTAGATACCTTCTTCATTAATTTAATTAGCTATTTATACAACTCTCGTTTATATGACTTTCACATATTGTGTACAAAGAATTTTCATACAGTATATATCAGAGTGGGAAAATACAGAAGCTATGAGAATTTAAACAGCAATGATCACATTAGCAAAGGTAGGGTTGTAACTCCTGCCTATTTGACTCCGAATTCCTTGTTTTCTTTCTCTAACCTGGATCTGTTTTTGAAATAAATATAAGTAAACTATCTATTTATTCTTTCATTTCTTCATTTCTAAATTCTTGGCTTTTATCCTGGCACTCAAAGAGTTAATTTAGCTTTTCTCTGCAGTGACTGACTTCTGAGCCTTCAAAGCTTAAGATGGAATTGGATTCGGTCAGATGTGGGTTTGAAACCAGACTCCCCATTAAATAGGCGTATGACCTCGAGTGACTGCCTTAACCTCCCTGAGGTTGAACAAAGCTGTTAATGAGCTCACAAAACAGATCACAGAGAGTAGTCCTCACAAAGTTCAGGTAGGAAAGGAAGTGGGACAATTAGTAATCAGAAATAAGAATTGATTCAAATAGACGGCAAGGAAGCACACTGTTGGGTTATATCAATCAACCAATCCATCAGTGTGGCTTAAGAAAGGAGAAAGAATCATGAAAGATTGCCTGGAGATGTATGTACTAATTCTGACTTCTACTGTGTCTTAACTCCATGCCATCTCTTTTTAAGGGTGTCTGTCTGAGAAGCAGTGAGGAGTTGGAAAAATTGGACTACTAAACTAATAATTAAACAGTTTCATTTGCCTTAAATTATTATTTGCTCATTGTTAATATTGTGGTTTAGATTATACAAATAGCAATGGATTGAAACTAAGGAGATTTGCTTCCAGGTACTTATCTATTAAGAATATGCTGTTGACCTCTACTGCCAGGCCTTGAATATCTCTAAACCCAGTTTCCACTCTGTGGAATGAGAATTTTGGATAATTTCCAAAGAACCATTTGACATAAAATATCTATGATTCTATTACTTGAATTCTAACAACAACAATAGAAATAAAAAAGAAAGCTTCAAACAACTAAACATGCAAATATTAAAGATAAGCTGGGTTTGAAAAGGAATAGTACCAAATTAAGAAAACGATTTTAAATTAATGTATTCTTTAGTGAATCATGCTATTGGAGATAAAGGCTGTTTTATGTGTAATATATCAAATAAGCATATAAATATGCAGGCAGAAAGGAACTAAAAGTGAATATTTAGAAATATTAATTGGATAAATATAAGAATATTTGTATAAAATTTTTATAAATTTGTAGTAATAGTGGAAGGATTGAAAGCAGGTATTAAATTC
The DNA here is from genome assembly GCF_902729225.1 of Pteropus medius. Classification (NCBI taxonomy): domain Eukaryota; kingdom Metazoa; phylum Chordata; class Mammalia; order Chiroptera; family Pteropodidae; genus Pteropus; species Pteropus medius. Next base: position 5,736 of record NW_024347788.1, on the reverse strand, counting down.
TACTAAATAAAGAAAGGAGTGTTATAATTTAAACAAAAAGACCTAAATATTATTATATTATTATATAAGTAATAGTATACATACTTATGGCTTATCCGATTTAATTGAAAAGAGAAAAACCTTTTGATTATTAGTATAAAGAAAAAAGTAAATCAGAGATGTAAAATTTTAGATCAGTCTTTAGTGAAACTCCACTGACATTTTATGGTATCAAAAATAGTAAGTTCCTCATTTTTATCATATAAGAATTAAAAAAAATCCATTGAACTGTATTTCAATTCCTTTTTTTTTTTATCATTTCATGAATCACATAAAGCCTAAACATAATAGACTTGTATTCTGAGGCCATAAGATGTTGACAATGAACTACCATGCTACCCGACCCTGATTCCATTATTCAGTGCTTTTTTTTTTTTATTTGTTATACATGGAATTTTTCTATCATCCTTATTTAATTCAACCTGAAAGGGCTGTTAAAAGTGCTGTATTTGTTGTTCTTGTATCCTACCAGCATGGTTGGTCATAAGACTTGGTTTGAAATTGAATTTCATTAATAGCTCAGCAGCCGGTTAGTATCCCCTCTCTATGAAGGCATGTCGGATTCAGAGAGCAAGCAGGGACCTGTATTAGTTTGATCTCACAGGCACTATCCCTTCTACCCTTCTAAAATAAGGTAAAATGCTTAATCAAACCAAGGCCTTGATGCATCCTCGTTTCTGAAGACCGAAACCCCAGGCATATGGGTTTGTCTCATTTTTAGATACACATAATAAAGCGGTCATTCTCAAAGTTCATTCATGTGTGTGTGATACAACTGCTGACACAGCAGGCTTGTATTCTTTTAAAACATGGGGCACAGTGGGTGTTTGCTATAGCCTCTATTTGCTAGTCAGCTCTCACAATGGATCACAGTCTAAGTCCCTTCACCCCAGGTTTCAAAATTGAAACGCAAACCCTCTGAGAAACCTTTCATGTATTTCTTTTAAACTGCTCTGCAAAAATAATGAGCAATTAGCTCTTGTAATGATGGACTGCTGTTTAGATGAACGACTTGTAGATATTTCAAGTAGCCCATTTGGATCCTGGAGAAAAGAAAAGAAGTCTACCTAGGATGAGCCTTCCTATTTAGTCTTCAAAGTCCTAGGTTGCTCACCACCAAGCTGAGCTTCTGAATAAAACGGTTGCTTTTAGCCTCCATGAATTGCTGGTACCCTGTCAGAATCATGTTTTTCAAGTTTCATTTCCTAGTGCCAAATTTTCATGCTATGTAACTTTTTAGGTATCCTCCAAGAAAAGTTAAAGCTTTTATATAGAAAACCATATTCCTTTACAGATTTAGTTCTCTTTAACAAATTTGTTTGTAGTTTTTTTTTACCCTATGTAGGACTTTTATTAAAAAGAAAGTTGAGACACTTGATCCTCGAGTCTTTTCATTGAAAGCTAGTGAAAGGCACATCTGGCAGCCGATTTATTTTTTGGATATATACGTGTGTGTGTATCCATATATACCCATAATGAATCTAGATTACATTAGATTTAAATTTATCTGAAGGCTTTGAATCTCAATGTATATAGTTTAGTAATCCATGATTAATGCATCAATTTCACTTTTTTTTTTTTTTGCTTTTGCAAAAGGTATAAACACTTTAAGTAAGTTCTGAAATTCCACTATTAGCAGTTAACAGGTCTAAATTTGGAGAGTCTAGAGGGGAAGTTTTTTTTTCTGTTATGAATACTCATATTGAGAGAAACATTCCCTATGGTGAGTGATGTTCCCTTTTTCATGTTGCTTCAAATATTCTTATGACACAAGAACAAAAGAGTTAAATATTCTTTCTTTATGTTCTGTCATTTCATCACATTACTTACTTTGTTGGGTTACCTTATTAAAAATTTTTAAAAATTAACACATTGAGGCAAACATTGGCACTATAATTTTAACACCTAGAGTCAGATTAGTTTTCCAGATCTCTCTCTCTCTCACACACACACACACACACACACACACTAATAGGAAATGTTTAAAGAAAAAAAGGGGAAAAGTATGAATAGTTAGAACATGAGACATAAGAGCCAACTCTGAATGGTCGACTGTGAGAGATTATTGGTAACCAGAAAGCAGAGGTGTCCATGAGGCAACGGGCTCCTTTTCACCATAATCTCTGTGTTTTGCATCTTTACCTAACACAGGTACAACATTCAGTCTCTGTCACCTAGCATTCAGCAAGAACTCAAACTTTGCTGAATCGACAATGCATAGCATTTGTTTTATGGAGTAGTCTTCTGGAAAAGTATACTGTGTGAAGGTGGGCACAGAAAGTAGAATGGGGTGCCATCATCAAAGGATTTTTTTCCCATTATATTCTTTTATAGGTAGGTTCTCATGTATGACTTCCTTTCTGTGATTATAAGAAACAGGCCTCTTTTTAAATTTCTGCCAAATTCTTTGTAGAATCTTCTATTTGAATGGGAAACTGTTTTAGTTCTTGCTCCCTGTGCATTGCTGATGACAGCAGAATGTTCAGCACAGGGAGTCCTGTTTGAAGCAGCCCCCCAGCCCAGGACAGGGTGGAAGATGCAGTCGAAGAAGCTAATGATTTCCAGGCTACTGAGTAGGACTTGGAGGGAAGAGGTTCCCTACATACCAGACTCTGTGTTTTCTGTAAACCTATTTTATCCTCTCTAGGGAAGGTTTCAATATGAATGGCATAATTTGGATTTCTTCAAAGGAATACCTCTCTAGTGGAGGAATACCTCTCTAGTGGAGGATTAAGGACTGAGAAAATTAGAAACACTCCAGGAGCTGAAGAGGGTAGGAATTTAATAGGTGGCGAGTAATAGAGAGATCAGAACTAAGGGCCTGCGGAATTATGGGTCTAAAGACCACTTCATCAAAATTTTGAAGTGAAGAAAACCTATCAGGTAGGAAAACAATGGAACCATTTATTCAGCTCACAAAAGAGACTTTAGATAATTCTTATAGAGACTTTCTAAGCAAAAAAAAAAAACAAAACAAAAAACAAAAAAACTTGTAGTGTGGGCACAGCAAAAACTGCACACGTGAGAAATCAAACAGAATAGTAAATCTACCATTTTTCTGCATGGCAGGGCTTTAACGTTGGGAAATTTCCTGACAAAGAGAATACAAGGCCCACAGGCTTCTTGTTCTGCCCCTAGTGAAGAGCTCATGCATTCCAGCTACAGGCACTTAGGAGCGCAGAATGCTTACACCTGAAAAGTTTCTGGGTTTTCGAAGTTTGCAGCAGCATAAATGCTCATGTTAGACATGTTCGTCTGCTTCAAAATATTCATTTTTAAAATCAGGCACCCTGAACAGAGTGTCAGTACCATTTACATCCAGCCGCTTATAGCATAAGTAAATGCTTTTGTGATTTTGTCTGTAATTTCACCAGAGCAGCTGCTTGAACTGGCCATTATCCATATATATGAACCTTCCAGCGGAGAGGCTTGGTAGTGAGCGGGCAGGAGTTGGCTGAGTGTGGGCATCCCCGTGGCTCACAAGCGGGCAGCCTCTCTGTGTTCTGATTCTTCAGTCCCTCTGACACTTTATACTCCAGGCCCTCTCTCCTTCCCAAATGGAGTTCCAATTTAAATGGAAAATTACCAGAAGTATTGTGGATCAAATCCAAATGGATAAAGCCTGTCGCCTGACTCACCAAATCCTCTCCTGTTTTACAATATTTCCAAATGATCAAATGAGTAGGGAGAAGCCAATCAAGAATGTTTTCCATCCTACCTGGACAGTATTTGGGTGATGTGGGGAGGAAGAGTGTGAAATCATACCCTTTAATCTTGCTGTTGCTGGCCCTGACCCTCTAGCTTTCACTTTTCTTTGATCATCTCTCTCCCAAGACCCTGCATCTATTTGTATCTCATAGGAAGATGTGGATATTAGCAATTCCAAATATGAATAACTTTGCCTGACATCTAAATGTCAGCTTTTTTTTCTTCATATATAAAAAAGAAAAATAATAGCGATTTGATAAAAGTGATATCTTTGGGGATTCTGAAGATTCAACTAAATTTAAATATATTAAATTTACTTTTAAAAGAGAGTGAAAGCACTAGTTTTAAAATGATTGAGAAACAAATCCCATTTTATGTGACTCAAGTTATCATGAGCCTGTCTTCATTTAATTAGGGTCAATCATAAAATGGATGCAAGCCATCTGAACCTTGAAAGGACTACCTGGAAACAGAAATATTTCTCCAACTACCATTGGAGATAGATTCTACATGCTTAATTACTGGAACATTAAAAGAAAAATTGGAGCCTAAATCAATCAAGATTATCTAACTGCCTCCCGAATGATATATCTCTAAGAGCAACACTTTCAAGAGAATACAGGTGAAGTGGACTGATTTAATGAGAAAATGCCCACTTTGTCTTTAAAGTATGGCTTCAACAATTTCGTATTAAGTACTGCTTCATTTCAAAAGCAAATTCTCAAATGGCAGACTTGACACTGAGGGCCCATTGGAGCCGACTGAGGACAAAGACTACAGCATAGAATGTTTTCTCCCCGATGTTTCTGCCAGTCTGAAGGCAGACTGACCTTTTATCCCTCTGAATTTTACCCTTAAACTTTTCTATCTCATTAGAAATTTTTTTCCCTAATTTTAATAATTAAGCCTCTTTCATAAAATTAATAATGTGTACAGGAAAGGAATCTTGGATTTTAAATGAGAATGTCTTAGTCCCAGGACAAAGAAGTCAAGTTCTGTAATAAGATCAGAATCATCCTACCCATTGCAGTTCCTTTGATCTTTCCACACTGCCGTCCAGCCCCTTAGCAGAAGAGGTGCTGCCTATTAAAATTTCTCCAAAGATCATGGTAGCAGGACTCTGATTTAAAAAGAAGGGCTGAGATATCAACTTCTTAAGTGCGACTTGGTATTTACTTTTTACATGTTACTGCTTTTTAAACTTCTTTAATAGTTTGTTTTCTCTTTTTCTCTTATGCTCGTGAGGCTTTTATTTATCCATAATGTTCTTTTTATATCTTAGAATTCTGGGGAGTTCTAAGATATAAAAATGTAAATTCCCAGTTTGTTTGTGCCTCTCTGGCTAAATTGATTTCCTTCTCTGACCACAGACAGCTGTCCTTTGCCATCTTTATTCATATTGTGAGGCAAATGATAGTCAGAAGTGAAAACTGAATCTCAGTCCAGGGCATCTATTTTAAGATGTTTAACATTCTAAGATTACCCTTGGAGAAAATTCATTGACTTACCTAGTCAGTAATGTAAGTGTCTAGTATGTGAATGACCTTGCAACTCACTGGACACGTCCAACGCATTACTGGACCCAGCTGTTGTTTGAATGTGGGAGCCTGAGCTGAGCCTCTCTGTCCAGAATTTAGTTGTTCTCTCTCTGGTAAACAATTGAACAGAAGAGTAAGTGGCATTAACAAAACTAACTTACTGCACAAATAACATATATTGATATAACACATTTAAATTATTTGTTGCAATAGTATCAATGTTTTACAAGAAAGGAATGCATTTAGAATGCAGTGATTTTTCACCGAAGTTCATAGTTTCCTGAAAGTCAGTTCTACATTCAAAAGTCAGTACATTTGATTTAGTTTAGTAAACAATCATTGATCTCTTCCTCTGTGCCTCTGTGCCAATCATTGCACTAATGCTAGGACTATAAAGGGGTCATGGGAAGAGATACAGTCAGTGAATTACAGCCTAGACATAAATAAACCC